>NC_054536.1:13018793-13618793 GCF_017654505.1 Polyodon spathula | reverse complement strand
AAAATCAGAGGCCATTGCTATAAACCATAATGGGCCCTGCGGTTCTCGTGATATACACACATGCCTGGGTGGTGATTAGGTCTGCAGCAAAGCCAAGGCCCTTTAACAACCCAGAAGTACGTATATTTCATGTGAACCACACGGCCCGAACTGGTTTATACCGCTTATGAAACGGCTATTTCAGTTCATTTTCATTTGGGGAAAAATAAAACACTTTTTAAACTTAAAAAAAAAATATATATATTATGTGTACATCCTCAGTGTTATGTAGTTCCAAAGGAGAAAACATTTCATTTGCATTCAGGAATTCTACATTTTTCTCTTTTTTTTAGGTGGTTTACTGTCTTTACTGGAAAAGTTGGTGCTGTACCAGTTCTCTGGCATTTCATCCCCAAACATTAAAGAAAATGGGTGGACTGTAACTCATTCTGTGGCAGTGGTTTTATAGCTGATAAATAAAATGTCAGTTTACTATGGAATTTTGTCATGGCATTTTTATAATGTTGTGCGTATTGATGGACACAGTGTGACGAGGCTATATGCAAGCCATGCGAATGCATATTGCACTATATATATATATATATATATATATATATATATATATATATATATATATATATATATATATATATATATATAGGGAATTAATTGTAATTGGGAAAACTGCCAATATTTCTATTTTCTTTATGAACTCTGATGTTGAAAACTACCATTATTATTGCAATTTTAGGAACATGCAAGATTAGGTCATCTAGAGATTCAAACTAGGTAAAATTAATATTGCATAATCACTTCCTCAAAGTTTACATTAGACCCCTTGATTTTTAAGCTTACCAAACTGGCCAAGCAAAGTGTGTTATGTCATGCAGCTTAGGTCTGTAAGTAATGTATTTAAATGTATTTCAAAGTATATACAAGTACTATGCACTTACTAATAACGTATTTAACCATCCATGACATAGTGTATGTGTACACATATGTAGAATTTTTGATAACAAGTAATCACATAAAGGTAAAGATGAAGCTGGATAAAGAATCAATGAATTACATTGGTTACTCCAAAAAGTATTAATGCAGGATTGCAAATGGTGTGAACAAGACAGTACCCTAATAGTAGCACAAAACCAAGTAAAAACAGAGTGTGTGTGTTGTGTTCTGCCATATTGTGATTTTGAGTAGAGCAAACACTGGCCTCTGAATGCTTTGGTTAGGCAGGGCAGAACATATCAAATGCTGTATTCCAGACACACCTGTCAACATGTAAGTATTTATGTTATTTATTTTGTTAATGCAACTATATTGTATATAGGAATGTCTGAGCATACTAAACCCAACATGAATTGGATGTGTTCTAGTTTCTCAAATAGTCGTACTGGACTGAGCTCCATTCAAATGACAGCTGTGTGTTTTCCCCCCAAACCTGTTAAAGTTTTTAGAACACTAAAACCACTTTCTCAATGTAATTATTATTTTTCTTTCCTAAGCTGCATTGTTAATTAGTAAAAATCTTGCCAAACTATATTTTCTTAATTTCATAATAACCTAGTTTCTTAATTTCTTATTCGCGTTATCATTTTTAGTTATTTATTTTAACAATTTTCATCTGTCTTAATCTCAGGCCAACACATTTTTTGTAAAGTGTAATATAATAAATACCATTGGGAGAATGTGTATACGGTGCTGGGTGACAGTACATCAAACAATAAATGCTATAAACCCTAGCTTACTGCAATGCCAGTTACAAGATTTTGTATTTAATAAAATATTGTACTAAAAAACTACCGGGGGACGAGTGTGTGTGTTAATTTTAATGCTACAAATAGTAAAAACACAACTTCTTTAGACAAGATCCATGGCTGGAATTATGAGGGTCAAGAGGCCAACTCATTTGTGATTTGGTAAGCACAATGTGCACAATGATGTAGTCGTCCAAATGTAGTTTTCAATAAGATCTCGATCTTTTAGGACTGTGGAATAAGGGAATGTGGCAGAATGATAAATGATCATGATTACAAACCCACACGATATGGTTTTAAGCTCCAGTGGTTCCACTTCTATCACTTAGCAAACATAGGGAAAGGTGCTACATCATCTACCCAATGCCTCTGGCTCACAGAAAGATAAGGTTACTTTAAACTAGTAGTTTACCTCTGACTGAAACAGTTTTTTTTTGTTTGTTTTTTTATTAAGAAGGTGCTACACAATTTTGTTTAGAGTTTGATACATCTGCTTACCCATAAGGACATTAATACAAAATGTCTGAACATGGTTTATTGTTTCTTAAAACTGAATAAACTAAATAAACAATCAATTTATCACATTTATTATAAGTTCCATATGAGACAGTATTTGTTTTACATTTTAAATCTTTTAGTGGGCTTAAACTTTAAATGGCTTGATTCCATAGATTTTGCAAGACAGTTGTGTCCCATTTAGTTATATAGTGCAGGAGCTGCTTCATTCAGTGCAGCACCTTGCACACTGGCTACTGTACATCCTACTGTGAGGATCCCTTGTTACTCAGCAGAGGGAATGGGTGTGAACATTTAAGAAAAAAATAGATATGGTATAAGATATAACATGGAAAATTAATAAAACCAACAGAGAAAATGAAACTATGCCATGGAAAACAAGCTTGAAGTCCAGTTAGTGCTGTAATGTGTGACTTGTTAAAATCTACTTATCGCCTATTTGTCAGTTATTCATAGAAAGTTTCAGTTACATTTTTGAATGCAGCACAAATATTAACAGATATAAATCACACGAGGAAAACATTTTTAACATAGAGGAACACTATGGTTGAGTTCATAAAGGTTTAAAGAAAATAATATCAGATGCATTAAAAGAACTAACCTTTTTTTAAACAAGCCATTTCTGCTTGACTGCCTATAAGAAATGGACATAAAGGTTTAGGCCTACACAGTCACAAGAAAACAGTAAATGGTTTCCCTTTATGGTATATTAAAATTGATCTAAATGTAATATGGAGAATTTTTCAATAACATCACACCCAGATTACAAATTCAAAGTGTTATTTCATTGCCCAGATGTAAGCAAATTGGGCAGATCGAGAATAAGCACAAGTAAAAACCTGAGCATCATTGACAAGTTTAAAATATGTTGTGAACTAGCCAATAATCTAAGTGTACTGATAATAATCAGAAAATAACACTTGTAATACATTCCCTATGGTTTCTGAGTGTTTAATGTTACTCTTCTAAAATCATTATCAAGGTCATCAATCTGGCACCGTAATTAAACAGCTATTGGCTAATCTTGGCTAATTATCCAGGGCCAGATGATTTCTTTCCCTATATAAATCAAAGTAAAGAAGTCTAATGAGATTCAAAATTACATTTAAAATACCAGTCACTTGACAACATGTTTGCAACAACATTTGTCATTATATTACAATATTGTGTAGATTTTGGAAATGCATGTGCCAACTGTGTAACACATGCAGGGGTAAATTGAAGAATCATCATTTCACTGAGACAGAAATGTGCTTCCTTATCTCTTGCTGTTCGCACTTCAGAACAAACATTGCAAGGGCCACAAATGTCAAAAGTACATTCTCAGGAATTTCACAACAGACTTCATTGAATAATATCGAAACAATTTACTGTGTTTATAATGTTTTTTTGTTATTTTTTTTTTTTTATATAAATGATATAACAGTACATAAAATCATAAAATCACTAAATCTCAGCAGCAAGCTGAACTCTCTGTGCAGCTCAATCAACAGCCTTAGCTTTCAGTCTTTAATATCATAGCATTGAATCCCACTATTACACGTTTTTAATACTTATACAATAATTATAGTAGTAACACCCTTTTTTTAATAAATTGAATTGTAGTCAAATATTGTATGTTTTACCAGACACATTTTGTTTTACTTTGAATGAAGTTCATCTTAAACTGAAGTTTAGTTGGAGGGGTAACCATAAAACAAAGTACATAGTTAAAAACAAAAACGAAATACATTGAATTAGCATTTGCAGTACCCTATTGCACAACTTTAGCACAGCACATAAAAAAGCGTTCTATGCGGGAATCAAATTGGAAACATTTAACAAATAACTACATTCAACCACCTTCAGAGAGATGATAAGTGGAATGCACCAGCTGCATCTACAGCGGGCTACATTAAAATTGAAACATTTCTACAATACCATTCTAAAATATTACAGTCATTGTAAACACCCTTTTTAATGCAATGCAAATTTAATTAATGATTCTTAACTTAGTGTTATTAGCAAGAATGCTGTTGAGCATCTGAATACAGGACAGACACCAGTCTTGACACTTGCCACTATTTGCTATCGCAAAGCAAATCCAATGGAGGTGGCATGAGAAGTATGGAGAAGATCAATTTGTGGTGATGTTAGAGGGAAGTGGCTGGGTACAAGCATTTGTACAAGGAGATATTGCCACGGCTGGAAAAGCAGAATCCTTTCTCCACGCAACCCTCATCGCACGTACAAGACAAGCACACCAGATCACAGCTGCCGCCTTGTACTTCCTGCAGCACTGTACCCATGATCACTACAGTCTCACAGATGCAGATGAT
The DNA here is from genome assembly GCF_017654505.1 of Polyodon spathula. NCBI lineage: Eukaryota > Metazoa > Chordata > Actinopteri > Acipenseriformes > Polyodontidae > Polyodon > Polyodon spathula. The sequence goes on along the minus strand of NC_054536.1, from coordinate 13,614,223 downwards.
GGACAGGCCTCTCTGGGCTTTGATACCTGGTGTGATGAAAGAGAGCAGAAGTGCACCCAGTTCCACTACTAGGCAACTGTGACGGAACTGTGTATGCTGGTGTATCCTGCGAGAGATCAGTTCTGCTATGTACCTGGGTGCCCTGACAGAACTCGCCCAGTGGATCCTTGTGAATCTGAGAGATATGGCTGAGTTGCGCCAGAAACACCCATCCGTGGCCAAGGAATTCAATCATGGCCACTTCACAGCACAGAAGACCAAGCATCTGTTCTCAGTCATCCCCACTGATCAAGCACATGAGCAGAACAATGCATGCATCAAGGGTGATGAAGAGACGGTTGGTCTCACAGACAACCCAAGAGCACTTCGTCTGTGGATGGTTGCTGGGTCAGAGGCTGCGAGAGTGATTAGAGAATTTAAGGATTCACAGGAGCATCAGGACAATTAAGCAGACACATGTCACCATGACCAAACATTTAGTGTACAGACATATTTTCACTCGTGGCTGTGACTGAAGAGCTTGGCAACCCCTCATCCATGCCTCATAGAAGCAAGTAAGCCAATTGATGATGTAATTTACTGCAACAAGCTACCCTTGTTTGGCAACTCCACACCCAAAGCTATGAACAAAGTCAAACAACAGCTGACCATGAAGAGTGATCTGCAACTCTTCTCTAGGTTGTACATTGGGTGGCAGATGTGAGATGGAAACCTGGATGAATTCTTCTGACATGAGAATCAGATATGTCCTGCAGCACTCTCTGAGGCAGGAAGACTCTGCTTGAGGACCAATAGTGACCTGCTAATATGACTGGAAGAACTTTTGGAGACCCAGTCTGAGGCACCTAGTGCAACCAATTTAGTCCTTAATGGAGTTGCCATCATTCAGATGCTGAAGCCTGGTACTGCCAAGACATACCCAGCAAGTGTTCATCCCATACATCTCAGCTCAAATAAGAAAGGTATCGTGCCTAGACTTGGTGTGGGACAGCTAGGTAGCTGAATCTCTGAAAGGCGCAGCCAGGGCAAAACGCTGGTGGGGTGCACTGACATGTTATTGGGTCTGGTGCCATACCGGAAAACTGGCAGAACTTCCTCCACATTAACTGGAACAAGAGTGAACGCTTCAGCTTTCTCTCCAATGTAATCATTCAGTCATTTCTTGAAGAAGACAAGGAACTGGTAGTCACTGATGGGGAGCAAGTACTCTGTATGCCACCACAACACGATCTAGACTCACTCGCTCCATGCAGCCATGAAGAAGCAGGCACCCGCATGCTATTGCACATAACTCAGGCTGCACAGCAGGGCCATCACATCATACTAGTACGCACTGTTGACACTGATGTTGTGGTGTTGGCTGTGATGGTAGCACAGACACTACCAGCCGATGATGAACTATGGCTAGCCTTTGGAACAGGGAAGAGTTGCTGTTACTTGGCAGCCAGTGACCTAGCTTACTGTCTGGGACCAGGGAAGTCATATGCTCTTCCGATGTTTAAGGCACTGACGTGGCGAAACACAGTGTCAGCCTTTGAGGGCCATGGAAAGAAAACAGCCTGGGCTACCTGGAACTAGGGATGGGTCGGTATACCGGTTTTTAGGGTTGAACGCGGTTTAGGTACATTACGGTATTAATTCCTTGTTTTTATTCTAAACCGCAGTTATCGTAATTCTGTTATACACCGGTTAACGCATTTTTTCAAGTGCCAAGTGTCTGAGGAAGATTTTTTGTGAACTCATACTGTATTTTTATAATGGTTTTAAAGGAAACGGTCAACAACACAAAAATACACATTTCAATTGCTGCGTTCTGTTACCCAGAGCTTGCTGCGCCGGCTGCTCTTGGCTGCTGTCTTTCTGACGTCGTACGCAGCTTTTAGAGAAACGCCTTCAAACCTTCGGCGTACACACATTTTCAACGTGCTATATTTACATTTGTCTGGATGAATAAGTCAGTTTAATGTAATAGAGTCACATTAACTTTGTTGTAAAATTATACATAACTTATCACGGATTTAGTACATTGTTTAGTTTTATTTTTTTAATTATTTATTTATTTAATATACTGTGGACAGGGCTGTTCACGGTTTCCTTGCTTCCTTGTCTACGGCGCATATTCTGTGCAGCACTGTACAGAACTGCGGAAATCTGCGCTGTAAGAACACGACCAATGTCTCAAACAAAACTAGCACAGACCCGCGACTGCAGCAGGATAGCCTACTTATTATCAAGGTAGTTTTGTTTAAACTAGCTGTAACAGTATTCCAATTTTCTAAGGTAAGTGAAGAAGTCTTTTTTTTTTTTTTTTTTTTTTTTTTTTTTACAAACTCCACATGTGTAATAATCATTACTTGTGCAATGTCGTAAATGTAAATCTAACAACATGTTTTAGTATTTTTATTTTTATTTTTTTGTGCCAGACGTATTTTATTTATCCGGTTGAAAAAATAAACGACTCAGCTCTGCTCTTAAATAATAACCTGTGGTAAATGTTTGTGTTTTAAGCAGAAGACCGATCATTTCCCAAATCCTATTTGCCATCAGCTAAACAACGTATTTATTTATTTATTTATTTGATTATTTATTTAATTTGATACATTAAAACACAAACTACAGCACCACGTCATTTTCAGCAAATAATAGATCTTAATACAGTTGTGGTAAAACACTGAGAGTGTACAACTTCAGTTTTATTTATTTATTTTTTATTAATCTTACTGTCTTTATAAAAACGAAATGTACCAAGTTATTTGGTATAGTAAAATACTAAATACCAAATGTTTAAATCATTCCATGAAGGGATGTGTTTTTGTTTTGTTGGTTTTATTTTTGTGAATTACGGTAATTTAAATGATTTACATTCGTCTTTCTTCTTTTGAGTCTTTACTTGATAACTTGCATGATGTACTGTATACGGTGATATTAAGGTTACCACTGTATTTTTTTTTTAACGGTTATCATACAGTGAAAATTTCATACCTTCCCATCACCTACGTGGATCTCACTGCCAAAACTCACTTATGAGCTGCTGGAACTGGCATGCACACCCACTGGTATCCCTGAAGAAATCTACATGCAAGTCATTGAGAGGTTCATCATCCTAATGCATGACAGAACAAGCACCATCACCAATCTGGACAAAGCCAGAAAGAAGCTCTTTGCAAAGAATAACTGTTCAATGAATTCCACCAACGTGAGCTGCTCTGGAGCAGCACGTCAAGAGGTCGGCCTAATAGGGTGGTGATGTGTCAGGTCTAACACTGCTCCCACAGGCTGTGCTTCCTTCTCCGACTAGCTGGGGATGGACTGATAGTGAGGACTGTACGAGCCACGCTAGACGACATTTCCTGAAGCTTCCAATCCCTGCTGTGAGTTGGTGCAAGAAAGGATGCCACAAACTATGCAAGTGCAAGGCCTCCCTCCAATGCCCAGCTCTCTGCTTATGCAAGGGAAAATGTTCTAGGAACGGCAAGTGACACTCCTTTAACTCGAGCAGTGTTGATGATTACGTGATTTGTAAGGGTGCAGTGCATAAATATATCAAGATATTTCAAGATATTTGTACCATTAATGTAACTTGGGTGAGTAAAATGTATGTTTTCTTAGAATCATCTTTATACAAATGATAATTGTTTAATGTAGTGCTTCATCATCATAATAATAATAATAATAATAATAATAATAATAATAATAATGCAATGTCATTTTCATGTACAAACGTGTAACCACAAGTTGAAATATGCACACATTTTACAATTGCTGCACATGTGTACACAGGTAGAATTTCAAGTGGCCCTATTTCTAATTATTTTCCTAATATATTAGTCTACATGTGTGCCAAATGTGCTTTTATCACAAAGTGCACAATTGTTTTGCTATGCAGCCACACTAATTGGAATGGAAGTCATTACCATTTTTAAACAGAATTTCTGTCATTCCTTCCTGTTACGCTCCTCTTGTTTTGGGGTTTTTTATGCTTAAAATCTGAATGAATCTGCTATGAAATAGATTCCCCCTGATTTGATATTTTTGAGTTGGCACAGATACGCAGACCGCAACCTGTTTGTGTACTGCAGCATGCAAGTGAATCCTTTGAATCCCCTGAATGTAATGAACTTTGACAGCCTGCAAATTAAAATGCACATACAGAAAGTAGGCTGGCAAGGTGAGGGGTACTCAGACCAGCTGTTATTATGGATTGGTTGAGTCACAGTGTTTCTCGTTGTACACTGAAATATTCTGTACGTTTGTGATGTCAGTTTAGAATTATGTATGTGTCTCTATGGATAATTTCAGTATTTAAAGTAACCAACAATAAAATATATTTTCATAAATTACGCTTGTTAAAATAATAGTATATCTAAAATATTAAGTTTTACTCAGATTTTTTGACTTGGTGCGTGAATTACATGATCAAATTTACTTGAAGCTTCACTGATCTCAAGACATCTTTTTTTTTTTCAAAATCTTCTAGAGTAAGTATTGTCATGTTATCCTCCAAAACCATTTTTTTTCATTATAACATGGAAACAATAATCATTTTAGTGGATAATATTGTTTAATGTAGGGTATACATTTATTCTCAACAACTCCATGGTTAAGAATTTGGTGGAATGCTTCAAGAGTTGGCAATATGTTTAAAAATACAACACTGATACAGACAACACAGGACACAGCAAAGGTAATGTAATGCGTTTCCTGCTACACTTTGCGGGGAGTTCAGTAACACTTTAAAGTAAAATTAAGTCTCATGTTGTGTATGTATAGAATAAGCTTCTGTTAGTGGTGGTGGTGGAAAGCATTGTGACTTCTTCATAGATTTGGTGATATCTAAACTTGTGTTTTCACAGCATTTAATGACCTGGACAGGGACTTCTTGCTCCAAAAATTATGGCTGGATGCATACAACATGTCAAACCCACACTCACTGATTGAGCAACCACGTCCCATAGGTGATTAGTCAGCTGGCTATGCTGCATGTACATAATGTGTTTTAACAGCAACTCCTGGAAAAATGCAGGTAATGTCATATTGAAGTAAGCCCACGTAAATAAGTTAAAATACTTTATTTCTCCTCATCCATCTTTATACTTGAACACAAACATTACCTCATATAAAATTACTTTCAAAATAAATGTATTTTACATAGTTTTCAGAAAAACCCTTAGAAGACTTATTTGTTTAAGTCGGTGAGTTCCAATTCTTTTTTTTTTTAAATGTTATAATCTTTGAAGTAAATTATATAGGTATTTGCATTCTTACTGCTGTAAATTAGATATTGTATATATGTATACATATTTGTATTACTATTTTTCATTTGAAAGTTGCAGACGTATTGTGTAAAAGAGAGATTGTGAAGTAAAAGCACCAAAAGCAATAACTCTCAGATCATTTTTCATCTAATTGTTGCACACGTTTTCACAAAAATTGAGTTGTGCTTCAAATGCTAATAAAGTGACCTTTTAGCATTAGGGTTCTCTAATATTTTGTGAGATTATTTTTAAAAGCGTTTGAGGTGACTATATTGGAATAATGTGGAGATATAGATAAAGATTTTGAATAGCAAGTACAAAAGAAGAATTTACAAATCCCTTATTATTTATCACATAATGGAAAGACCTGCATATAATCGTTGCTGCATACTGGCTGAATTCCAGTGCCCCCAATACTTCATTATGCACTTATTTTTCTGAATTGTATTAAACTTATATTATTTTATTATGGCACATTTAAGTCAATAGTTAACAGCCTCCAGAGCAGTCTATATTTCAGGACTTTCAAACACCCTGTAGTGTGTTATTGCACATAACATGGCTTTGGTATAAAATAAACCAACATTTGCTTAACCTCTATAAGGGATATTTTGATTTGGTACAATTTTCAATAAAACTGTTAATTGTGTGTTGCTTGAGAATGGATTCTCATTATGGCACAATGGGAACTGAACAGAAAATGCAAAATATTCATTCACAGTGTGAGTAGGGTCCTCTAGAGGCATCAATTGCATGTTATTGTTAAAATTTACTTAAGCGCTGTCAGACAGCATGCTGTGTGCAACTGCTTTCTGCAACAATTGAAATGGATTATTTGTAAATTCAAAGTCATGTCATCATTCGTGTTGTTATTATACTGATATATGTAGCCTGTCTCGAGTGGTTCCAGTATCGGTTACTTCCATATTGAATATAATTCATTGTTCCATATATCTGTCTCTTAACTGGTTTTCAGATCAGTTCTGTGATTCTTATAAGATTGTCTCTTGTTGGGATGCATATCCCTATCAATGGAGGTATTCTGGAGCTGATGTTTACTTTACATAAACAGTTGCACTTTGACTTGAGGACAGCTGATTCAATTGCAGTGTAATTTTGGGATCAAAGCTGTCACTGATTCTTGAACACAGAATTGCCCATGATTGGGTCTCTGCTTTATTAAGCATGGATTTCCAGACTAAATAAGTACCAGTATCATAGGCAAACTAAAAACATAAATAAAAAAAAATCATTAGTGAGTTAGTAAAATTCACATTTAGCACATATAAAATGCACATATTAATTAGATTATTATTATTATTATTATTATTATTATTATTATTATTATTATTATTATTATTATTATTATTATAACATTCACAAAAAAGTTGATTAAGAGCGCTCCAGTTGGCATTTTACCTGGCTTGTCCATATAGAAACACATTTGCCTCAGCTATTACAGTGGTGCTTATTTGGTTTAATTTATCATCTGGAGGGCCCTAGTTTCATCACTCCCAAAGAATCAATTAACACTAAATATATTTTTCAAAACTCCAAAAGGTTCCAAATAGGTGTCCTCACAAATCCCTGGAATATAAACAATGAGAGTGTATTCTGGTCTCAGAACCACATTCAGATCAGTTCTGCCTCATTAGTGTGTTAGTGCGTATTAGTGGATGTGCAGTAGAGTGGAAATGTAACCTGCAAGCACAGCAGGTTATCTTGTTTGGCTGTAGGGATTTATGGAAAATTACCTGAATATCAAATTATGATAGCAGGTAGTTTTTACTGGTAAGTGCATCGGGCCATTATAGGGCAATTTTCGGTAATCGTTATTTTATTTCAGAAAATGGTTGCAGAAACGACTGTACAGGTGTAATACTGTACCTGTGTTTGGGTGTTCATGCTATTTTACAGCTCTCTGAAGACTTTGGAAACACCTTGTAAAACAAATGTAAACATCCCCAGTGAGTGGGCAGTTATAATGCTTGCTCCAGTTTTCATTACTAATGTTAAACATTATAGAAACTGTAAACTTCCTACCATGCAAGTAATGTTGTGGGAGCATTGGGGTTAAATTAAATCCTGTGGCCGTTTACAGTAATGAAATATGCTGCATTTTGAATTGCTACGAAGGTGATATATCTGTAAGTTGATGGGGGCATTAACTACATGAGTACGATGCATGTACTGTAAAGTAGATGGTGGTGATGAGGCTCTGCTTTATCTGTTCCACCTGATTCTTTATAATATCAGTTAAATTAACTTTTATCTAAGACAAAACAGAAGACGTAAGAAAGATATCCACATGCATGTATTTTCCGACTACCACTTCCTCCGGCTAAACATTTTCTTTACTGCTTTGTGCAGCAGATTTACTAACACTACTACTGAACATACTACCTGTAAATGCATTTCTATTTAAATGTCTTCTGTCCTTTCTCAATTTTATATTACCAAAAAAATATTGGTGATTATAGTGTACATTAAATTACTTTATTCTGGATTTAACTGCGTGTTATAAAACATTAAATCTTACTGTTGTGTGTGTGTGTATAGAACAATGTGCATTATGAGAAAACATTTAAATCGAGGGGCTGTGTGACATCATAAACCACGTGAGCCCAGAACCCAGAGATTAAATATTTTCTCAATGAACTGCAGCACCTATGTTATTTTTTATGTTACAAATATGATGTTTTATAAAGTCACGTAGCGATCACAGGAAGTACCATAAACAATACTTTATGGCCCTGATTTTTATTGAAAGTATCAATACAGTGCTATTGTCTGTTGATTGAATCTGCAACCTAAAAAGGCACAAACACACATTTTCAAAAATGTACCTGTCGTATTCCACCGCCATCCTTATAAATATGACAAATCATAGTCAGCTGCATTACATTGTCCTTTAAACATCTTATGGGAATAAAAAGAAGGCATACAACTCGAGGAACATATCTGACATAAAAAAATGTCTATTTAAAAGCTAATACAAAACAGACAATGAAGGAGGATGGACCATCAGTACAGAAGTCTTTGGTGACACGTCCTCTATTAGGGGCTGTCTAAAATGATCTTAATTTTCTGAAAGCACACAGAGGGTGTGCTGGGATGGGGGATTGTGGTTAGTGTACCATGTTTTTTTTTTAATAAAAAATGATGACACTGAGCTTGAAATGTTCAGATTCCTTCCTGAAACAGTACTATAGATAACAGAGATGTGACTTTTTTTTCAGAGTTCATGTTGTTTCACATTTGGTTGAGAAGGGATCCTGTGAAAACACATTTCATTCACCCAACACACAGGGAGTAAATCATTTAAAAGGCGATGGAGAGTTGACAAGCTTAGGATATTTTTCTTAGTGTACTGTATGTGTTTCAAACTTTTCTTGGGCCTATCAAGTTCCTTTCTGATGAATTGTGTTTATCAATAAACATAATATTGTACGTCATGGGCATTCATTTGCATTGCAAATATTATACTGCAATACTTACCATTAGTTGAAAATACTGTTCGTTGTTAAATGTCGGAAAATGCTGTTTTTATTTGTTATACTGTATTGTAAGACTGCTCACTTTCATTGCGAAATCAGATTATAAAATTTGACACAATGGCGGCGTTTACATGCACAAGCCATGACAGTTTTCCTCACAACCTGTAGCTGTACTTTTTAGAAAATGCGTTGCTGTGCAGTTCTGATTTAGGAAAAAAAATCATCCGTACCAATGCAGATTACTCAATTCATAGTCATTTCGGGGAGGGGATATTTAAATGTCTCTGTCTGCTTACTAAGTAGGTAAAGAACGACTCTGAATATCGTGAGGAGAGCTTCATGTGTTGCCATGAAGATAAAAACATTTAACAAAAGATATTAATTCACGTGTTGTCGCGCACATTCTGAATTATGCCGGCGCATTAGCTACTTGTTTCTCTGGTTACCTTTCCAACACACACACACCATTATATAATATATAATTAATAAATAAATAAAGTGTGTGTGTGTGTGTGTGTGGAACATCTCAAAGTTACATTTTATTAACACTAGAACCACCTTTTACAATACATGTTTTTATTTTGAATGTAACCTACAATATTCATTATATATATCATATATATATATATATATATATATATAATATATATATATATATATATATATATATATATATATATATATATATATCTCTTTGACCGGGTCTATCTTGAAACTGAGCCACAGATATGTTACTTTCGTTTTAGATTAAAAACTACTTTTGTTTTTACAGTTTTGTATGTGCATATATACCTGTTTACACACTAGTTTCTTTTGAAATGTTTCTTTTATTATAGTTTTAAATTTTTTTAAAGTAGTGCTTTATATGTGGTAAGTTAGAAAATAAACCCTTTTATCTTTAATTGTTCATTTAAATATGGTGTTTCAGCTAAGTAAGATAAGTATAACTGCAGTGGTTCTACTGTTGAAAGTAGTCCATAAATGTACAATGTGGGTGTGTGTTGGGGGGGGGGGGGGGGGGTAGTTACAAAAATATAACCTATTGTACTAACTGTTTAATATGCTTATTTATTATATTTGTATTATTATAGCCCATTACTATATTTTACATAATAATTCAACCAATGTACTGAGAGAGACACTACACCTACCTATTTTTCAACTGCAAGAAACTTGTAAAATATTTTACCTTTGTTAAGATAAAAGCACTGGACAGATGAGATGTACTATTTTCCGTTTCATCATAATGCACTGAAGGCATGTAGTAGCAGTAATTGATTATTTACTTGTTACCCCTTGCGAAGACAAACAGAGAAACAGACAGATCCCATAAGAACACAAAAAACAACTTTAAAAAAGTATAGTTGTGTTTCTTCTTTTAGTTCTTTGATAAATTAAAACAAAATTAGTTTCATGGATGTGTGCACACAGGCATAATAAACAACCATGAAAAAAAAAATCTAAAATCCTGAAATAAACCTAATATGAATTAAAAAAAAAAAAAAAAATTAATAATCTTTCAGAAAATAACAAATTGAACCATCACCCAATCGCCAGCATATAGATCAGTTTCAGAACTGTCAGCTGTGGTTTGTGTGATTTAATTGGTGTTATCCAGGGCAGACTTGTCTACATCATCTGGAATTACTTCAGCAGCCACACTGCAAGCTGATGACAGGTGGATAGTGGTGGGGTTGAAGCATTTGCAGGATGTTGGCCACTTGCAATAACAAGACAGTTCCGTGTTGGATTACACCAGCAAATAATCTAAAAACAAACACAACATTCTGTTTTTTACTGACTTAAATTTCCCTAAGTCTTGTTCATAATAATGATTATACTAGGCACTGGGTACATTTTGGCCGTAGCAGCTACTGTTTTGGAGATGCAGCTACAGTGCTACGTTGAAGGGGTATAATACTATGATTTTTATAAAAAATAAATGGTGGATCCTCCCTGAACATTTATGAAATATTATTTCAATACCATGTGTGTATTGGGTGTCATATGTAAAAAATAGCTTTAATATTTTGACATTTTTTTCCAGATTTATGAATGTTGTAAAAATAAATATTTTTAAATGTGTAACTAAATATTAAATCTTTTAATAAGATTTAGTTCCAAAAAAAAAAAAAAAAATATCTTATTCTATTTTTATTTTTTTAATTTCTAAATGCTGTGTGTTTACAATTGCCCAAAATTATAGTTTGAACAACAAAAAAAAAGGTAACTGGCTTGCCAGAGCCTAAGAACATTTTCGTTTCTAGGGACTAGCAGCCACTGCCATGAAATTCCAATGCAGACTAGACCATCATGAATGGTAACTTGCTTTCTGTTGCCGCCAAGATAAATCACTTGGCGCTCAGAAGCATACTTCCCATTGTAATTTTGTGCTTCGTTGTCTTTCAGGTTATCTAGTAGTAATATTTTGAGTAGAAGCCAAGTTTATGGCTGCACATATTGTTAGTTTTTTCATTTGCTCTTCCCAGCAGTGAATTTACAGGTCCACTAATGGCTGATTTCACAGTTACTCCCACTGTCTTATTTTCACAATTTGTTCCTAGCTTTTCTTCACTTTGTGTTGTCCATTCTTTCCAACTGCAAGTGTGTATATTCACTCCTTTATTAAAGTGTCACAGACATGTTTGTTGATTGCATTATGAACATTGCAGATGCCCAGTCCTTTAAGTCATCTTAAATCATTTTAAGCTCAGCATTTTCATGCTTCCTGTGCACAAAAAAAAAAAACTTTATCACTTTAAATGAGACCTTAAATTGCATATTGTCTAAAGCTATCCAGTACAATGCACAACCTAATACATGTTAATGCTGTACTCAGTAATTTATAATATTATTATTTGCAGTGGTCATTGCCAGTAGATAATCAATAGTTACTCACATGTTAACTTTAGTGGATTCAGAGGGGCGTGAGCCAGAGCTTTGCCCCTTCCTAATTTCACCAGTTTATCATTATTGACTAATTTCACCTGTCTATCATCATTGACTATCTATTTAAATCCAGTTACTTTGTCTTGCGTTCTGTATATGCTGCGACTTGTTCTCCCCCCTGCTGGACCTACTCAAAATATCGTATTCATTTCTCCATTTCATCATTTCTCAGATGGAAGCTCAGTGCTGTCTACTTCTAATGCAGACCTTTATCCAGCAACCAGACCTGATCCCCCGGATGTAACACACAAGCTATCTGCAACCGTCGGTACATTTTAAACAGCTGACGTTCCCACCTATAACTGGGCATCAGCCGCCGTCAGTGCTCCACAGCAAGCGCCTGTAGTCAGAAATCAAGTCCAACGACCACATATGGTTTCTTCTTTTAATATTTGTGTAACAGTAAGGGTTATTTTCCAAGATCATTTCATTTTATTTTTTTTCTGAAAGGGAACATTTTCAAGTACAATTCTGATTTAGACTGCTTGCAAGTACTAAGAAATTGCTGAGTTGTTTTTTTCTGTCAAGTTAAATTTTTGGAAAACAGGCTTCACACTGCTATTTTACTGGACTTTCCCATCCTGTACACTTTCAGTTTTCACTGCTATTGAACTAAAGATATTTTCATAATTTCGATTTTACCCCAGCAAAGCCGAATTTCACTTGCCGCCCCACCCCTGCTCGTTCAGCAGCACCAGCAATGCCTTGTCAGCAATAAACACTTGTTTAGATGGCTTAGACAATCACTTCAGCACCACTGTAGTTTCTCCTTCAGCCTCTCATGCCATTCTCCGCTCCTTCCTTCATTACATATTCTGTTTCAATGGCTCCATTGCTCGCCCCAGGGCAGGTATTTACGGCCCTGCCCCCATTTATCAGCATTCCAGAGTACAACCTGGTTACAGCATCTGCTTCAGGTTCTCAAACAGCAGCCACCTTGTGACGTCACGCCCTCTACCCGTTGATCCAAAGGCAAGTAATAGAAGATAGCCAAGTTCCACACCGCGGTCACAGACACACATAAGCTCTGCACCTCCCTGCAGTGACAGACACAAATACAGCTCTGCACCGCCCCACGGTCACAGACACACATAGATCTCTGCATTAATAACTTCCAAGTATCAAAATCAATCTGTAAATGCAACCCTTTGTCTCCCCTTGGCCACTTCAATTTCACAATTCACATTATTCCCAAGGCAGAACGTTCATATTGCACCTTCTCGCTCTCGCCTCAACGTTTCATTTCTCTCGCAGCCCTGGCTCCCACCCTGGGAAAAGTCATATATGTTGACTTATGTTGACACTGTCATGCTCATGTTTTTAAGAACACTTTAAAAACTTTGTTTGTTACATATTTTACACTGTTGATGTACACACAAACTCTAAAATGCATAGGTCTATTTATTTAGTCTTAACATTATAATATGCCATGTTACGTTATGATGATTTCGATCTCTCTTTGCCGATTCAAACACATCTCACATTACTAACACTGCCTTAGGGCATTATAACAGAGATGGAATATGACCTGCAAATCTCATTAAAAAGGGGTCGCAGCCGCAGCGCTGTGTTTTTGTTTGTTTAGTTGTGTAGCAGAGGACTGTCAAGTCGGGAGCTGCAGCCACGAAGCCAGCACAAGTCCCACAGCACAACATAACCCAGCACTGCAGAGCACCACTGTTCTACAACTGTAGCTCTTTCCCATGCACTTCTGGATTACTGTACTGTGTTATTATTTTGTGAAACCTTTTTTGTTTGGGACTGAAAACCCCGGTTGTACTGCTACACCAGCAATGGTATGTGGTGGGTGCAGGGGATGTGGGTAAAACAGCGGGTTTTCAGTCCCAAGCAAAAAAATTTCGCAAAATAATAACACAGTACAGTGACTATTATTAATTAAAAATTGACTATTTTGGTAATTATAAGACATTCACTTTGTCACCCACACCACTCACCTCCTGACAGGCATGTATACAAAGATCAGATTGAAAAAATGTGGGAAGCCATAAGTAAATTGGCAACCACAAATTGTTCGGTAGCTCGCTGGTAACATAATTTGTTATTAAAACAAGTGTTTGTTTAATCTGAACTTTCTAAAGTTTTGGATAGGTGCAGGAAATAGAAGTAGGCCCACATCTTGTAAAAAAAAAAAATTCAGAGGCTGAAAATCTAGCCAAATAATGTTCAGTGTCAACTGCATATTATATGTGGATGATCTTTTTCACAAGTTGCATAACTCCAAAAGCATAGACGACCTACAAAATACAAAAGCATATTTGATTCATTTTTTATTATCTCCGGGCTAGGTTACTGCCTCCTTGAAGTAGTGATTCACTTTACTAAGATAGTTACCAAAATAATTCATTTTTTTATACAGTATATTAATACCCCCGGCTTCGTTTTCTGAGCTCCCTGGATCACTTTCACTTTCCTTTTCAATTCTCTAAGGAGCATGATCAGTGGAGATTGTATGAATCTGTGCAGATCAGAGTGGAAAATGGTACTGTATTTATTGTTTGGAAACAAGCCTTCATTATTCAACATGGCTGAAGAATGAAACACTAACCAAGGTAACAAACAATACAGACAAACTACAAAAAAAAACTTTTAAAAAATGAAACACTATAATCAAATCTTAGAGGTGGTAACAAAATCAATATATAAGTTTATCTAGCTGAAAAGCTGTTGATATTGACAGAAAATGACTAAACCTCAAAGACCAATTTATTGTAAAATATGAATCTAACATTGGCAAGGCTGTAATCCTTTTATCGGTTTGAGATAACATGCTCTGGTTTCAAAACCAAAAAATATATAAATGACAAGCCAAGTGCCTGTAAAGCACCCATAGATTGCCCCACTGCAGAGTATTTTATAATATTTTAGGTTTTTTTATGTAAAATTTGTGTTAGCGTGTCAGTGACAGAACTGCCCCTAAACTAGTATATGTGTGGGTAAGTTGAGCTTTTTGTTAACATTACTTTGCAGTTAGTGGTGTCATAGAAATGTTGCAGAGCTACCTACAGTACCAAGCCTGTACAGACGAGGACAGTAGCAGTGTGCAATAGGAGCCAGATATATACACACACACACACAAACAGTGCCTATAGAAAGACAACATCCCCTTGAAGTTTTTTCACATTTTGTTGTGTCAGTGCCTCAGAGTTTCATGCATTTAAATCAAGATTTTTTTCCACTTATCTACACACCATACTCCACATTGTTAAGGGGGAAAAAGGTTTTATTGGGGAAAAAAATTCTATATTAATAATACAAAACTGAAAGATCATAATTGGATAAGTCTCCATCCTCCAGAGTTAATATTTGGTGGAAGCACCTTTGGCAGCAATTACAGCTGTGAGTCTGTTGGGATAGGTCTCTACCAACTTTGCAGACCTAGATTTGGCAATATTTGACCATTCTTCTTTAGTTCCTTCGGGAGCGTTGATGGACAGCAATCTTCAAGTCATGCCACAAATTTTCGATTGGATTTATGTCAGGGCTCTGACTGGGCCACTCAAGGACATTTACCTTTTTGTTCCTTAGCCACTCCAATGTAGTTTTCCCTGTGTTCTTTGGGTCGTTGTCATACTGTAAGGTGAACTTCCATCCGAGTTTCAGCTTTCTTGCAGAGGGCAGCAGATTTTCCTCAAGGTCTTCTCTGTACTTTGCTCCATTAATTTTCCCTTCTATACTGACAAGTGCCCCAGTCCCTGCCGATAAGAAACATCCCCATAACATTATGCTGCCACCACCATGCGTTATAGTAGGGATGCTGTTCTTTGGGTGATGTGCTCTGTTGGATTTGCGCCAAACATAACACTTTGCATTTAGGATAAAAGTTCCATTTTTGTTTCGTCAGACCACACAACTTTTTGGCACATGGCTACAGAATCTCCAGAGTGTTTTTTTGCATACTTCAAACAGGATTCAAGGTGGGCTTTCTTGAGTAATGGCTTCCTTCTTGCCACCCTACCATATAGGCCAGATTTGTGGAGTGCTTGGGATATTGTTGTCACATGCACACTTTGACCAGTCTTGGCCATAAAAGCCTGTAGCTCTTGCAAAGTTGCCATTTGCCTCTTGGTAGCCTCTCTGATAAGTCTCCTTCTTGCTCTTTCATCAAGTTTGGGGGGACGGCCTGATCTAAGCAGGGTCTTGGTGGTGCCATAAACCTTTCACTTCTTAATAATTGTCTTGACCATGCTCCAAGGGATATTCAAGGCCTCTGATATTGTTTTATACCCATCCCCTGATCTGTGCCTTTCAACAAATTTGTTCTGGAGTTCTTTTGAAAGCGCCTTGGTGCTCATGGTTGAGTCTTTGCTTTGAAATGCACTACCCAGCACAGGGAACCTACAGGAACTGCTGAATTTATCCTGATATCATGTGAATCACTACAATTTTACACCGGTGGATGCCACTTAACTTGGTGTGTGATATTGAAGATGATTGGTTACACCTGAGCTAATTTAGGATTGCTATTAAAAGGGGGGTGGACACTTATCCAATCAAGCTATTTCAGTTTTTATTTTTAATTAATTTTCTTGCAAATTTTTAGAATATTTTTTTCACTTGGAAATTATGGGGTAGGATGTGTCTAAATTTTATATATATATATATATATATATATATAATATATATATATATATTAAAATTAAGATCCGAGACTCCGTTATTTTCCAAAGGTGAACTTTTGAAAGACACTTTTGAAAGATATCCGTGACACCACACACACAAAGATATAGATATGATATATAATATATAGATATCTATATATATATAATATATATATTATATATATATATATATAATTTTGTATATATCAATTTGCTCAATAGTCTTTTATACCTAAATTTTTTAAAAATATATATATATATTAGATAACATTATCTGGATCAATGTGTGCCCTACAAAACGTTAATTATCAGTATCTGCTACAGATATCTTTAAAATGACAATGACATTTTTAAATATGCATAGATCAGTTTCTTCTGGAATTTAATTCTACACTGTGGAATACAAAGACTAGCAAACATGATATTCAAGTCTCTTGTTACTACAAAAGTCAAGGGCAAAGGGAGCAAAATAAATTGACACTCAGGTATAAATTGCTTTTACTTTTGTAATGAAACATACAGCTGTGTTGATTAACACTCAGACCACTACACTTTCAGTAATGACCTGAGAAACACTTCAGTTTGCTTTTAATTATACAATCTAATAAGACACATTGGTCCATATGCATAAAACTTACTGTCTCCTTTTTTGCATCAGTAATAGCACTTAACGTAACAGTTTTTCTCTGGGTGATGCATAAAAAAAAACACTCTATCATGACGTTAGAATAGCCTGTCCTTAGAGACTAATTTTCTCATTAACTTATTATTCATCTGATTCATAAATATGTATTTTGCAATTAATTTACCCTTACCAGCATCATAATTAACACGTGCCTCAGACCAGGTGGAGAGTGAGATGTGTCTTAATGGTATAATTTTCTAGAATAATTTCTGCCTTTAGAAGCATGTATTGAAGCCAATAATAATAAGAAAAAAAACATGTTTTTTTCAACCACAGAACCTTGTATTTCGGAACAGCTGATCTGCATTGATATGTCTTATTTTAATAATGAGAGTTACTGGAGAGTGAATGTTTTTAACCCCTTATCTGCGCCCAGCACCTTTTAGTACAGGAGTCCCTTGCTATAATAGAGACACTGCAAAGCTGTACATTCTGATATGTCTGACATGTCCCCAGTTATAATCAGTTTAGTGTGCTGCTAGGAATTGCATTATCCAAAGAGACCCACTGGAAAAAAAAAGACTTTGATACTAACTGGATGAAAAATAAACCCAACAACAAAAACAAGCAGCCGATTAAATTGGTAAAATGAAGTAAATGATTAAAAGAGGGCATATGAACTCATACTCTACAGAGTTTAAACAAACTGCGATCAATTGGTTGGAAAAGGGCCAGAAGCTCTCAGAAATACTGCTGGGCTCCACTGGTTCGAAATGCAAGACGTGGATGACAATATTCTGAATCTGAAGTCTAGAATTGATTTTTTCAAAGAAAAGCAAGTGTGACTTTTGATTCCAAAAGAAAACAAAAGTAGCATACAGGCGATGCGTTACTTGTAGCCACCCGTATTCTACACAGTTTTCTATGAACATTTTAAAAAGATTAGTTCCTGTAAAGTGTGTGCAGTATATGTAAGGTACTGTATAGTATGATAACGTGTTAATGTGGCACCATGATCTGTTTTGTGTACTAAGTAGACTACGGTAAAATGTGCTAAAATCGTTTAGTATCAATTTAACATCATGGGGTTTTTTTTGTGTTTTTTTATGTTTACCGCTATCTGTTATACACATGGGCCAGAATATCATGCTGAAAACATTTCAGCCAGTCACGGGGCACCATTTTCAACACAACAGCACACAAAACCATATTTCTAGCAGGCAACAACAACCTGAATTTATTGAAAACCAGCAGGAGAAAAATTATATATAAAGCTGCAATATATATATATATAGTATATATATATATAGATATATATATATATATATATATATATATATATGTCACTATCATCTCAGCCAATCCAGTTGCTGAGTAGAACCGATATTATCCCATTTTAAAAATTGGGAGCTGTTTAAAATTTAAACTGTAGTCACCGACATTCTACATTATTAAAAACACAGAACAAAAATAATTAAATAATAAGCCTGTTGGTTTCTATATATCAGGCAAATTCATACTTTGAGTATAATACTTTGCTGAATTTATCAAAATTGATTTGGTTGAATATCTAAATAAAATAAATAAATAAACTGAAAACCAACATGTAAGTAGACCAGCAACTTCACTGTGGCTAATACTTGTATTTACTGCAGTAATAAAAAAGAAATGTGAAAAGAAACAACAGTGATAACCATCCTTGCATTACTGAAAATGAAAGACAGGTCTTGAAATAAGAGAAATAATATCTGTAACTCGTCACAAAAATAGAATTTCCATCCAGTGTTTCTCTGAGTAAAAAAAAAAGTTTAAAAAAAAAATTGTTCTGAACTATAACTGTAAAAACCTTTCTATAAGTCTATTTTCTAGGTATTTTAGGGGGTCCTAAAAAGGTGGGAGCGACTTATACACCGGTGTGACCTATAGGCTTTTTCCTGAAATTGTTGTCTCAAAAAAAAAAAGGGGGGGGAGGTCAACTTATATACAGGTGGGACTTATGCCCTGGTTTTTATGGTACTTAATGTGACTCGATACATACACAAAACATAAGAGTATATACTGTAGAGGTAGCTGTTTCAATTTCCATAATGCAGTCAAGCACAAATTACATAAAAATATATTCAGATACAAACAAAACACAAATTAAAAACAAAATAGCAGGAATATCCTCATTAAGTCACTGCAGTTTTTACTGCCTGCTGTGCTCAGCTCATTAATCCCTTGAAATTCACTGAACATCTTCCAGCCCTCAAAAAGTTTGAGCTGTCTGTGTGAAATACTTTCCATTCCATCCACTCTAAATCATGAAATAATCATAGTCAATCACTGAACTAAAAAAAAGCATGACTTTAACTTCTGGCAATTTAGGCAATAACAATGTTTTTAGAAAACTAAATGAACTGTGTAAAAAGTATAATGCCTAATATGACTGTATTAACTATTGCATCTGGTTCTAAGAGAGACCTCCTTTTTGGCTATATGCCACCTGGTGGATTAAATACAATTCATACAATGGGCATTGGTTTACAACAAAAAATAGGTTTAGCACACTATGATAGTAGCATTATTAATCATGAAATAATCCACTTGAGGTGTTTATGACTTTGAAAGACTGATGTTCCAGAAGCATTGCAATTTTACTTACCTCACTGTGGCCACCTAGCAGATGTATTTACAGCAGATGCATTTGAAGTGTTCCACTTTTCCTTGCTGTTTTTCTCCCTGGGGGTTACTGTATGTAATTATTTAATAAATGCTTCAGTTAAGATTTACACAAAGCACAAACAAGATATTTTAGTGTGGTATGCCAGTAAACATGAGTATATTAGTACTCTGTGAGAAGATACGGAATCAAAAAGTCTTGAGTATGAGTTTATGCCTTTTAGGTAGTAACAGTAACTTTTAAAAACACCAGTCCAGTGCAAGTATTTATTTTTCTTTAAAAGACAAATGTACAACATATTTCTGCATGCAGTTTCCAGATTCTGAGTGACAGCAACATAAGGTCACAGAAATGTTGTTTTCCCCCTCAGACTTCAAACAACTCAAAAATCCTTTTTAATCCTCATATTGGACTATTGATCAGCTGGAAATGTTACTGTTAATTGGTTGCTGTGGGACAAACGTGGAATGTCACGACACATTTCACCATCCTTGGGAAGCAAGCGTTCTGTTTTGAGGACGGGCATTTGAGCTCTCGTCTGCAACAGGTTTAGAATGTTGGACTTTGAAATGCATCACTGGAGCAAAGGAACTATGCTCCCTGTTGTTTAAGTAAAAATTATATACATATGGTTCACCAGAGTGTAACCATTAAGCTGTCCTCCTGAAACACTGCCTCTGCTGGATCTTATTAATACCACATATAGTAAATGTGTCATGCTGGTTTTAATACTGGAACCACTGAGATTTAGGATTACGTACACCCGCCACACCTGCAAAATGTGCGGCTTCATTTTAAAACAGCTATGATAATGAAAAACAAACAATCGGATGCAACTTAATATTTTTATTTATGAACATCATACATAACATTTTTAGAGGAGAAACACAGTATTTACATGTTAGCCAGCGTAGTTCAGGGGGCATGCAGCAGGGGGCTTCCAATTTCCTGTCAATTAGTACCTATTTTCTCTTTAAGCCCTGATCACTTGCACCTTCACTGTCTAGCGTTTCGTTTTTGTAGCAAACGCTCAGACGCCATCTTTTCGTGCTTCACCGCTAATCTACACTTCGTTGCCTTTCACTGGAGGTCAATTCTCTGCGCAGCGTCCCCAAGATATTATCAAATATTTTCATACCTGCTCCGGTGCTGCTTCTTATCATTCAGCTTCTCCATTCGGCTGCAGGAGCTCCAGCGTTAGTTTTTCCTGCTCTTTCCAGCCTCCAGCCCAGCAACAGCACCATCTAAACCGCAGCTTCATTACTCAACTTGTCCGTGTCTTTATTAGACAGACTGGCCCTCCACTAAAACCTCTAAAGCTCCTTCAACAGGACATCGACATTCCCGTCATCAGCGTTTGCCTTGCCATAGCTCCTCTATTTAAATCCACCACAAAGCTCTGTCAGCTGAATCTTTCTTTACTCTTCGCTTGCAATCAAGCGCCCCTCCTCCACTGCCAGAGCCAGCACAATTTACCGTTCCTTCATAAGATCCTGCCCTGGATTTCTATTAGCTATGTTCAACGTTTTAAAGACCTGTCCAGTCAATTTCATACTCCATTTCAACATGTGACGGCTTTTACTTTTGACTGGTCACAACATGCTCTAACAACACTGCTGTTCTGCAACTTTTCCAACGGCGCCTCTCAGTCCAGGGCTACCACGGCAACGCCCTCATTGAGTGACTGCGGAAGTGGTAAGTCGCCATGGTGACCAGGTAGCTTCATCCGGCACTGCGAGCTCCGTGCCTCAGTACTGCAATCTTCTGGCTTGCTACTGCTGCACTTTCACAACCTGTGACGGCTTGTTCAACCAGACGAATTGTGACATCTAAATACTGTGTTAACGTATTTATATACACGACTGTCCTAAAACATGTACCGAAGACAGGCACTGACTGATACCTGCCTTTTAAAGGAAATTGCCTTGTTAGACATCATAAAGAAACTTAAGGAATTCCTTAGATCATTTGGGAACAAGTGTTGACCTTTTTATTTTGATCATAGTATTTGTTTTAACATCAGAACCAATCTTTCCTTTTATCTGAAAAACAGCCACAGCCTAAAGTTTGAGACTTTCATTAATCTATAACAATCCTCTAACTTATTACAGGATTGCAGCTCATCATCCATAATAAACCATATTGTTTGACTTCAAATAACCCCTTCTTTCTTGTGGTTCTTATATAGTTATCCAAAGTGAGTAGCCTGCATTCCCAGCTTTAAAAAAAATAAATAAATAAAGTTTAACAATAAGAATGATGGAAAACGTTAACATTTTTTTTTTTTTTTTATCTAGACTGACATCAAACAAGACAGATTCTTTAGGCCTGATTTTGATGACGGTGCAAACCTCAGACACTAGACAGATTTAATTTCCCATCAGCAGGTGCCAACACACTACAATAAATGTAATTGCAATTCATTTTTTATGTGTCATGATTAAGTTATTCCATTGTTTTACTATGCATCATCTTGTTGTTGATAAACCGTGTTTAAAATTAAAAGTGGTTGACAGTGTTTTGGGAAATGGTGCTTTTTATTTATTTCATTTTAAAAGTATGCTTAGCATACAGACTATCGGTCAATAGTCAATATGGACTGAACCTGGAAGACAATGCATCCTCTTAGGATTGGAATTCCAGCTCAGAACTGTCTATGTCACAGTGTTCTTACAAAATGAATTTGTACGTCACTGTGCAACTTTCAAACAAACATCAGTCTACCTCTACCAAATATAGCCCTCCATTATAAATATGTGGCCTCGAGCTTCTCTGTAAAATTAGAGTACAAAATTGTGTTTTTCATTCCTTTTTTATGTTACCAATTTTATTTTTTCCTAATGACCTGCAAGTATAGCAGACAATTCTAATGCTCACATTGGTTGCATCTAGTCAGGTTTGTGGATAGAAAGCTGGCAGATTCTTTAGACATTTCATTGTATATTTCACAGATGACTTGATGGGGCAGTTTAGGTCATCAGGGCACTCATACTTTATCATTTCTGATATGTTGTATATCTAGTGAGGGAGTGTACATTCCATCGTGATCAAAGGGCTTTAGTGCTTAATGGTTATATGGTTTAAGTCAATTGGGTGATTAGAACACCTGGAAGTGCTTGTGTGGGGCTTTTTAAGAAACCTCTAACTGGGCGGAGAGAGAGACTACCAGGGAGCTAGAGAGAGCAAGAGGCAAATTGCTCAATGGTAAACAAACAACTGAAGAACTTGTCTGTGTTTTTGCTTTGGGGTAAACGGGAATAGCCTGTCCCCGATTAGACAGGGATGTCACTTCGTTTAGTTAGGACCCAAAGAAGGGTTAGGTTTTTGTTTTGCTTGTTTGGTTAAACTGTTTTGGTTTCTTTGCAATAAACACATGGCAAGGCGTTTTCACCTCCAGCATTGTTTCATTCATTCCATTGTCAGTATACTGGGCACATTGTCTCTAAAAAAGAAAACACAAAGACAAAATATTAATTAACAAACAAAACAAAACCAATGTTACAAAGAAATCCTGATTGAACAGACTCTGGAGTAGCTGACAAATACAAAATTAATGAGTATTGGCCTTCAGCTGTACAACACATGTGTCAAAAAGGATTACAAGGAAAGATGAAGGCCTTCATTAAATTGACCCACCAAGGAGAATGTGGACAAACAATATCCAGCTGCAGGAAGACATGGAGCTATATTTTTTCTTATTATTTTACACATTTTTCAATTTATAATCATATAACAATAACCGCTGGCTGTTGTAGGTATTGATAAAGCACTATTTAAAGTGGATTTTGATTAGATTTATACAATGTCACTAATTAATTAGTGAGAAGAAGAGAAAACAGCAATTATGCAGCTTTAAAAGGTCCAGGTGGAGCATACTAGAAAAAAAATTAGGAACTGTCCTTTTTTACTTGTAACACACACACATTTTTATTTTGTAATCTGCTTTACTGTATCTCTGCATTCTATTTTAACAAACCCAGAGAGACCAATGATGATACCTCACCTGCCAACCTTCCTTCAAAGCAGACATGGATGATGTCGACTTTCATAATAGGTAGGATTTTTTACATTCTCAAAAGACAACAGGTGTTACAGTAGTAAAATAGCTGCTATATAAACTGGTTGTTCAACTTTCGGTTTTAATCTTGCTCTGATATAGGATTTGAACCAATTACAGCCTACAAACACAGCACCTTTGAATAGGCAGAATGCTACTTGTTAAAAAAAAATTGATTTTTAAGAATACTTTTAAAGCAAGTGGGAGCTTGTGTATAGCCCCTAGATCAATGCTGGTCTGTGCCTTTGAATTAGATAACTCAGACACTTGAACTGCAGTTTAGTAAAACTGCACTTTTATTAGAGTTCACAAAAGTAGGCTACTGGCCCTTTAAGAAAATAAACAAAACACAATCTAACTCCCACCGAGTCCTACCTAATATACTAGGATATTTACCTTTTTTCCAAAACTAACTAAAAACAGACAGCTTGTGTCAGCTCCTACAAAACAAAACTTTTTGCCCTTTTCACAAGTTACATGTCTTTTACAACACAGTTTTTACACAAATACACCAATTCTCTAACCACACATGAAGTCCTTGTTAGCCTCTTCGTTGAAGCTAATCAACAGGTTTATATATAACCTGTTGAGGACAGAAAGGCTATAATTGACTGTGAACAAGCTTGTTAATTAAACATTCCAAGCCAATCAAGCCTCTGCCCTTAACAATTATGGCTTTGGTGAAACACAATTTTACTTATGGGCAGCAGGCTACCCCAATCCTAATGTCTACCCTGTATAGTTACAGATTCCATTACACGTGCAGAGACTGCTGTGCAACAGAGTACCTAAGGGACAAAATGTATCTGTAAAAAAGTATGTGCAAAATACACAGTACATACACGCATCACTGTGGAACTGAATTGTTTTTGCATTGCTGTAAGGTCAGCAGTAAGTTTATTTTATATTTATTTTACTATACTGTATGTCGCAAATGTA
Organism: Polyodon spathula; assembly: GCF_017654505.1. Lineage (NCBI taxonomy): Eukaryota > Metazoa > Chordata > Actinopteri > Acipenseriformes > Polyodontidae > Polyodon > Polyodon spathula. The sequence goes on along the minus strand of NC_054536.1, from coordinate 13,589,620 downwards.
TTTTTTATTTGAACTTTGCTTCAGTATGTGCAGCTAACAAAATATGCATCTCCACCATGCATATCCATTAATTATACAGATCACAAATGTGACGTTGTGGCAGGCTGGCGAGTGGATCGAGGCCCAGAGACAGTCTGCAGTTCAAAAAATAACAATTTTATTATAAATAAACAAAAATAAAGTGCACAAGGGCAAAATAACAGATACTCAAACACAAATAAAGCAAAAACAAAACTCACAAAAATAAAGTTTCCAGGCTGGGCAATGCCTTCACTGGATTTAGAAAATTCAAAAACCACAAAACAAACACCAACCTGCTGCCTCAGCTCCCTCTTCCCAAATGAGAAGCAGAGGCCTCCTTTTATATCAGGTGGCTGGGCGCTGATTGATCGTTAATCAACCTAATCAACTAATCAACCCCAGCCACCTGAACATAATAAACCCAGGCAGGTAGGGGAAGTTAACCCCATCCCTGCCAATTTCTAAAGAGCAGAGCTTTGCTCTGCCACAGACGTTTTGAAAGAAACATGTTTTATCAAACATATCTGGTATGATCTACGTTGAAGAAATCTCTGTTTGCAACCCATGCTTATAGACTGTCTTGCATGTCCTGGGTCATTTCACCTGGAGGATGAAATTGTTCCTAACCTTCACTGGCCACTTACCCTACAGACTGACATAGAAGGAAGTAAAGCAGTAACTGTTGCTGTAATAAGGCATGGTTTTCAAGCATTAAAAAAAACAAAAAAATAAAAATAAATCAAGCTTTAAAATAAAAGCACATTGTTTATTTACAAACTGCACATTTTAAACTGAGTAGCTAATGGAAGTGAAAAATAGGTAAGATGAGTTGAATGACTTTGTTATCTACAATTCATAGCCTCTCTTCAATTCAAATGCAGTGACACCCACCTCAGGCCACCTACTGAAAAGCAGACAAAAAAAAAAGTAAAAAAAAAATGTAAATAGCGTACCAGATAGGTTTTTTTTTTTTGTTTGTTTGTTTGTTTTTTTTGTAAACCTAGCCAATGAGAGTGACATACTGGTTTTGGAAGGAGCAGTCTCAGTATACACAAACAAATGGACTGGGACCAGATGTTTGCAGCAAGTTACAGCTTGAGCCTGAACATCTTACAGATAAATAAAAACAAACGCATTGCAGTTTAAATGTAGAGTTATCTGTTTTCTCAGAGTTACATTTGTTGTAAATTGTTCAGACAAGATGTGTTTCATTGTTGCAGTATGTTCTTGTTTTTAAACACTGTTCATTCAGCCCTCTTAATCTGTCAAAATGATTTTGATTCGATTGTACACACCAAGTCAGTGAAGATGCAAGTTTAATTTAAACAGGATGCACTTGCAGTCTTATTATCTTACTCAATCTCCTCTATTCCACTATTACTAATACTAATATTATAAACACCCTGTGCGTATTGCAATAACAAATGCCAATATACAGTGCCTATAGGAAGTATTCACCCCTCTTGGATATTTTCACAGTTTGTTGTGTTACAACCTGAAATCTTGATGCATTTAAATTGGATTTTTTTTTCCTTTGACTTACACAACCTACTCAACACTTTCAATGTGTGAAAAAATGGGTGGTTGAAAAAACAAATCAATTGAAAATAAAAACCCGAAAAGTCTTCATTAGATAAGTATTCACCCCCTTTGCTATGACACTCCTAAATATGCTCAGGTATAAACAACTGCCTTTAGAATTCACACAGTAGGTTAAATGGAGTTCATCTGTGTGCAATAAAAGTGGTTCACATGATTTCAGATTAAATACACCTGTCCCTGTAAGGTCCCACAGTTGGGTAGTGCATTCAAAGTAAAGATACTACTGAAGACCAAGGAGCTTTCAAAACAACTCCGGGATAAAGTTGTGGAAAGGTACAGATCAGGGGAGGGGTATGAAAAGATTTCAAAGGCATTGAATATCACTTGGATCACAGTCAAGTCGATCTTTAAGAAGTGGAAGGTATACGGCTTACCCAGAAACTGCTTAGAGCAGGCCGGTAAGAAGGGCATTGGTCAGAGAAGCCACCCAGAGGCCAATGACAAGTCTAAAAGGCCTACATCGTTCCATGGCTGAGATGGGAGAAACTGTCCATGTGTCAACAATAGCTGAGGTACTCCACAAATCTGGCCTGTATGAAAGAGTTGCAAGAAGGAAGCCATTTCTGAAAAAAGCCCATGTAAAATATTGTTTGGAATTTGCAAAAAGGCATGTGGGAGACTTTGAAAAGATGTGGCAAAAGATTCTGTGGTCCGATGAAACAAACATTTAACTATTTGTCCTAAGTGCAAAGCATTATGTCTGTCGCAAACCCAACACAGCACATCACCCAGGTAACATCATCCCTACTTTGAAGCATGTTGGTGGCAGCATCAAGCTGTGGGGATGCTTTTCATCAGTAGGGACTGGGAAGCTTGTCAGGGTAGAGGGTAAAATGGATGGAGCTAAATACAGGCAAATCCTTGAGGAAAACCTGCTTCAGTCTGCAAAAGACCTAAGACTGGGACAGAGATTGACCTTTCAGCAGGACAATGACCCCACGCACACAGCCAAAGTGACACTGGAGTGGCTTAAAAACAAGAAAGTGAATGTCGTAGAGTGGCCCAGTCAAAGCACACCAAACACAAGACAATGAAGTGATATTACGTGCTAGTGGTGCAATTTCTCTGTGAAATGCTGCAGTGAAAGTGATGTCCGGGTTGATGCTGGCTTGCGCTATAACTCTGGATCATGTTACTGGTAGTCTAAAGAGACAAACAACAGTTACAGCCGACACTAACAAACACAAAACAAACACTCATGGTTTTCAGTATTTACACGCTATTCCTTCAAGGTCAAATCCAGCCACTTACTATGGAACAGATTACTTTGCTATGCCCCTATTTTATACCCTCCCTCATGACCCCTTGGTTAACGAGCGCATCTGCTTCTCCAATCCACGGATGCCACGCCATTTCCTGTCCTGGTCACTGACTTCAGGTACTGTAGCTCCATCCCTTTTCTAGCCAACCAACTTCCACCTACCCATGGGAATAGTGTCATGCCTTTTAGTTCAGGGTACTCTGTTCCCTTTAACTCGTCCCATCACAGGTCGGTAGGGAGATCTAACATCAAGCGTCATTCGATCTCTGTCACAAGAACACACATACTGTATTAGTTAAATATTTTCAGTATACAGTTACTTGAAAAATCATAAGAACATAAGAACATAAGAAAGTTTACAAATGAGAGCAAGCCATTCAGACCATCTTGCTTGTTTGGTTGTTAGTAGCTTATTGATCCCAGAATCTCATCAAGCAGCTTCTTGAAGGATCCCAGGGTGTCAGTTTCAACAACATTACTGGGGAGTTGGTTCCAGACCCTCACAATTCTCTGTGTAAAAAATTGCCTCCTGTTTTCTGTTCTGAATGCCCCTTTGTCTATTTATGACCCCTGGTCCTTGTTTCTTTTTTCAGGTCGAAAAAGTCCCTTGGGTCGACATTGTCAATACCTTTTAGAATTGAGAATGCTTGAATCAGGTCGCCACGTAGTCTTCTTTGTTCAAGACTGAATAGATTCAATTCTTTTAGCCTGTCTGCATAGGACATGATTTTTAAACCCATAATAATTCTGGTTGCTCTTCTTTGCACTTTTTCTACAGCAGCAATATCCTTTTTGTAGCGAGGTGACCAGAACTTAACACAATCTTATAGAGGAGGTCTTACTAAGGCATTGTACAGTTTTAACATTACTTCCCTTGATTTAAATTCAACACTTTTCACAATATATCCAAGCATCCTGTTGGCCTTTTTTTAGCTTCCACACATTGTCTAGATGAAGACATTTGTGAGTCAACAAAAACTCCTAGGTCTTTATCATAGATTCCTTCTTCAATTTCATTATCTCCCATATGATATTTATAATGCACAATTTTATTGCCTGCATGCAGCACCTTAAACTTTTCTCTATTAAATGTCATTTGTCATGTGTCTGCACAGTTTTGAATCTTGTCTAGATCATTTTGAATGACCTTTGCTGCTGCAACAGTGTTTGCCTCTCCTCCTATTTTTGTGTCATCTGCAAATTTAACAAGTTTGGTTACTATACCAGAAACTAAGTCATTAATGCAGATTAGAAAGAGCAGAGGACCTAATACACCACTGGTTACCTCGCTCCATTTTGAGGTTTCTCCTCTAATCAGTACTTTCTGTTTTCTACATGTTAATCAATCCCTAATTTATGCTCATGCATTTCCCCGAATCCCTACTAAGTTCAGTTTGAGCATTAATCTTTTATGCAGGACTTTGTCAAAAGTTTTTTGGAAATCTAAATAATCCATGTCATATGCTTTGCAATTATCCATTGTTGATGTTGCATCCTCAAAAATCAAATAGGTTAGTTAGACACGATCTCCCTTTCATAAAGCCATGCTGACTGTCTCCCAGGATACTGTTACCATATAGGTAATTTTCCATTTTGGATCTTATTATAGTTTCCATAAGTTTACATATAATAGAAGTCAGGCCTATTGGTCTGTAGTTACCTAGTTCTGTTTTGTTTCCCTTTTTGTGTATTACGTTTACAATTTTACAATTCTCCAGTGTGTCGGTACAACCCTTGTGTCAAGAGACTGTTGCATGATCTTGTTTAGTGGTTTATAAATAACTTCTTTCATTTCTTTGAGTACTACTGGAATGCTCTCATCCAGCCCAGGGGATTTGTTTATTTTAAGAGCTCCTAGTCCCTTTAACACTTCTGCCTCGGTTATGCTAAAGTTATTTAAACAAAATAGGAACAGGTTGACATGTGGGGCATGTTGTCTGTATCCTCCCTTGTGAAAACTTGTGAAAAGTAATCATTTTTTCATTTACGATTTTGCCATTTGTATCTCTTAGACATTTTATCTCATCTTTGAATATTCTCTTGCTGTTATAATATTGAAAAAAAAAACATTTTGGAATTGGTTTTAGCCCCCTTAGCAATGTTCATTTCTATCTCTCTCTTGGCCTTTCTAACTTCCTTTTTGACTTGCGTTTGCAGTTCTGAGTACTCTTTCTGTGTACTTTGTCTTTGGTTCCTTTTAAACACTCTTTAAAGTGCCTTTTTTTGTATTTTTTTTTTTTTTTTAATTGATCTATTAAACCATTTTGCCAATTTTATTTTAGATTTAGATTTGTCTACTTTTCGGATGTAATTGTTTTGTGCCTCTAGTACTACATTTTCGGTGGATGTTTTCTCTATTTAACTCCAATCTACTTCTGTTAGTCTGTTTCATACCTTCATAGTTTGCCTTTCTAAAATTGTAAACCTTAGCTTTAGTCATTACCTTTTGGGTTTTAAAAATCACTTCAAATGAGACCATGTTGTGGTCTGAGTTTACTAATGGTTCTCTGACCTCTGTTTTAGATAATCTGTCTTTGTTATTTGAAAAGACTAAATCAAGGCATGTCACCCCTCTAGTTGGGGCCTTGACAAATTGCGTTAAGCAGCAGTCATTTGTCATTTCCACCATTTCAATTTCATCCTTCGTGCTCCCCACTGGGTTTTCCCATTTTATATGGGAAAAGTTGAAATCCCCCATTAGTATGGCTTCTTCTTTGCTACACACATTTCTAATGTCATTGTATAACAGATTATTTTGCTTGGTGTCTGAATTTGGTGATCTATAGCATGCTCCTATTATTATGTCCTTTGAATTTTTGTCCATTATTCTGACCCATATTGATTCGACATCGTCTTCTTCATGCAGATTTAAAAGCTGGGCTTCAAGACTGTTTCTTATGTATAGCACTACCCCTCCACCTCTTCTGTCCTGCCTGTCTTTCCTATACAGTGTATTCCCACAAATATTGTATTCATCCCCATCACTCTCAGACAACCAAGTTTCTGTAACACCTATCACATCATAGTTACTTGTTAGTGCAGTAGCTTGAAGTTATAAAATTTTGTTTCTGATACTTCTAGCATTTAGATAAATACATTTAATGGTTGTCTTACATGAGTTGTCCTTGTTTTGATGCGGTCACCCTTCTGTTTTTTTGTTGAATTCTCCCCCCTTCCTTTCTAGTTTAAATGATTCTGAACCTCCTCAAGGATCTTTTCTCTGAGTATATTGGTTCCCTTTTTATTTAAGTACAGTCCATCCTGTCTATATATATAGTCCTTATTGTAGAATGTGGTCCAATGCTCAAGATAGGTGAAGCCTTCCTGTGTGCACCATGTTATCAGCCATGCATTTAGATTGATTATTTCCAGCTGTCCGTATGCTCCTTTGCAAGGTGCTGGCAGTATCCCAGAACATACCACAGTTTTGGTTTTGTCTAATAATTTCCTTCCTAGCTCTCTGAATTTGTTTTGCAGGGATTTTGGTCAGTCTCTTTCAATGTTGTTTGTACCGATTTGAACAACTACTACCGAACTCCTGTTCATTCTAGGAGCCTGTCCACGTTCTCAATGATGTGCATGACAAAGACTCCCGGATGGCAGCACATTGGTGTAGTAAGGGGGGTCCTTGCTGTGTTTCTCAATATGGAGTCCCCAACAATCATGACCTCACTTACTAGTTTATTCGAGTCTAGGATCATGTGGCACTTTGCACACTCTTGGTTTCATTCTGCTGTGTTTTCTTGGATTTCCCACATCATGCAGGTGTCACAGATTACTGGCGTGAAGACCATGTTAATTTTTTTTTTGTGTTTTTTTGGAAGTTTAGTTTAGCTTCTGCAACTGTCAACCTGCTTTCAAACTGCTTCTAACTGCTCTGTACTTTTCCACGACCGTACGACTCCCATACTGTCGCTTCCACTTGCTGTTACTGGGTAGACTGCCTGGCTTATGACTGTATCTGATGTTGTTGGCTCCACTCCTCCCCCGTGTCTCAGAATGACGCTGAATTTGAATCAGCTGCTCTGAGCTTCAGCTTGTTATCAGAAAAACACACAGCTGTTAGAGTTTAACTGTAGTGATTTCCCAATTTACTGTGTTTTCTGATTAAAGCAATTAAAGATGCAATTTCTTCTTATTGCTTCTAACTGCTCTGTACATCATAACAATCTATATAATTTTGATTCCAATATATTGACAGATATGGTGGTCAAATACATCTTGTTAAATTAACAACAAGGAAGCATGGGTCAACCCGACTTTGGAAAGTACTCTGCAGTATTTTAAATAAGCAGCACTTTTGTCTTTTTTTTAATCACACTGTCTGATTTTTCTGTCATTCCCTTGAAATCCATAAAAAACTTGATGTTATTAATCATTTAGAAGCAGTAAAATATACCAGGGATGTCCCTTCCATAACAAATCTTGGACAATTGAAACCAGGCAGACTGGAAGAGACCTTGAAACATATATTTGGTACAAAGGCCCTGAACAATAATCTGACAGAAATGGCTTGTAATCACTCTGTTTAAGACAGGATTGAACTGGGAGTTAACATCAAGAGGAATGAGACCAGACCACTGTTTCCAATACCAGACAGGTATGTTGTAAAAATAGAACATGATAAATGATATTATTACTGAAGGTGAATAAGAAGTCATACACTTAAAATTTGAATTATAGCAGTGTTACTGAAAGTGGTCTAATGGGATAACTAATATTAAATCAAATATTAATTGAACTCCAGAAAGATAATGACAATAATGACTTATATATATATATATATATATATATATATATATATATATATATATATATATATATATATATATATATACACAGTGCCTTGCAAAAGTATTCAGACCCCTGACCAATTCTTTCATATTACTGAATTAAAAATGGTACGTTGAAATTTCGTTCTGTTTGATATTTTATTTTAAAACACTGAAACTCAGAATCAATTATTGTAAGGTGACATTGGTTTTATGTTGGGAAATATTTTTAAGAAAAATAAGAAACTGAAATATTTTGCTCGTATAAGTATTCAACCCCCGTGCTGTGAAAGCTCCCAGTTTGCACCGATGAAAGAAATTGCCCTAACGAGGACACAATTACCATACCATTGGCCTCCACCTGTGGACCATTAAAGTTCCTGTCACATTTTCTGGATAAAAACCCCACTGTTGAAGGATCATTGGTAAGGCTGTGAATCTGAAGGAAAATGAAGACCAAAGAGCATTCTACAGAAGTTAAAGATAAAGTAATACAAATGCATAGATTAGGGAAAGGGTACAAAATAATATCCAAGTGTTTGGATATCCCAGTGAGCACAGTTGGATCAGGAAGTGGAAGCTGCATCACACCACCCAGGCACTGCCAAGAAAAGGCCGTCCCTCAAAACTCAGCGCTCAAACAAGAAGGAGACTTGTGAGAGAAGCCACAGAGAGGCCAACAATCACTTTGAAGGAGCTACAGTGGCTGGGAGTGGAGTAATGGTGCACCAGTCAACCAAATCAAGCGCTCTGCAAAACACTGGCCTGTATGGGAGGGTGGCAAGAAAGAAGCAGTTACTCAAAAAGTACCATCTGAAAGCATGTCTGGAGTTTGCCAGAAAGCATAAGAGTGACCCAGCTGCAATGTGGGAAAAGATTTTGTGGTCAGATGAGACCAAGATAGAGCTTTTTGGCCAAACTCAAATTGCTATGTGTGGTGCAAACCTAACACTGCCCATGCCTCAAGACATACCATCCCTACAGTGAAGTATGGTAGTGGCAGCATCATGCTGTGGGGATGCTTCTCATCAGCAGGGACTGGGCATCTTGTTACAATTGAACGAAGAATGGATGGAGCAAAATACAGGAAAATACTGCAAGAGAATCTGCTTCAGTCCGCTAAAAAACTGAAGCTTGGGAGGAAATTTCCCTTTTAGCAGGACAATGATCCCAAGCACAAGGCCAAAGCAACATTGGAGTGGCTCAAGAACAAAAAGGTGAATGTCCTACAGTGGCCCAGTCAAAGTCCTGATCTCAATCCCATTGAGAAGCTGTGGCACTATTTGAAAATTGCGGTCCACAAGCGTCGTCCAACCAACCTGAACAACCTGGAGCAAATCTGCCAAGAAGAAAGGGCCAAAATCACTCTGACTACTTTTACACTGTATGTTTCACAAATATTTATAATATAGAGTTTATGAGTTATATAGAAAAAATGAATTTTAGCAACATGCATTCGTTGGCAAGTATGTGACAGTAACATAACAAAGTAGGTAATCTACAGCATGTTGAATAGCATCATAATAAAAATAATGCAAACTTTCATTAAAACGAGATGAGTGGTTATATCATATGTATGCCTGTGTCAAAAAAACAACTGGGTGTCTAGCTTGATATACACTATAAAAAAATAAAATAATGCATCACAACTATGATGGAGAGTCATTTACAATAGGACCTTGGTCATTATCTTACATAATTTTGCAGATATGTGGCAGGGTGGAAACCCTGAATGTGTAAATAGTGTATGTTTGTTTTCCGTTTAAAGAAAGAATAATTATTTTCAATTTAAGTTTGGCAGTGATTTATTATTTGAAACTGTGTTTTCTATCTGTTTCATTAGTAAAAGTGTAGCTTCCTGACTTAGTTTCATTTCTGATGCTATCCTTTCACACCATATTTTACTGTCTTTGTTGTGCTTGCTTCCATGGCATCAGTCTCCTTAAAATGTAGGAACATATTGAAAACACAACCTATTTTCTTCTGCCATTGTTGTTGCATTAATTCTGATGTGATTGTAGTAAACAATCTTACCTGTTTTGCACTTTCAAAAGCTACGTACCTGTAGATCTCAAATGTGCGTTTTAGAAAGAAAACTGTTCAAATCCTTTTCCTGATATTTGGCCTTGGGCGCAGGGAATCTTAGGCCATTTCACCTCAGCAGTATCTATTGTGTGAAATAAAGTTACTGCTGAAAGCATGTTACTCAGTAGGGGAAGCAGCTTGGTTAATGACAAAAAAAAAAGCCATTGAACCCTCCAGGTAAAATGACCAAGTGCAACACAATCTGAAAAACTTCCAAACACACATTTATTCAACCTAATGTAGTCGTAGATATCTTAAAATAAAAATATAACATTTGTTAAATTGCATTTGTTTATTCCACAGTGTAGGAGACGAATGTTTAATAAACCTAGCTTCCACCTCCTTTGTCCAGTCTGAATTTTATCTTATTAGGACAGAGTTTTCAGCTTGGGTTTTTACACATTGGTGTTGATATAACAAAAGGAATCAGTGCAAGGGTGCCATGTCCAATACACGGTTGCTAGGCTACTAAACCACTATGACATGGAGTTCAAATTAATGATGTTACCTATTGAAATTTCCTCAATCATAACTTCAAGACCAGAAGACAGATTCAGAATGTGACAGAGCACCAATTGTTGCGTTTGTTTGATTTCAATGTATTTTACAGTATATATGTCTCCAGCATTCACAAGCTGTCACTCTAAATCGTGAGGATTTAAAATAGCATTAGCTTGGATGTTCAGTGCACGTCACATTTGCTTTGCACATGTGAACATTTAAAATCACGTGGCTCCATATTATTATTATCTAAAAGGTATAGTTTTGCTGTTTTTCAAGGTCTGCATTTACCAGGTTTTTTTTGTGTATATACCATTGTATTAAACCTTTGGTGCAGACTAGATAACCATTGTATCCATCAGGCTGGCTCCATAACTTGTCTACTTTCATTAGAGACGCAGACACCACGGACATCTAAACTGGCCTTATAAAACACTTTTATAAAATCTGAAGAGAATGCAATTACCTGCAAGTCTCTTTGCACAAAGGATCACACAGAAGCTTCTTCTCTATCATTTATAGGGGTCTGTAACCCTTTCACATGTTATAAAATCATGTTTCTTTTTTTTTATTTCATTGCATAGTCTCGTGGATTTCCCACTAATTAATAGACTGGGAGGTCAATGTTAACAAAATATTTCAAACAGCAACTTGCAACAGTGTATATCTTTTTTCAGAACAGGGTCACTGCCTCATTATATTTATTAGCATCTATGTACAGATCATTTTGACCCTGTATACAAGCCTGTGGCAAAGTGCCCTCCCCTGTGTGTATTTTGTCTTATGTGTTGTTTTTTAATGTTGGTGTATAGTCATCGGTACACTGGGTCTGTGTAACACGAGTGTTTAAAATGTATATTTGTATTTAGGCACGAGGATTGCACAGCACTTCACGTGCAAGTAAAAAGTAATAATATGTGAGCACTGGGAATTGCACTTTATTAATTCACGTGCAGTTGTACCGCGACTCCAACTGAATGATTGATTAGCTGTCGAGTCTCGGTACAGCTGCATAAAAGCCATATGTTTTCATATACTCGGGGTTGTGTGTTCGGTGAGTGGAGAACGGGATTGGAGACGGAGGTAATTGTGATAATTGTAAGAAAAATAGAAGCTCACCGTGTTTGTCTGTGTAGTCCATTTTGTTTGTCTATTTATTTTGGCAAAGTTCCATGTCCCGTGTTTTGGTTTGTTAAAACCTTTTTATTTTCTGTTCTGTTTATTTATTAAATGCTGAGCGAAACCATTCGCTCAGCTCCACCAAACTTCAACTCTCTTGTTGTTTATTTCCTGGCTCTGGTCTGATGCCACCCACAAAGCCACACAGGTCCTTGCTTTTTAGAAGTTTTGAACTTAATTGTCTGCATTCACTTAAACATTGATATATCTACAGCAAGCTTTGATATTGATAGAAAAAATAACAAACCTGAGCAAGGATGAATTTCTGTAAAGATGCTGATATAAAAATGACCACCAAGAATGTGCACATGTAATTTCTTCCTGTGTTAAATAAATATGTGCAATATATTTAAAAATAGATATATAAAAATGTCATAGGGATATATACATCAATAGTGCATAATCCTTTTCATCCACAAATAGTTGTTACCATGAAGCAGCTATTAGTAGCAATTTGGAAGTAATCATTATGACATGGCTGATATCAGCACTGGAAAAGCTTCAAAAATGATTATAATCATTGGACGTTCCTACTTCATTGATAAGATAAGGAGTTGCTAGATATTAGTGATATGTTTTATACACAAACTGTTATCTGGTCATCATTTACCATGGTTTCCCATGTGTTGTATAGCAACAGTACCAATATACACCATTGTCTAGAGCAATATGATTTACAACCAACATTTAGTATATAAAGCAAGTAAAAGGGATCTGTGGTAAAAATAGGTTATATCTACAAAGGAAGTTTTATATGTGTACTCTGCAAGTCAAGCAGAACAAGTACCATAAAACCAGCATTGATTATTTTATCTTGTTCTACAGATCAAAGTTTAACATGGAAGGAAAAAAAGAATTATTTAGCACAGTAGTGAAAAACTGTAAGGACTTGAATACAAACAATGGTTCACCCATGGAAAAATAATAAGAAGCAAGTCTAGTAGACATAGGTTTTTTGTTAATGTCGTACTCTGATGAAGAGATTTGGATATTTGTGTTTTTTATAATTGGAGAAATAGACAGTTGATCTCCCATGTTGTGAAGCAGACTCAGTTAGATCATGTAAGACACAACTTGACTAAGATCTGAGATCAATCAGCTACTAAGAACTAGACTAATTTAGATGGGTCCAATACCCTCCTCTTATTCGAAATATTCTTATAATGAATTCACAAGATAAAGAACAACAGAGTCTAATCCAGTGACTGTCACAGGTGATGCATTTTATGTTTTTGTTATATGTTTTTACTTTATAACAGAGTAACTCAATTCCTAATAATTTAGCTTTGATTGGTAAAATCATAAGTCAATCAAATTTGGTAGGCACTGTGAACCAGCAGCTAGTTCAAGCCCTAAATTTGTTCTGATTGTGCCAGAAATTGTGACGGTTGATTTGGCGTCACTGTGGTTGGAACATGTGATTCCCACTGTATTTCTTTCTACTATATTAGTAGCCTGTTCTAACTAGAGTAAGTTATGTAGTGCACATATAAAATATACACTATTAAACTAAGTAAGATACTGGTTAAATTGTACATTTTACAATAGTATTTAATAATGTACAATTATTTCTTGATAATGTCCAACACAACTGCAACATTATAACAGTTGAGTGTGAAAAAACAGACAGAACTAAAATATATAAGCCCACAAATGCCGTTAGACACACAGATTTACATTGCTGCATGGTAAATTAAAATAATTTTTGGAAAACTTTTAGATTCTAATGTAATAATTGACCCTGGCTTCCAGTGCAACATTTTAGGAAGTGAATGAATTTCAGGTCAGATGCTAATTTACGTGAAAATCATAAATAAATGCAATTCTTACAAACATCCATGCACCTGTTGTAGGCTTTTTTTTTTTTTAATTGTTTGAATGTTCAATGGCTTCTAATATTTAAGCTGAAACACATGTTGTTGCAAGCTGTCAAAAAGAAAAAAAGCACTAAAATTGAGTCAGAAACCAACTAATATCTACTGAAATGAAAAATAAATGATGCTTCTTGGAGAAAGTGATATTTTAAAATGTCCTTTACTACAAATTTTGCTGTTTGTTTTTTTAGCAAATAAAATGTACCAAAATGATACTGTCGTAGAAGTCTAATACAATATTGATTTTTCTTCCTTACTGATTTTTCTTGTCAAGTCCAATGTTAATAGTTCTGAAGCAGACTGAAAAATGAAGTCTGATACTGCTAAATAAGTAAGTCGTAATGCATTACTTTATAGTCAATCACAATTTAAGTATACGAAAATACAGCCGTCCATTTATGATAAACCGTACCCAAGCTTGTGTAACAGGCGAACCAGCGACCATGCACACTGAAAGCTCTACAGGATCTGAAGCTCTACCTCTGCGTACATGTAAAATAAACAAGCACAGATGGCTGGGACAAAAAGGGCTTTATTCTGAAAGAATACAAAAATGGGATGCATTCTAAGACTAGCAATACAACACATCTATTTAAGCAGCATAACTCAAATTCACTGTGGCACAGATGAATTTAAAACAATTGGCAATTGGGGAAAAAAATCCTTATCTATTAAAGTACACACCAAAACAATTTAAAGAGCAAGTAAATTAGGCGGAAGCAATATGAATAATTTAAAGGAAACAACTCATACACTTATTCATTTTAAATATTTATTTGACATATTTATTCTTTTAAATGTGTCAGAATAATCTTCATATTTCAGACCATATTAAGAGCCCTTGTAAGTTGCAAAGCATTTAAAGCTGGAAAAAACAAAAATACAGCATATTTGTCATGAATTATGTAGAGTTAGAAATCTCCTCTACCATGGAGCTATTAGGATACTATATTTAAGGTTAAAAAAATTCCCTCCCTACAAAAAGTTAAGGAGTTGTTATAGAGAGGCAACTCCTTAGATAACTGGAGTACACACTTTAAAGTAAACCTGGATGGTAGAGGTTTTGAGTGTTTATATTTAAAACCAAGATACAATCTAAGTTATACAAAATAGAAACTTTAAGTGTTCATTTTTAAAAAAATTCACATCTTTCCTTTTGAACTCTGGCTCAGTTTCTTTTTCCCTGTGTAAGATCATCAGTAACGCTAACACTCTTTCAGCAAATGCTTGAGAGGCTGGCATGGCAAGTAAATCAGGTGCATACGGCTTTAGGACTAGAAAGGTAACAGAACTTTGTGGTTTCCAAAATGTAACTCCATTTGGATCATCGCTGCAGAGCTCTGACACAATTTGCTTGTACTTCTTGATTTCATGCCTGACTGAAGGAGCACATGCTGAAACTGGTAACTTCTGTGGTACTTTTGAAAAGAAATGGAATCTGGCTCTTTTTGGAGAGGGACAACTTTGGGATCCTTCAGCAGATGAAGTTGTTTCTGTGCTACTGTCATTGTCAGAAAGAGTTTGGGCTGAATTAGCAATGTGTTCTTCAGCTTTCTTCAGCACCTCTTGCAAATCATTGTCTTCACTGTCGATGAGTGTCTCTACAGCAACAGTAGGGTCTAAGAAGCAGGCTGCAGCCACAAGTGGATTAAAATTAGCTGCTGTTGGATCTAAAAAACAACAAAAAAAAAAACGCTCTTCCTTGTTAGTCTTGATTTTGTATGCATCTGCAATTAGATCTCTATAGTTACTGGTGTGACCATACTCAGTAAGATGCGAAAGGAGATCAATAAGAGCTGGCAGCACCAATGAGAGAGACATTGTGTCACTCTGAAGTGCTTTTGTGTGTTCAGCAAAAGGCAAGAGAAGTTCTTTCAGAGAACTCAACTTCTGCAGTGACTTCGTAGATCTCATCTTGAGTGATCTATAATATATATATATATATATATATATATATATATATATATATATATATATATATATATATATATATAATATATATATATATATATATATATATATATATAGAGAGAGATAGATAGAGAGAGAGAGAGAGAGAGAGAGAGAGAGAGAGAGAGAGAGAGAGAGATAGGCTATTGTATAACACACACATGCAATTCAATTGTAATAGTTTTTGTACACCACCCAGTAGCTACTTCTAGCCATGTGTCCTCTTAATTCCAAAAAATACAATTATCAGTACATTCAAATATAAAGTGAATTTAGAAATACAGCACATAAACTGACTTTAATAAGAATTTCTAATATTTCACTTACCTTTTTTGAAATGTCCGGATGCTGCTTTGTTAAATATCTCTTTAGATTGGTTGTATTCTTCCCAGATAGCCTGTAGCCCCATTCTTGTTTTTTTCAAAGATCAACAATTACCTTACAGATAGGTTTATTTAACGATCGATCAAAACTAAAATGCTGCCAAACTTCTGTTCTCCTTCTCCCCATGGAAAGCGTTTTCCCACAGCCAGACAACAGTGGTTAGTTACTAATGCCACCACCCGTTAACTCAATTAATAAACTGGCGAGAACGTTTTCCTGCCACTAATGTTAAATAAGGCAGTCAGTCAGTGAACCAGTCAGCAAACTCTGAGAAAAAAACAAGACCAACTGATTTTCATCAGCGTTTTTAATCAAACAAGATTTCCTCTCATTTCAGTTTGTCATTCAAACCACTTTTGCTGTGTTGTCATGGTCGTTCAGGTTGGGCTTTCTTGAGTAATGGCTTTCTTATTGCCACCCTACCATATAGGCCAGATTTGTGGAGTGCTTGGGATATTGTTGTCACATACACACTTTGACCAGTCTTGGCCATAAAAGCCTGTAGCTCTTGCAAAGTTACCATTGGCATCTTGGTAGCCTCTCTGATCCGTCTCCTTCTTGCTCTGTCATCCAGTTTGGAGGGATGGCCTAATCTAGGGCCTTGGTGGTGCCATACACCTTCCACTTCTTAACAATCATCTTGACTGTACTCCAAGGGATATTCAAGGCCCTTGATATTTTTTTATACCCATCCCCTGATTTGTGCCTTTCAACAACGTTATACTGTAGCTATGTGAATGGACAAAAAAACTAAATCAACCTTAACAGTCACTAAATCCTAATTTGTTTGAAACTAACAAAAGTGATATTTTAAAAATATTTTCCATCTCAACCACAGCCAGTCCTTTCTGCTGCTTCAAATAAGTTCTTCACTGTGCGACGCAACTCTTGACTACTGAACCCGACATCTCTGAGAAACACGGTTGTAGAGTGTGCCACAAATCCTCGACAACCCACCTCCACTGTTTAGACTCTGACTCTCCATCCTCGCTGTTCCACTTCAGCAGCTAGTTGAGCATACCAAAGTTTCTTCCTCTCATACGCTTCATCCACAGCATCCTCCCATGACACTGTTAACTCTACAAGATGAACAAGGCACGCTGATCCAGACCACAAGACAATGTCTGGTTGAAGGTTAGTGGTGGCAATCTCAGGTGGAAAAATAAGCTGTTATCCAACATCTGCCAGCATTTTCCAATGTAGCAGCTTCCAGGTGTCCTGGTGGAGGCTTGGTTTTAACACCTTTTCTTGGTGATTGCTCTCCTGGATGGAGGAATATTGTCTTTTGTGTGCAATGCTTTGAAGGAACTGGAGGCAACTTATTGGTCAGGTTACACTTGTCTTCCAATGCTAAGGCCAAACACCACAGCACCTGTTCATGGTGCCAAGTAAACAGTCCTTGGCTAAGCCATACCTTACATCTTATCAAAATGTGCCTCAATGTTGCAGGTGATGAACACAAAGGACATGAGAAATCCTCACCCACCCAGAGGTTTAGGTTCTGTGGTGATGGGAGAACATCATATGTTGATCTGATGAGGAAACTGATCCTGCACTGTTCCACTGTCCACAGGTCTTGCCAGCCAATCTTGCATTGTGCCACACTTTCCCATCTCATCTTTTTTCCCTGCTTGGCCTGGGAAGCAGCATTTACACACCTGATCCTCGCCTCCTGCTTTTTCACCTCGTTGACTACCAGCTTACTCCATTGAGCTGGGGTTGCCTTGTGCCATGTAGGAGGAGCTGGACTGAGACCAAGACCCCCTCTTCCAACCTGAACTTGCCCCATAATATCACTGATTTGAAGGGCAGCCTGACATCTTCCACCCCACTTTCTTCCAGTTTTCAACACAGGTGCTGCCTTTCCTTAAGCATTTGTCGTGTGACTCTACTAATGTCGGAACTAGGTGCACCAAAGCTCCTCAGTTACAACAGATACTGGTAGACAATCCCTTGTAGCTGATTGTTCTCAAAATTTTGTCAAGTTGGGTCTTAAGTTCTGCCTCAGTAACATGACTAGGTAGCTTTTTCCATACCATCACCACTCTTTGCTTAAAGCAGTGTCCCCTTCCCTTTGTCCTAAGTCTTTCTCCACTTAATTTCCAACTGTTTCCTCTGGTCCTGGTTTCCGTACTGTGCTTAAAATATTGGTTTGGGTTAACTATGCCAACTCCTTTTTAAGATTTTAATGACTTCACCCCCCTAATTTTTCTTTGTTCAAGGCTAAGTAGATTCAGTTCTTTGTAGCTCTGTCAATTAAGTCCTTCTTTGGACTCCGTCCTGGGCCACAATGTTTAGCACTGTGGTAACCAGAACTGGACTCAGTAATCTTGGTCTCACCACAACATTATACAACCTCATCAAAACCACCTTGGATCTGTACTATACACTTTTGGCATTTTGTATTTGGATCTTACATGTTTGTAACATGCATGTAACACTTCATATTTGTTGACACTGAATTATGTTAGCCACGTTTAAGCCCAACTTTTTATGCATTCTAAATCTTTTTAGATTTCCTGGCTGGCTGTAAGCGTATCAACCACTCCCCTAAGCTTTGTGTTGACAAATTTGCTAATTATCTCCTGATCTAAGTCATTGGTGTAGATAATAAACAACAGGGGTCCACTGGCAAAAAGTATTCATATTTCAATGAAGATGCTTTCATGCTTTTATTAATCGACTATTCAGAGAGTGGATAATATAAAGCTGTGCCTATTAGAGAAAATAGATGTTTAATATGTACTAATACCATCATTTAAGTTGTATAATATGCAATCTTTTACAAAGTTTAGAACATTCGGGTAATTATAATCTATAGCCTTTTTGACTGGGTAGTAGACACTGCCAGATATATAAGAAGAGTAACCCAGAGCTATATTATACTAGATTGGTGTTTTTTTAAACATGATGCATGTTATATTTTTTATTCTATGTTCTTTATTGAACTTTATATGAACTAGCATTTTCAAGATTTTCACAATTATAAACACTAAAACTAAAACAAAACAGTTTAAAAATAGAAATGAGCTGTAAAATAAATCTACACAAGGACTCATCAAGTTATCTTGCTGGCACATCAAATGTTTTTCTCCCTCTTCATTTTATTTTCTTCTATTTTAGATATTGTTTCCTGAATTCCTGTTATGTGTGAATACTGTTTATTTTGTTTGTATGTCATTCAGAAGCAACTTTGTGCAGGTCTGAAATATCACAATTATATTTACTAATGATTTCTTCAAGTTGTTTAAAATCAATTTGTATTTCATTTTCTGTTTCAGTCATCCCATCCTGATGACTTTTTTGAGAGCTATCAGATATGTCCTGTATAGCTTGTATACCAGAGGGCAATCATTAACCTGTCTCCCGCAATACCCTGTGGATGTTAGTAATTCCACAATTGCTTTGTGTGGTATTTCTTAAAGATATATTTCTGACATCCACTAGGGGCAGATAAATGTAAAGTTAATCACATTAGAGAATAGCCAATGTTGTGGTAAAACACTAGATTACATGCTTAGTATATGTTATTTGCAGTACCATACATTGGATATTAAACAGTATATGGTATTTTTTTCTTCTCAGTGGCTATGTTTACAATGACTTTCAGCAAACCAAAACAATGTGTTGCCTTCCCATAATGCACTATTTTGACACACACTTATTTTTTATGATGTGTGTGATGTGACCAGAAAAGGGATCCCAGTCTATTTTATCTTGATAATCAGTGCGCTGTTATCAGTCACAAACAATGACAACAACATAAAAAGTCTCATTCCAAAAGGCCAAAAGACTTAAAGGCCCAGGCAGGATTTGTTGTGGCACTTTACAGGTTGATTAAATGAACACGTATTTAAAATATTCTCACAATTTTAATAACGTTTATTTAAATAATTACTGTTCAGTAGCATTACAAGGAACAGGCTTACATTAAACACTGAAGACTTTTTTTCATAAAATCTATATTCTTAGTACTATAACAAAGTGGCAGGAGGTGTTATCCGGCAGTGAAAACGCTATCTGCACACATTTATTAACAAACACTGAAATAAGCCAAGCAAAGAAATAAGGCAAAGGGGCCAAAATAAAAGGTTCAAACAAAACACAATACTTTCTTTCAAAATAAATGCTTCTGATTGTCCAGGCTAAACAGTGCCTTCATTGGCCTTTCGTATCCAAAACTCTTTCCAAACTCTTCCAACAAACGAAGGCTTATCTTCCCTACATATGTGCTGTCTACAGTCTACCACCTTGACTCAAGTATAAGAACATAAGAAAGTTTACAAACGAGAGGAGGACATTCGGCCCATCTTGCTCGTTTGGTTGTAAGTAGCTTATTGAATCCAGAATCTCATCAAGCAGCTTCTTGAAGGATCCCAGGGTGTCAGCTTCAACAACATTACTGGGGAGTTGATTCCAGACCCTCACGATTCTCTGTGTAAAAAAGTGTCTCCTATGTTCTGTTCTGAATGCCCCTTTGTCTAATCTCCATTTGTGACCCCTGGTCCTTGTTTCTTTTTTAGGCTGAAAAAGTCCCTTGGGTCGACACTGTCAATACCTTTTAGAATTTTGAATGCTTGAATTAGGTCGCCACGTAGTCTTCTTTGTTCAAGACTGAACAGATTCAATTCTTTTAGCCTGTCTGCATGTGACATGCATTTTAAGCCCGGAATAATTCTGGTCGCTCTTCTTTGCACTCTTTCTAGAGCAGCAATATCTTTTTTATAGCAAGGTGACAGAACTGCACACAATATTCAAGATGAGCTCTTACTAGTGCATTGTACAGTTTTAACATTACTTCCCTTGATTTAAATTCAACACTTTTCACAATGTATCCGAGCATCTTGTTAGCCTTTTTTATAGCTTCCCCACATTGTCTAGATGAAGACATTTCTGAGTCAACAAAAACTCCTAGGTCTTTTTCATAGATTCCTTCTCCAATTTCAGTATCTCCCATATGATATTTATAATGTACATTTTTATTTCCTGCATGCAGTACCTTACACTTTTCTCTATTAAATGTCATTTGCCACGTGTCTGCCCAGTTCTGAATCTTGTCTAGATCATTTTGACTGCTACAACAGTGTTTGCCACTCCTCCTACTTTTGTGTCGTCTGCAAATTTAACAAGTTTGCTTACTATACCAGACTCTAAATCATTAATGTAGATTAGGAATAGCAGAGGACCTAATATTGATCCATGTGGTACACCACTGGTTACCACACTCCATTCTGAGGTTTTTCCTCTAATCAGTACTTTCTGTTTTCTACATGTTAACCACTCCCTAATCCATGTACATGTGTTTCCTTGAATCCCAACTGCGTTCAGTTTGAGAATTAATCTTTTGTGCGGGACTTTGTCAAAAGCTGTCTGGAAATCTAAATAAACCATGTCATATGCTTTGCAATTATCCATTATCGATGTTGCATCCTCAAAAAAAATCAAGCAAGTTAGTTAGACAAGATCTCCCTTTCCTAAAACCATGTTGACTGTCTCCCAGGACCCTGTTACGATATAGGTAATTTTCCATTTTGGATCTTATTATAGTTTCCATAAGTTTGCATATAATAGAAGTCAGGCTTACTGGTCTGTAGTTACCTGGTTCAGTTTTGTTTCCCTTTTTGTGGATCGCTATTACGTTTGCAATTTTCCAGTCTGTCGGTACCACCCCTGTGTCAAGAGACTGCTGCATGATCTTGGTTAGCGGTTTGTAAATTACTTCTTTCATTTCTTTGAGTACTACTGGGAGGATCTCATCCGGCCCAGGGGATTTGTTTATTTTAAGCGCTCCTAGTACCTTTAACACTTCTGCCTCAGTTATGCTAAAGTTATTTAAAACTGGATAGGAACGGGATGACATGTGGGGCATGTTGTCAGTATCTTCCTTTGTAAAAACTTGTGAAAAGTAATCATTTAATATATTTGCTATTTTTTTTCTTCATCTGCGATTATCTCTTAAACATTTAATGTCCTCTTTGAATGTTCGCTTGCTGTTGTAATATTGGAAAAACATTTTGGAATTGGTTTTAGCTCCCTTAGCAATGTTCATTTCTATTTCTCTCTTGGCCTTTCTAACTTCCTTTTTGACTTGCGTTTGCAGTTCCGTGTACTCTTTCTGCGTACTTTCTTTTTGGTCCTTTTTTAATGCTCTATGAAGTGCCTTTTTTCGCTGAATATTTTTTTTTAATAGCTCTATTAAACCATTTTGGCAATTTAGTTTTACATTTAGATTTGTCTACTTTAGGGATGTAATTGTTTTGCGCCTCTACTACTATATTTTTGAAGAACAACCATCCTTCTTCTGTGGGTGTTTTCTCTATTTTACTCCAATCTACTTCTGTTAGTCTCTGTTTCATACCTTCATAGTTTGCTTTTCTAAAATTGTAAACCTTAGCTTTAGTCATTACTTTTGGGGATTTAAAAAACACTTCAAATGAGACCATTTCGTGGTCTGAGTTTGCCAGTGATTCTCTGACCTCTGTTTTAGTTATTCTGTCTTCGTTATTTGAAAAGACTAAATCAAGGCATGCTTCCCCTCTAGTTGGTGCCGTGACAAATTGTGTTAGGAAGCAGTCATTTGCCATTTCCACCATTTCAATTTCATCCTTCGTGCTACCCACCGGATTTTCCCATTTTATATGGGGGAAGTTGAAATCCCCCGTTAGTATGGCTTCTCCTTTGCTACACGCATTTCTAATGTCATTGTATAACAGATTATTTTGCTCACCATCTGAATCTGGCGGTCTATAGCAGGCTCCTATTATTATGCCCTTTGAATTTTTGTCTGTTATTCTGACCCATATTGATTTGGCTTTATTTTCTTTGTCCATGTTTAACACCTGGGCTTAAAGACTGTTTCTTATGTATAGCGCTACCCCTCCTCCTCTTCTGTCTTGCCTGTCTTTCCTATACAGTGTATACCCACAAATATTATATTCGTCCCCATCACTCTCAGACAACCAAGTTTCAGTAACACCTATCACATCATAGTTACTTGTTAGTGCAGTAGCTTCAAGTTCTAGAATTTTGTTTCTGATACTTCTAGCATTTAGATAAATAAATTTAATGGTTGTCTTACCTGCGTTATTGTTCTTGTTTTGATGCGGTCTCCCTTCTGTTTTTTTGTTGATTTCTTCCCCCTTCCTTTCTAGTTTAAATGCTTCTGAACCTGCTCAAGGATTTTTTCTCCAAGTAGACTGATTTCCTTATTATTTAAGTGAAGTCCGTCCCGTCTATACAGATAGTCCTTGTTGTAGAATGTGGTCCAATGATCAAGATACGTGAAGCCTTCCCGTGTGCACCACGTCTTCAGCCATGCGTTTTGATTAATTATTTCCAGCTGTCCATATGGTCCTTTGCAAGGTGCCGGTACTATACCAGAAAATACCACAGTTTTGGTTTTCTCTTTTAATTCCCTTCCTATTCTCTGAATTTGTTTTGCAGGGATTTTGGTCTGTCTCTTCCAATGTTGTTTGTACCGATGTAGACGACTACTACCGGATCGTCTCATGTTCGTTCTAGGAGCCTGTCCATGTTCTCAGTGATGTGCTTGACCGAGGCTCCCGGAAGGCAGCACACTGTTGTAGTAAGGGGGTCCAAACTTCGAATTGAACTTGCTGTGTTTCTCAATATGGAGTCCCCAACAATCATGACCTCCCTTCTTTTTGCTGTCTGGTCACCACTGTGAGTAGGGTCCTGGATGTTGTTCCTTTCATTCTCTTGTTGTTGGTTCTGCTCATCATAATTCTGAAGTGACTCAAATCTGTTGGTTGTTTTGATTTCTGTTGGTTTTGTTTCTTTTTCTCCCTGCTTCTGCCTACCTGAACCCAGCTGTTCTGACCTTCTATCTCCCTGGTGGCTTTCAGTCTGTTAGGGGTGATGCAGACTTCCATGAATTGTTTGTGTGCCAATTCCTCAAGATCCTGTTGCTGTCTCACTTCTTCCAGCTCCATTTCTAGCATCCTTACTAGTTTATGCAAATCCTGGATCGCGCGACGCTTTACGCACACTTGGTTTAGCTCCGCTGGGTTTTCTCGGATTTCCCACATCAAGCAGGTGTCACAGATTACTGGCTTGAAGACCATGTTGAGGGTTTTTTTTTTAAGTTTAGTTTCTTCTGAAGCCGTCAACCTGCTTTCAAACTGCTTCTAAACTGCTCTGTACTTTTCCACGCCTGTACTTCTCCCACTCGCTGTCGCTGGGAAGACTGCCTCGTTTAACTGCGTTGTTCTGCTATGCTGTCCGCTCCTCCCCTTGCCCGTGTCTCAGAACGGCGCTGAATTTGAATCAGCTGCTCCGAGTTTCAGCTTGTTTGTTATCAGAAAAACACACGCGGCTGTTTGACTTTGAGCTGCTGCTGTGTTTCCCCAATGTCCTCTGTTTTCTGATTAAAGCAATTCAAGATGCAATTTCTCCTTACTGCTTCTAAACTGCTGTGTACTTTTCCATGCCTGTACTTCTCCCACTCGCTGTCGCTGGGAAGACTGCCTCGTTTAACTGCGTTGTTCTGCTGTGCTGTTGGCTCCTCCCCTCACCCGTGTCTCAGAACGGCGCTGAATTTGAATCAGCTGCTCCGAGTTTCAGCTTGTTTGTTATCAGAAAAACATTGTTGTCTGTGTTATCTTTATATGAACATATTCCTATCAAGATAACCCTTACTGAAATTTCACCTCTGTCATGTGCAACATCACTTTTAACAAACTGTTACTCAAATACCAACTGGGTGATTTTATAGCAGCAGATTCCAAGTATCTCTCTCTCTTCACTTTTACCTTAATTGCAGTTCTACCAGTAACTGTCAGGAGCATTATAAATACAATCCATTGTCAGGACTGAAATTAAGTATTCAAACACTTAAACCATTATGCCAAGGCTCTTGTATGCATGATTGACTGGTCGACAGTTTGCCACCTAAAACTATGCCAATGCCAATAGAATTATTTTGGCAACAGCCTAATAGACTGTTGCATAACACTGAAAATAACTGTTATTCTATCACACAGAACTGTGTAACCACAGATCAAATAATGCCTCAAAACCTGAGGCAGCTTTTAATCCCCTTAAGTAAACTGTAGGTGTTCCGGTTATTGTGCTGTGTTCCTAGGTTTGCATATCTGTCTATACGCAGGACAAACGAAGGTCAGATGAATACAGGGCACACCTGACACTAAGGGCAGTTTTAACTACAACAAATCAGTTGTAAATACATCATCTGACTATAAAGGAAATGATTTGTGACAAGTATGTATGCGAGTGAATTGGAGATGCTATTGCATTAATTGCTGAGACATGGCTGTGATTCAGAGAGTCAGTCTGCCCTTGATTTGCCACCCTTTTCATTGTCCTGGAAGAGCACCTTATCTTTTATAAATCAGATTGATTGCTGCTGTCATGCCTGTGCACATCTGAGAAATGTCTTCAACAATTTCTCAATCTCTACCCTAACTGCTGCCTTGATATACAGTGCAGTTTTAGGAGTTGCTTTGTGCGAGTATATGGGAGTCACCAATCTTAGGTCCTGTCAGAATGCATGGTCATGCAGTTTTGGCATCTCCCTATACCAACATCGGCATTATCATGCTGTTATTATTATTATTATTATTATTATTATTATTATTATTATTATTATTATTATTACATTAATCATTAGTTATTTGATTATTGTATGATTGGGATACAATGGGCCCCATTTAATGCTCTTAACATTAACAGTATTTATATCCAACACTTTAGATCAATCTCTCCTTACTATCTGTAAATGTAAATGTAAGCACTATCTGTCATCTGGTTAAACCTTTCTCTCACTCAGTCTCAGGGTCTGCACTGCCTTGCAATTGTTAGTACTCAGGAAAAGCAGAAATTCCTAACAAACGTGAAAATAATCATTGTCTTTTAGTCACTTGACCAGGTGGGTGGTTTTGCTCTCTAAATTTACATCCAGAAATATTTTTCCTAAACCTACATGCCAAATGAGTAGTAATATCCCTCCCCATATAAGCAAATCTCCTTCCAACAACATGGCACTGTACATATGTCCTTGATATCCACATGCAAGACATTTTACAGAATATGGCTAATGATTTGTCAACCATCTAACAAGTAGCAAAATAGAAGCTGCTAGCAACTGTTTAAGCAGTTTTTATTGCAAGTCAAACAACACCTCCTTTCCTATTTACAGCATCCAATTACCAGTAGGTGTAATATTAATAAATTCCTAACGTATCAAAACTTCAAGCCGATAGGTCAACACAATAATTATTCATGTTCAACTTTTACCATAAAACACATTAATAATATGATTGCAGTGAACATGTCTTATACCCACACTTTTACTAAATATTATTCAAAATAATAAAAAGAGATACAAACTTTTAAATCTGATTAATTTGAATGTTAAAATGTGTAGCTTTACACATTGTATAGGTACAATATATTGGTAAAACAATAAATAATAAAGCAACCGAACATACAGTGTTTATCATTTTTACTCGGTTTACATTCTGTTGTTTTATTTTTCTGATAGGGGGTTACATTATCGTTAATTTGGGTTAATATAAATACATATATAGATGAAAATACTTCATGAACCGGAAACATAACTAAGACTAAAACTACATTTAAAAAAGTGTATCTCTGAAAAGAGATTAATTTAAACTTGTCAGTAAACCTTTTGAGTTTTCTAGTTTAAACTTGCACCTGCTGTTATAATATACAAAAAATGTGATGATAACAACAGTGGATCTTCATAGAAATGTTTAGTAAATATAGTTATGAAGATCCAAGTGTATTATTTTTGTATGAACAAAAATATTAAAAGTAATAGATTTATAAAAGATGGAAATGGTATGAGAAACTAAACAGTGTATGTATGTACTGTATGGCTGTTGTTTTATTCCTATTTTAATAAGACAGGCATGAGTTTTCAACATGTTTTATTCAGTAGCCATCTTGAACTTACGCATCAGCTAAAACAAACTCTCCACCCCTTTTGGCTCTAGGGGCTGTCTATTATGTATGTTAAATTCACATAACATCACATCTTCCTCCCTTCAAAGAGCATTTCTATATTACTTCCAAAACTAAAATATATCAGGAGTAATTACAATAATATGGCTGAAACATGGCTTTTATTTATTTTTTTTGTAATTTTTAACTATACAAACACAGGTTTATAATTAAACTAAACCTACCTTGAAAGTAGAGGTCACTAGTACTTCACACCACTGCACTTATCTAATAAGTTTCAATCAGTCTCTCAGGACGTCGAATTTCTCTTTTAGGTCTCCGTTGCTTGTCCGGTGACTTTTCAGATTGTGCTTACTGCGCACAGTCATCCTTGATATCAGTTTCTTCGGTGTTGTCTTGACTGACTGGTATGGGAGTTGATACCTCGACCTTGGGCTGAAGTCTTAGATCCACACAATTCCATCTCACTTCGGTTCCTCTGTCTGTCTGTATCTGGTATGACCTAGGTGTGATTTGTGATTGTGCAGTGCCCCTCTGCAGCCAAATTCCACTATTATAGTCTCTAAGACACACTCTACCTCCGGGCCTTAAGTCAAATAACCGTTTTGCTCTCCTGTGGTGGAAATGTTTTTGTTTCCCCTTCAGTTTTTCTTTGCTTTGCTTCACCTGAACTGAGTCACTAGTCTTCAGAAGCTCTTCATCTATAGGGAAATTTGTCTTGATCCTCCTTCCCATTGGCATTTGTGCTAGGGAAAGCCCTTCTGTAGATCAATAGGCTTTTGTAAAAGGCTTATTTTCCATCATGTGCTTTCTTCATGAGACTTTTCACAGTTTTTATTGAACTCTCCGCTAGTCCATTTGGCCTTGGATAATTGGGACTAGAAAATTGAGGACCATTGTCTGTGAACACCTTGTTTGGAACACTATGTCTTGCAAAGATTGACTTCTCGATTACACCCATGGCTTCCATGCGGTTCAGCCCTATTTTCAGTTTTTCAGTTTGTGCTCCAGTGTCAAGCTTGAATAGTATTAGCATGTAGTAGTAATAGCATGTTTTATTCAGTAGCCATCTTGAACATATGCATCAGCTAAAACAAACTCTCCATCCCTTTAGGTTCTAGGGGCCATTTATTATGTATGTTAAATTCACATAACATCACAGGTGTTACATTTAAACCTTTTTTTAGACCATTCTTTTCCATCTTGTGTTGGCTTTACAGTGATTAAAAAGCATTATTATTTCAAGTTTGAAACCAGTGAAATCATTTAAAGTGATTATAGCCAATTAAACAGTTGCATGCATCTTGTTGTGTATGTCATGTCACATTTTTAAAGGCACATATATTATAGCATAAATGTCATTTCTTAAAAACAAAACCACTGGTACCATACCATATTATAGAAAGCATTGTATTCCTTTCTCCATTTTTTACATTGTAAGTTCCTCTCACATAATTACACATTTACAGGCAGCCAGAAAAGTCCTTTCAATTTTTAAATTGTACATTTATATATTCTGAAGTAAACTCTGGAAATGAATGTTGATTTTCTGCAGTTAAGTCGAATATACTCTTTTTGAATAACCTTGGCTCAGACACATTCATTTATAGGTAACTTTCATACTCCACAGTTTTACAAAGTTAACCTGATAAGGATCACCAAAAACGTATTATCTGTGTGACCTTTTCAGTGATGAATGATTTTCACTCCACTCTGAGACGTGGGCTGAGGCCCCAGGGGGTAACAGTTGGGCATTAAAATACATCTCCACCATCATATGCAGTCACAGCACCATTCTGGTTGGGATGAATGCTTGTGGATACATAAACATATATACAAACATTAAGTGCAATATGTAAGACGATGCTTTTAGTTGGTATCTCATGAGAACCACAATATAATTGTACACTCTTTAATGAGCTTTATAAACTGACACACAGAGTCCTTAGGAATTACGGATGACAATTATTCAAACTAGTTCATTTTTGCTGTTTGAGTACAAAAACAAACAAAATTAAAAGCAAATGTTGGATCAAACAGTTATTTCTGAGATGGTTTGTCCTGGTGATACCCACATCCTAATTGGGCTCATCTTGTCTGTGTTTCCTTACCAACTGTTCATCAATGTGGAGAATAAAAAACAAAAAAACCCATAAATCTTCTTTTGTCTAACACAAGAAAAGCTACTTAGAAACCAGAAAAAAACATTTTTTAAATGTATTAAGTTTAAATGTGTTTTTTTTTTTTTTTTTTTTTTTTTTTTCAGAAATCTTTATCACAAATTTACCTTAAGGAAGATTTATAAAATTCTGAATCCTATTCAGAAGCTCACATATAAAAATGACCTGAGTAAAGGTAATGGACGGACCTTTTTTTTTTTTTTTTTTTTGTATTGTATTTGTAACTTTGTCTTTTAGTCTTTATAACTGAATTGTTACTGTATATTTGTGACTTAACACTAGAACGACCTCGTTTATAGGTATACCTAAAACAACCAGGTCAATTTGATGGGCGCATTAAAAACAACATAAATATTGAAAGTACAAACAATTGAATATGATTTGTAGTTTTATTCAGGAACGTCATATTAAGCATCTACATGACCGGAACATTGTAAATAAACACTTTAACAGAAATGTGTTTATATATAGACATGTATATGTCAAAAAGGTAAAAAATGAAATAAACAAATATTTGAAAATCAATTTGTGTATATACAGGTATATCATATACAGTGCCGAGAAAGTTTTTGAACCCCAATGATAATTATGTAAATTCCATAGTTTTACCATGAAAGCCTTCTTGAATCAAAACCAGTCTTTTCTTACATATCCAATAGGGTTTACATTAACCAATTCCATGTCTTTTGAAACAAAATGATGTATGAATTAAACAAACAATGAGTAATTAAGATTCGGGTTTTGTGAAAAAGTAAGTGAACCCCTATTTTTATCAGCTCAATTAAGGGCATAATTAGAAACAGGTGTTTAAATAATTAGATACATCTTCAGGGGTGAAGATCAGAAACTTTTTGACTTTGGTCTTCACCATACAGGTTTGTGGAAAAACGTCATGACACGATCAAAGGAAATCTCTGAGTACCTCAGAAAAACATTTATTGATGCTCGTCAGTCTAAAAAGTGATACAAAACCATTTCTAAAGATTTGCAGCCAATCCACTGTCAGACAGATGGAGAAAGTTCAAGATCACTTTCACTCTACCCAGGAGCGGCCGTCCTACCAAAATCTCTCCAAGAACAAATCGGAAAATCATCAAGGAAGTCACAAAGAACCCCAGAGTAACATCCAAGGATCTGCAGGCCACTCTTGCCTTGGCTAATGTGAGTGTTCTATACTCAACTATCAGAAAAAGACTGAACATGAATGGTGTTCATAGAAGGATGGAAGAAACCACTGCTCTCTAAAAAGAACATTGCTGCCCATCTGAAGTTTGCCAAAGAGCACATAGATGATCTACAAGACTTCTGGACAGACGAGTCAAAGGTAGAACTTTTTGGCCTCAATGAGAAACGTTATGTTTAGCGAAAACCAAACACTGCATTCGAATAGAAGAACCTCATCCCAACCGTCAATCATGGTGGTAGGAGTGTGATGGTTTGGGGCTGCTTTGCTGCCTCAGGACCTGGACAGCTTTCCATCATTGACCCAACCATGAATTCTGCATTATACTAGAAGATTCTAGAGGAGAATTTCAGGTCATCCGTCTGTGAGCTGAAGCTGAACCAAAAGTGGGTCATACAGCAAAACAATGATCCTAAACATACAAGCAGATCTATAAAAGAATGGCTGCAAAAGAAGAAATTCTGCGTTTTAGAATGGCCTAGTCAAAGCCTGGACCTAAACCCCATCGAAATGTTGTAGCAGGACCTGAAGCAAGCTGTCCATGCAAGGAAGCCCTCAAATGTCACTGAGTTGAAACAGTTCTGTAAGGAGGAATGGGCCAAAATTCAAAACTGATGTGAGAGACTGACCCCCTCAAATGTCACTGAGTTGAAACAGTTCTGTAAGGAGGAATGGGCCAAAATTCAAAACTGATGTGAGAGACTGACCAACAGTTATAGGAAACGCTTAGTTGAAGTCATTGTTGCTCAAGGGGGTGCCACCAGTTACTGAATCTAAAGGTTCACATACTTTTTCACACATGGATATTGAATGTTGAATCATTTGTGGATAAATAAATGTTGAAGAAGAATCATGGTTTTGTGTCACTTGTTTAAGCAGGTTGTCTTTATCTATTATTAGGTCTTTATCTATTATGATTAAGATCTAATAACATTTTAGGTTTGAAATATGTGAAATATGTGAAAATCCTAAGGGGTTAACAAACATTTTCTCAGCACTGTACATACAACATACTTGAAACGATGTAAGTATCCATTTTTTTTTTAAATAAATGGATTTATATTGCCTAACAAAGCGCATATACGCAACTGAAGCTGTGCGTTTATACACAGACACACTATAATCGAAATTACATGAATGAATAAATATTTGAACAGAATGGGCTTCACTTACAATCGTTTACAAAGTCTAAAAAGCACAGCTCTGATTCTTAAACACACGCACCACAATTTAAATTCCAAAAACGGTTAAAATGACCGCCTTGGTCGTTCAAATGTTAATGATATGCATTTTCTAGCTATGTCTTTTAAATATAATACCTAATCTGGTACCACTAGAAAAAAATATAGCTATTAGCCTAAAATTATCTTTTTTTAATTAACTGTCTCTTTACTGTTGTACAAAAGAAACACCTTGAGTAACAACATCTTGTTCTCTGCACACCATTACTAATTTACTAGGCTTACTTACTATTATAAACACATTTCTGGTGAAATTTGTTAAACGCAAAAAAGACATTAACAAAAGCATCTTAGCAGTTTCTGCGGAGTACAATAAATATTAAAATGTGTCTCTCAGCTAGTTACTGTATAACAGTCATCAAGAAAGCGGAATAAACTGTTAATATAACTTTATAGTGAAGTAATTGTGAAAAAACAAATGCAGAGTAGCTGCATATTAGCTATGTTTACAATAAAAATAAAGGTAACACATGGGTTTACAAAAACCTTCCGCAACAGCAGGTGTCATTTATGGTAATTAAGGAGGGGCTATGCTAGTATTTCAAATGTCACCCATCAGAAGACCATTTACTATGATTTAAATGTGCATTGCGTTTAAAAGGGTGTTCACAACAAGTTTTAAAAAAAGGTTTCCATCGGAACAGTATAAAATGTGATCCCCCCTCTAAGTTATCAATTTTGTTGCATTTTATTAACTGGCTTAAAACAGTGTAAGTTTTTTTTTTTTTTTTTAATGATAGTACAGAAATGTTTTGAGGATGGTTATATATTTACCTTAAGATTCCTTTATAGCACATAAGAGATTTGTTAACGTACTGTGCTAAAATTGTGCCAATAGGTTATCGCAGCTATTATTCCATTGAAGCGATCTTAGAATCTACAAGCAAAGGCTTTATTGATTGAGCTACATGGAGAGTTTGGCTTACTGCTGAACTTTTCAGTGGTTAACGACAGTGACAGTCTGGGGGTGTGTACACCTCTACAATATATAACATACTTGTAATTTGTACATATAAATACATGAATAAACAGATTACATTGTTTTGAGATTACTCAGGGATGTCTGTTGTGAAATTCCTGATAATGTACTTTTGGCAGTCATGAGGAAGCACTGATGGAGGCCTTTCCCTGGTTCTCTTTTTTTTTTTTTTTTTTTTTGATACTAAGATGGTGACTCTCTTGAATTTGTCCCTGGAATTTGATGCATTTTGACTCATGGAGTGATGTTAATTAAACCAAATTGGCACTGGCCAACACCCTCCAGGCGTTACACCCCTAGTACGTGGATCTCTAAAATGTAGAAAAAGTCTGAACAATTATGTCAAAAATCTAGAAAAAGAACGGTTCACTCTGAGTGTCATTAAAAACATAGCTGTTGTCACCTTTAAATAGAAAAATTATCAACTGAATTAGGTTATTTTTTTTTTCCTCAATAGAGACTAACCCCTCACCCTGCACTGGCTTAGTCAGAAAATGCCAGACACTCAATTCAGGCCAAAAATACTTTTTCTCCCTTCCTCAGGAGTATAAAAGACTTGCTGATGCATTTTTGGCAGGTCCTCAAAATAACCACTTTAGTTCTAAGTACTCCATCTAAAAATACAATGCCTTCTATTGTTGAAATACCCACATTTTATACATTATAGCAGGGAAGAAAACATTTTTTTATTCATATACAGCCTATGAAATCCCAAAGGGAAACATTGATAGGTACATAATACTTTTTTTAAAAAAATGTGCAAAATACATTAACAGCCTTTTATTATCACTGGTTTTTCTTTTCTTTAATTGAAGATCCTTTGGTTCTTTGATTGCTTTTTATACTGTAATCAGGGATACAGTACTTTAAAACAAATCAAACTATTTATTCCTGGAAACAGCTGTACGGGGCCTAAGACTAGGCCACAAGTCATTTTGCTATTACTTGTTATTTGGATTAAAAAAATATATAAAAAATGCATTTGAATCAGGAGGTTTTATTTGGGGATTTTAGCCTTCAGCCTTTTTTAAGTTATTTAATATGTGAGCAACCAGTGGGACCGAATATATATGTAAAGAGTATTACCGTTACGAGTAATACACAAGTCATTTTGCAACTTGTTAGATTAAAAAAAAAAAAAAAAAAAAAAAGCCTTCAGCCACTAAGTTATTTAATATGTCCAACGTCCATTAACAACACTTAAACACAATCTACAGTTGCTTTTTCTAAACTGCTAGTTAAAACCTAACAGCAATTTTAAATAAAATAATTAATGCTTGCTATAAACTTGCTTCCTTGGCTAAAACATGCAATATAAGGTTTTGACTGACACTTGTATCAGTTTAGCACATGCTCCTATCTTACCTCAAATTTTCTTAAACTAACGATGATAAACTCCCTGTGCCCGATTATACTCCCCTGAAGACTATGTGTGCCCTCCAGAGATGCTCTTTATAGAACACAGGCTCTGTAACTGTACAGCTGTCAGGTAGGCAGCTGCTGTCTTATTAGCTATACACAGAATATTAGAATTCAGTGCCACACATACTTCTTTTGTAATTTTATGAAAGTTTATAATTAATGTATTGCATCAACAGACATTTAGGAATATGCAGACTTCTTCCTCAACGCAGGCACTCAAGACACACAACCGACATACAGTAAAAAAAAAAAAAACCTGGCAATATTAAAGTAGTAGCACAACAAATTAACATTTTCTATCCAGTTAATGAAAAAAAAAAAACACTGGGTTTTTACAATAGTATATACAAACAATGTTATCCACAAACTGTAGATTTTAAGTGATTATGCAGAGTTGTCTTACATGATATGGATCTGTTACCAATGGCCACAGTTCTTGTTTCATTATATTGCAATAGCCAATCAGGATAAAGAGAGATACTTTATCATGTAAACAATATTGAACAACTTTCTTGGCTGAATGATTACAAGAATTGATTACATTGAGGAAATCATTTAACTATTTCAGCTCATACATTGACGTGATTTATATTTTTTAGAGGGGTGAGATTTCATGGTTTGCACCCTGCATGAATTTCTAACAGAAATACATCCTAGTTGTCTGTGAAGGAGGTTTAAATACAGCTAATGACTGTTTGTTAATAATTGCAAGTATACGCTCTAAGGTGACTTATCTCTGCATAATGTTGCAAATTACAGTGTTGCAACTGTTTAATTTCTCTGTGGACATAAAGACAGAAGGAGTGAACAGTTGAACTGAGGGTTCATTAAAGCTGTTGAACAGTCTGGAAGATAGATCCATGTGGCACACACTGAGAATTTTAATAAGCAAATATGAACTTCAGAAGCACAGCGTTCATTTTTATTATATTATCTAGCATCTACCTGCTCATATACACATATACACAAAACACAGAAATAACAGGCATAGAAAAAAGATCAACACACATAAGAATACCAATAGATTTCAATTATCGTTTTCCTAGTTTATATGAATGAGATGTTCATCAATTATTTGGAATCATGCATCTCGATTTTGTAGTTATATTACCATAACAATTATACTTCATGCATCTACACCCGTGTTTTAATTTATGTCCGGGCACAGTTTTTTCATTTTAGAAAAAATATATATATATATATATATATATATATATATATATATATATATATATATATATATATATATATATATATATATATATAATTCAAATGACAACCATTACCGAATGGGAAGAGACAATCTGACTGTCAATCTCTGAGTAAATATACAAAAGCTGCCCTATCGGGTCCCAGGTGTGAGGGGGGAAGTCCCGCCCACCTCCTGTTGAAGAGGGACATCCTCACAGTAGTACATTGCCATTTTCTCTCTCATATCTTTGAGACAGGTCGTAAATTGCTTCTGCATTTGCGTTCCGAATTTGGCTGATTTATTTGGTTCTCCAAATAAATTATAAAATTCCATGGTATTACGCTTTCAAGCGTTAGTAACACTGCTCTCACTAAAAGTCCCATGTCAGCTTTCTGGCTAGAGGTGGTTTCAGGGATTAGCAAGCGGCCATTACCCTCACTACATGAGGCTTTGTGTAGCTAATACACCATGTGAAACCTGTTGTGGTGCTGTAAGGAGACTCTGTGGACTCGCGGCGTCATCCTCTGCGCCGATTTAATCGGTCACAGAGAACTAAAAAAAAAACAGCTCAGGCCTAGCGCCCCTCTCAAGCCTCGGGCTATCCTAGCGTGGCTGCCGTTGCCCTTGGCAACCACGCCGTTTGATTCAGCTGCTTGCCTCGGCATCGACCGCAGTTTTCCTGCTGACATGCGAGGCTGAGAGAAACAGCGCACAGTCTCGTTCCCCGTCCCCTCTGCCTAGACCACCTAGCCCAGATGAGCTCTCCTTCACGGTGTCCAGGTCGGACAAGTCGGACCCAGCCACCTCCGTCGGGCAGGTCACAGTGGGGAGCACCCTGCTGCCCTTGCACACGTGTCCCAGAGGGAGTTCCAGGCACTAATGCAGTGTGCAGCTGCAGACATGGACGTCCCATGGCTGGCGGAACGGGGGTGAAAGAGGACCCGCTTCCTCCAGCAGAGAGGGCTTCCACAACATGCCCTCCCCTTATGCCAGGACTTCCTGGATTTAGTGCACTCCTCCTGGGGCAACCCAGTATCTGCACCCTCAGCCTCCAGAACAGTGGTGTCTCTACTGCACACTGCAGGAGCCCAAGAAGTAGGCCCAGGCACATTCCCCACCATCGGGGACACGGTCATGGTGCTGGTGCAAGGTTCCACCTTCACCAAGGGGGATAAGGACCCAACATGCCCGTCAAAGCCCTGCAGAACAACGGACGTGATGCTAAAAAAGGCATATGCGTCGGCAGCGCTGCCTGTGCAAGCACAAATGCCATGGCCATACTGGTGCTCTACCAGAGCCAGTTGGCGGAGAGGCTGCAGGACAGAGCCATGGAGGCAGACACAGTGGAGCTCCAGGAAGTGGCTAAGGCGATGACTGACCTAATAGGGGAGTCAGGTCAGGCTTCATGGAGGTCGCTGGTGGAGAAGGTGGCCGCTCGCTGGCATTTGTGGCTGACACAAGCTAAGGTCGTAAAAACTGAGAAGGTGGTGATGATGGATGCCCCCATTACTCTGGGACAGACTTTCAGGGCAACCATTGATGTGAGCCTTGAGAGGTCCCACAAGACCAAGCAGGTCGTCTCAAAGTTCTTGCACCTTCCAGTTTACAGTCAGCGCCCAAGGTGGCATGCACAGCCTGCTGGGATAAAAGGGTCTGAACATTTCCCTCCACCCCAGAGTAGACAATCAGGCAGAGGCAGTGGCAGGGGACCACCGGTTCTCCGACTGGAGACTGAGGCTGGGGTCTAAGAAAGACCCACCACCTCCCAAGCCCAAGGGAGACCGCCCCTGTTGGGCCCCGGCTGCCACCAAACCCCCCCCCCACAACTGGACTAACCAACAGCAATGACCCATGGCAAGGCTGCACCCAGGACTCCTGGGTGCTATCGACTATGAGACACAGAGAGGCTCTACAATTTCACATAGGTCCGCCACTCTTCAAGGGTATGCTCCTCACCGCCGTCGAACCAGTGAGGGCAATACTCCTTCAACAGGAGATCGCCAATCTTGGAAGGAAGGACGCTGTATGCTTGGTAAGTCCAAGCGATGCCCTCAGCGGCTTTTACTCCAGGTATTTCCTGGTGCTCAAAAGGGATGGCGGTTTCAGACCTTCCTGAAACAGAGGAAGTTCAACGTGTTGACAGCACAGTGTATCCTCCAGTCCGTCCAACCTGGCGACTGGTTGACATCGATCGACCTGCAAGACGCCTATTTTCACGTCCCGATCCGTCCCGCGCACAGAAAATATCTGTGTTTTGCCTTTCAAGGCAACGCATATGAATTCTGCGTGCTGCCATTTGGCCACTCGCTGGCACCCCGCACATTTTCAAAGTGCACGGATGCAGCACTGGCTCCACTCAGGCTGCGGTGTATTCAGATTCTAAACTATGTGGACGATTGGTTGGTTTGCACGCAGTCAAAAACAGGCGCAGAGGCGCACACAAAACAAGTTGTAGAACATGTGGCGAAGTTAGGGCTCTCAATACATCAGCGGAAGAGAAATTTTGTACTATCTCAGTCCACAGTGTTCCTTTGGGATCCAACTGAACTCTCTGAGCATGCTTGCCTCACTGTCGGAAGACAGGATTTGGTCGTTGGAGACCACACTCTCCCTATTCAGAGAGGACACTCTCCTACAGGTCAAACTATATCAAAGGTTGTTGGGGCTGATGGCAGCCGCCTTGAGAATCCTTCCACTAGGGCTGCTGAGAATGCACCCGCTTCAAGCCTAGGTGAATACGCTCAAGGTGCACCTGGTCCGAGATTGGTACCAGCTGGTATTAGTGTCCAGACAATGCCGGAAGACACTGGAGTGGTGGCTTCGTCTCGGCAATCTACGCCTCGGGTCTCCCCTCGGATCCCCTCACAGAAGGGAAGTGATTACTACAGACGCCTTCAGCCTGGGCTGCGGAGCGGTCTGGAACAGAAGAGGAATAAGAGGTCAGTGGAAGGGACATTGGCAGCAAGCATACTTAAATGTGCAAGAGCTGCAAGCAGTGAGCCTGGCGTTATTACATTTTCGCCAGCAATTAGCGCACAAACATGTGCTGGTCTGGACGGACAATACCACGGTGGTAACCTACATAAATTACAAAGGCGGTCTGCGCTCACCGGGCCTTCACCACGCAACGCACAGACTCCTGTCCTGGAGGCACAGAAACTTGCATTCCATCAGGACAGTTCACCTCCTTGGTGTGGACAACATGGCAGCAGACCTCCTGTCCAGAGGAGCTCCAGACAGCTCGGAGTGGAGGCTGCATCCTCAAGTGGTGAAACAGATTTGGGAGAGGTTTCGACCAGCACGAGTCGACCTCTTTGCCACAGCCGAGTCCACTCATTGCCCCCTATGGTTCTCCATGGAGAGAGATGGGGGCCACCTTGGAGTAAACAAGCTAGCTCACCCCTGGCCACAGGGGCTATTGTATGCCTTCTCTACTACCATTAATACCCCTGACACTAGAGAGGATCAGGGTGGAGAGAGCACAGGTTCTGCTGGTTGAACCCAGATAACCGAGACACCCCTGGTTTGTTCTTCTCTCTGACATGTTGTCGGATCAGCAGTGACAATACGTTAGCGGTATTTTGAACTGTAATTTACAAACTGACTTGATGGGTTAAAAAATTAGCTCTTTGCAAAATGTTATTAAATGTTTCTTTGTCCTTGAAAATCATGCCGCCTCCTTGCTGCAGACAAGTCTCTCACATCACTTTGCCTTTTATATAGCCACTGTCTGACTGCGGCAAATTAATGCCTGCTTTTCATTGTTCTTAAAATAATCATGCAAATATGAGGCCTGCAATTACCAGCAGCTTTAATAAATTATATGGAATATTTAATAGACCTAGATTTGCAAAAGCCCCTCCCCAGAATTACATATGCATATACAGAATTACATATGCATCAAGGGCTAAAGCACACAGAGACATTGCCCCCGCAAATCACATATTAATTTGCGTGTTTATGCCATTAGAAATGTGTAGGAAAAATCATCAAGAAATGGGGCGCCCATTACCTACTGGCCCTTGAAGGTGCTTGGTGCACAAGGAATCCAGCAATTATTTGCCTATAAAGGCATCTTCTATGGTCTTTAAATACAATTTATAAACTGGTGATAGATATTATTTGAAGCAAAAATGATACTCTTCCAGTACCCAGTCCAGCTCAAAATCCACCGTCTTCTGTCAATTAGGTGTTTAATTTATGTAAATCTCATGGATTCAATCAATCCTTCAAGTGTGTTTTTTGTGATATCTCTTTTGAATGAAAGCTAGGGCATGTCTTTCCCTTCTTTATGAAATATAGCTATGCAGTTGTATTGGATTATCTTATACAATTTCATATGCATGGACTTATGTCATCTGTCTCATCACTATGATCAAGAACATTAGCCTTGAAAAGGTGCAAAAATAGCATAAGAATAAAGGCATTTAGACCCTTATGTCATACCATGTGACAGTTGTATCTATCACTGTCAACTGGAAATGTCAAACAGGCTCCAAGGTTTCTCTGACTTATTATACTCGTGCTCTTAAAATATGTATTACAAGTCTATAAGGGCATTTTTGATAGACAAGTAGTTAAGAGATATACTGTATGGTGCCCTTGTTTGTTATCTGCAAAGATTGAAAATAATGTATTTGCAAAGATCAGAAATTGTACTACTCCACTCAGAGCTTTCTTAAAAGCAAAATATGTCAGGCTTGTAATCTTTGGAACATAACACAGAAAATAAAATAGTTGCCATAAACATTATTTTAACAGTGTAGAATAAGTAGCAGGGTTCCGGAAAACTATAGTGTTATATGTCCCCATGTGTTGCTACAACTATTTAAATAACGTATTTGTAATTGTTCTTTTTGTTGTTAACATCCTGACAAGTTTTTATGCTTCCAGTATACATGTTAATTCTGTCTCAATGGTGTTTTCAAGAGAGCTACTTAGTGCACATTTGGGTTTAAGATCAGTGGTGTGTCCTGTCAGATCACTGCTTGGAGGCATAATTTTCTTTCCTTCCCGTATTAGTGACGATGGTGTCTATCGATCGATCTATCTATCTATCTATATATATCTATCTATCTTAGATAGACAGATAGACAGATAGATAGATAGATAGATAGATAGATAGATAGATAGATAGATAGATATTTATATGTGTGTTTGGATCTCAAGCCGAAATACAATCCCTTGAGATGCAGAGAATTTACTTTACCCCAAGATGATCTGAAGAAAAAGATCCACTTTTGTACTGTTAAAATGTAAATAAATTGGATGGTTTGATAATTGTATTTAAAAGCCTAGTTCGGCAATGTATTTCGTAGTGTCAGGTTGGGTCATAATATCATTCTGTTTATTAAATTAACAGAAATGGAATATACAAGGAGGTCCTAAGCCATTCTCTGTGTCTGCTTGGTTTCTTGTCACAAACTCCCTCACTGACAAAGAATGCTTTTAAAAAGAGTCGTAAACTAAATACTGGACAAGGGGTTTACTTTCACCATCACTGAATAAATCCTGTGACACCGGAAGTGTCTTCCACAAGGTATAAACCAGACAGTTTTGAATGCTTTGACATCATGAACAGAAAACAGTCCACCTCATAAATCCATCCGACAGGGGAAAAACAGTGGACCAATTGGGAAAGCCAATGGGAAAACATCCCACGTTGACTAAACAAACTATCCAGTCACCGGGGTGATAAGATGATTAGAAAAGACAAGTGCAACTTTTAATTTGGGCTCCTTGACAGGCAGAACAAGACTTTGAACTTTGACAATTTGAAGACCCGCGGCCTGCGATCAGATTGAACAGAGACACCGTTTTTCGAAAACTGATATAGGATAACGATAATTGCCTTGGTGTGAGAGTCCAACGCGTAGACATCTAAAATTCTAAAAGTACTTGGAATCAAATCTCTAACTTAGCCCTGATTGATCACCGGTGGAAGATAGCTGGACATCATTTGAAGTCCACACTGAACTTGTTTCAGTTCACTAATATAACCTAAAAGCATCCATGACAAGTAAAAGAAAACAAAGGCATTTTTTGGTGTCTAGACAATTTCCGTTTCTCAGTCTGTGGGAATGTGATGAAACAGAATAACAAGGTAAAAATATCGTTTAAATGGTTTTCAATAGCACTAGTGCCCTTTCGATGAAGGCTCTCTCTTTCAGCAAAGGACACATACATCCTGTCATCTCCTACCAGAAGCTTGGGCACTATGTTTGTGGAATATTCAAATAGAATATTTAGAATAAAATGTTTAAAACAACAAAGGTGTTTATTACCAGTTTATAAATCAGAATAAAACTTTGTTGCAGTAAACAAGTAGACAGTAATGTCCACACATCAGTGTACTATTGATTACAATTAGAAATGTGTATGTACATAGCATTTACATGCCAGTATAATAATGATCTCTACATACTTTAAATTGTTTTTTATACTTTTTTTCTTTGTATCTCCAATAATTTAATGGAATTTGTGATGAACGAAGGGATAGTGAAGGGATTATATAATAGTGAAATACAGTATGTACGTTAATTGCAGCAGTGTGATTTTAAATGAAAACAAATGATTGATAGTTGTTTTCTTGCTCATCATGCATTGCACATCTATCGCAGGAATAATGAATAATAAACCTTATACATGACCTGTATAAAATTTACTTTTGCAGTGAATCTGTCTGGTAGGAATAATAATATTTTGTACTTCATTTCAGAAAACCAAGACTTGCCATTAGGAAAGCAACCTGTCAATTTCACAAGCACGCAGATGAGGAAGGGGCAAGGGGTTCAGGTTTGTTTCTAACATTCTTCTATCTGTGTTTTTATTTTGGTCAATTTCTTTCATGATAGGCAGAGCGAGAAATCTTGTCAGAGTTTAATCAAAAAGTAATTCATACAGAAAAAAAGAAGCTCATAGTCTTGAGAGACAGGTAAGGTTAAATAGAACTGGTCCGGAGAAACAACGGCCTGGTGTCCATGCAGTTCCGAAACTCCAAATGTTCTCCATTTTTGTCAGAATATGACTTGTCACGTACATATCACACACATTCCTCAAGCTGTAGGAAGTGTCTGGCCAAAACATGGTACGACTTAAAAGTGTGGACAAATTACCTTATCACAAAACAAATTACACCTGCTTCAGCCTCCATTCTTGAACCCTGAGAATGTTGCAATATATTAGAGTGCCTATAGAAAGTCTACACCCACTTTCAAAATTGTTTGTTGCCCTATATAAGGTACATTTTGTTGCCTTATAGCCTGGAATTAAAATAGTGTTTTTTTTTTTTTTTTTTTTTTTATCTACACATCCTACCCCACAACTTCCAAGTGAAAAAATATTCTAGAAATTTGTAGAAAATTAATTAAAAATGAAAACTGAAATAGCTTGATTGGATAAGTGTCTACCCCACTTGTAATTGCAATCCTAAATTAGCTCAGGTGTAACCAATCGTCTTCAAAATCACACACCAAGTTAAGTGGTCTCAACTTGTATTAAATTGTAGTGAATCACATGATTTCAGGATAAATTCAGCAGTTCATGTAGGTTCCTCTGCTGGTAGTACATTTCAAAGCAAAGACTCAACCATGAGCACCAAGACGCTTTCAAAAGAACTTCGGGACAAAGTTGTTGAAAGGCACAGATCAGGGGATGGGTATAAAAAAAATATCAAAGGCCTTGAATATCCCTTGGAGCACAGTCAAGATGATTAAGAAGTTGAAGGTGTATGGCACCACCAAGAACCTGCCTATATCAGGCCATCCCTCCAAACTGGATGACCAAGCAAGAAGGAGACTGATCAGAGAGGCTGCCAACAGGCCAATGGCAACTTTGCAAGAGATACAGGCTTTTATGACTGGTCAAAATGTACATGTGACAACAATATCCCAAACAATCCACAAATCTGGCCTGTATGGTAGGGTGGCAAGAAGGCAGTCATTAAAGAAAGCCCTCCTTGAATCCTGTTTGAAGTATGCAAAAAATCACTTAGGCAAAAAGTGGTGTGGTCTGACAAAACTAAAAGCAAAATGTAATGTTTGATGCAAAGCGTTATGTTTGGCGCAAACCCAATACAGTGCATTACCCAAAGAACACCATCCCTTATTGTGAAGCATGGTGGTGGCAGCATCATTTTATGGGGATGTTTCTCATCGGCAGGGACTGGGGTACTTGTCAGAATAGAAGGGAAAATGAATGTAGCAAAGTACAGAGAGTCCTTAGGAAAACCTGCTGCCCTTTGCAAGAAAGCTGAAACTGGGACAGAAATTCACCTTTCAGCATGACAACGACCCAGAGCACATAGCCAAAGCTACACTGGAGTGGCTAAGGAACAAAAAGGTAAATGTCCTTGAGTGACCCAGTCAGAGCCCTGACCTAAATCCAATTACAAATTTGTGGCATGACTTGAAGATTTCTGTTCATCAATGCTCCCCAAGGAACTTGACTGAGCTTGAACAGTTTAATAAAGAAGAATGGCCAAATATTGCCAAATCTAGGTGTGCAATGTTGGTAGAGACCTATCCCAACAGACTCACAGCTGTAATTGCTGCCAACGGTGCTTCCACCAAGTATTAACTCAGGGGGGTGGAGACAATTCTGATCTTTCAGTTTTTACAAAAAAAAAACTGTTTTCCCCTTAACAGTGTGGAATATGGTGTGTAGAAAAATCATCATTTAAATGCATGAAACTCTGAGGCACTGACACAACAAAATGTGAAAAAAGTTCAAGGGGGTATAGACTTTTTGCAGGCACTGTATGTATGTAATTTCTCTGCGCACAGCTAAGATTCAAACATCATTTATGCTGATTTATAGATTTATAGTTTATTACTATTTTCCTCTTGAATTTATATTGTCACAGTTGAAGTTTGAATTTATATTGTTACAGTTGAAGTTTGTTAGTATAATGTTATTAAATGTTTTATGTAAACAGAAACATTCACCTTTTTAAAGTCAACTTTAAAGCACATGCTTTGCTATACTATTTATTCAGAAAGAAACATCTTACAGTATCTGGAAAACCCATAAAGAGGTGTACTGTCTTGGTCATATGAAGAAAGCTGCCAATATGTTTCAATATTGTTAGAAAGATAATATTGCTTGTAATATAAATACCAAAAAATAAACCCATATGTTACAAAAGTTTACAAATATAGCTACTTGTACTTATACTGTTATATATTACAATACACAGGATATCTTCCTTCTAACCATGTATTATCAAAAAGTAAGGAAATTCTTTACAATAGCAGGGAAATGTGATGTCATGGTTTTAACTCAATTCATAGACTACCATAAGGATCAGAATGGTTGAAGCTAGGGTTCTGTAGGACAACTTGTATACAGTCCAGTCCATTTATAAAAATCACTGATATAAGAATCAACCACATATAGTGATCAAAACCACTGGGACCAAGTCATTCCTATACCAACCAATGTAAAATAATCTACTTGTAAGAATCAAGCATTCCGCTTATAAGAATAATTTCGGGGCAAGCTGACTACATGTAATATGGCATTTGATCAAGTGCAATGACGTGTACGTATATCAGTGATCAAACAACAAGCTACTTACCCACGAGGACTTTTTTTGTATTGTCCTCAATGACTGAGCACCATTGACATATGTATACTGTATTTAAACTGCTGATGGCATGCTTTTGCTAATTGTAATGTGACAGAGTGACTGAGGACAGTGTCAATAATCAAGCTGGAGTCTTGATTTACAGTTCTAAACTGGTGTTGGTTTTATTTTTTTTACACTGCCGTGGCAAAACCACCGCTAATAAAACCAACAAAATTAACCTCGCTGTCAGCTGAAGCACTAACTAACAGACTTCGTGTGGAACAAACATTAGATCTCTTACTGAAGTTTTTTTTTTTTTTTGTTAGTTCTGCTTCCTTACGCCTCTATACCCCCATCACAAAGCTATCAGCTAAGCCATTTCTATCAAGGTGTCGTTAACTTTAATAAGCCACTGACTATTATCCATAATTTGTTAAGGAAAGCAGCTCTGGATTTTTCGTGGGTGTGCATACATGCGGGAACT
Organism: Polyodon spathula; assembly: GCF_017654505.1. Classification (NCBI taxonomy): domain Eukaryota; kingdom Metazoa; phylum Chordata; class Actinopteri; order Acipenseriformes; family Polyodontidae; genus Polyodon; species Polyodon spathula. The sequence continues at coordinate 13,544,777 of NC_054536.1, read as the reverse complement.
CGTGACATCTAGTGGTCAACCCGTTATACTGCAGCCAGAGAAAAAGCTTTTATCATTCTCATATTAAGTTTGATTCTGCACCACAGTAATCATATTGGTCCGCTTTTAAGATTCATCCATTTATAAGAATCAAAACACCTGGGACGGTATATGATTCTTATAAGTGGACTGCACTGTAAAAGGTTTATAATAAATATATATGCAGACAACAAATGACACTCTCCTGCTAAGAGAACACCCCTTGGGAAACAAAGTGTTCTTATAGCCGAAGTCTTCTCTAAGACGAAGTTAGCCACCAGACACAATAAGAATCAATAAATAAATAAATACATATTTGTCATGATGTACATGCGTCAACATATGAAATTAAATGAATAAGTAAAAGCAAAACAACAGGCAAGTGCATGTTAAACTATTATAGTAAAGTAACAGACAAACTAAGGTTAATAGACCTAAAGCAAAACAACATGGTGAAAAAGCTTAAATTGCTATGTACCATGAAATTAAGCTGGCAGGTGCATTTCGGTCTATCACAATGGCACAGAGGCAAAAATAATTGCAGTTACTTAGTGTAAACTTAACGTTAATAAACTTTCAAACTAAATTAACACAGCCCCCCTACACACGTTAAAAAATGCAGCTGCCATATACATAACATGCACATTATTTAACAGAATGGTTTAGCAACTCCCAAGAATGGGAAACACCAAAAATTGCTTGACGACTTGTGTCTGATTCAAGTTTTTTTCAAGGCTTGAACAATTTCAATTTTGTGCAGCAAGAGAGACAGCAATGCATTTTGTAGTTTGCATTTTGTAGCAATGAGGTGCACTAGTGGAAATCAGAATACAAAATAATTCAATGATATGATGGCAGTTCTGGAGAGATTTAATAAACCAATCAGTGGCCCTCAAGACACTGTTGCATTTTTAACAGAACAGTACTGTATCCATTGTGAACAAATCACTATTGGTGCCAAGAAGGTGTTCTTATAAGCGAAGTTCCTGTTCCTTTAGCCAGAGCATTTACAATAGAAAAAATCTGTTACACCACAAGGGTGTTCCTTTAGGCAAAGTGTTCTCCTATACATGGAGACTACTGTAATACATGGTGTGGCAGAGCACAGCTTTGCCCTTTAGAAATTGGCAGGGATGGGGTTAAATTCCCCTACCTGCATGGGTTCATTGTGTTCAGGTGGCTGGGGTTGATTAGATGATTAGTTTAATTAACGATCAATCAGCACCCAGCCACCTGACATAAAAGGAAGCCTCTGCTTCTCATTAGAGGGAGGGAGTTGAGGAAGCAGGTTGGTGGTTTGTTGTGGTATTTTTGAAAGTTTTGAATCCAGTGACGGCATTGCCCAGCCTGGAAACCTTTTATTTTTGTGTATTTATAATCAAATTATTTTTTTGAACTACAGACTGTCTCTGAGCCTCTTGGTGGCGCTATCCCACATCTCACACCAAATGTGGCAGGCCGGCGAGTGGATAGAGGCCCAGAAACAGTCTGCAGTTAAAAAAAAAAAAAAAAAAAACTAATTTTATTATAAATAAACAAAAATACAGGTGCACAAGGCCAAAACAAAGCGATTTAAACACAAAAAGAAAGACAAAAAACAAAATTCACAAAAAGAAAGGTTTCCAGGCTGGGCAATGCCTTCACTGGATTCAAAACTTTCAAAAATACAAACACACCACAACAAACACCAACCTGCTTCCTCAGCTCCCTCCTCCCTAATGAGAAGCAGAGGCCTCCTTTTATGTCAGGTGGCTGGGCACTGATTAATCGTTAATTAAACTAATCATCTAATCAACCCCAGCCACCTGAGCACAATGAACCCAGGCAGGTAGGGGAATTTAACCCCATCCCTGCCAATTTCTAAAGGGCAGAGCTGTGCTCTGCCACACATGGATAGTACACAAAACACTTTCTTATGTAATGCTGGGATTTAGTGATTTATTTATTTATTTATTTATTTATTTATTTATTTATATATTTGTGTAACGCTCTGTCTGGGTTTATTTGTTTCCCTTGCTTTTCTATATATTTTTAGTGGCCAAATGAGGCAGACTGACTTGCAGTTCTTCAACACAATTTAAAAACCTAATGGAAACCCAGTTTAAAACAGCTGCATGATATCAGTCATCACACAAGGACAAACTGGAATGCAGACACAAAAATTTAAATATACCCACCTGTATTTTAATATTAATAAGGTTGTTTGCATTTGGAAGGACAATTTATCTCCCTAAAAGAAAACTACATGGAAACCTAGTTGTAACAAGGTGTTAATTGGGAACAACCACGTGCTGTAAAAAGAGAGAACACTAGGGAGCTGTGGTAAGAAGAGAAGTGCTGTGTTTAAGAAAGGAAAAGGTATTGTGTAAAGAAAAATTTGCAACTGCTTATGTTAAGGCCTGTGTTAAAAGTGTAGTTAGGCTCTACATATGAGCTAGATTTAGTTTTATTTCTTTGTTTTAGTGTGTAAAAAATAAAAGTGAGCAACAAGTGTTCAACCGCCAGCCTGTTAGTTTTTCTGCCGTTTCTGCTTTGACCGTCGACCACACTGTCACTATATATATATATATATACTTTATATACGTGTGTGTGTGGCATTCTCCTGACATGCTCTGATGAAGATAATCTGTCAGAACGTGTAAGCTGTATTCAGTTTTTTATTTCCACCTTGTTCTTAATAGAATATGAATAATAATTTATGAGTTTCCATCTTCATTCTTCAGTGGTGGAAACATCATACAAAGTATTTTTTCTTTTAATTGTTTTTTCCTGGGACGAAGCACCTTGTGTGTGTTGGAACTGATTGAGGCATCTTTGTACTGCTGGTATTTTAGACTATATATATATACCTCTCTCTCTCTCTCTCTCTCTCTCTCTCTCTCTCTCTCTCTCTATATATATATATATATATATATATACCTATCCGACGGATGGAGAACAAGAGTAACTAGCTGATATCTGTAATGGTTTTAATTAATTAGCACTCTTAATTTTCAACTACTTTCAGCCAAACTCAAGATCCAGAAAATGAAACACAGTTGAACAGTAACGATGCCACACCGTTATATAGTCTATACATTTTATCAAAGTGAGTGAAGTAATAAGGTACAAAAGTAAGAATGGTAATTAGTGTCAAAGTAATTGGTACATTAAGTTTAGCAATAGAACACATTCAATTAATATTTCAGCTTAAATGTTAGCAATGTTAATTAATCAATAAACCACTTCATGAATCTAGTATGTGTAGGTTGTAGGTTACAAATATATATATATATATATATATATATATATAATATATATTATATATATATTATATATATATATATATATATCTCAGTCCTGTTTATATTTTTAACAAACTCAAATTTAAATTACTAGGATCCTATGAAATCGTAATCTATTTTTTAGCAGGCTGTTATTTTAGTTATATACCGATATATATAGTAGAATCCATAGCACCTACATTTAGCATCCATTATATTTGTTCTTATTCATTCTATATTTATTCTGGCACCGATTACTCAATTAAGTTTATTGCTTCAATTAATTTCACTGTCTGATTGTTAAATTGTTTCTATCCGCTGTTACACTGGCCTCTAGTTTATACAGTACAGTGACTTATGGACACACCTTGCTAAACTTTATAAATCTCACTCTTTCTGCTCATACATGTATTACATTCTCCCATATAGATTCTGTCAAATCTCTTTAGTTGAAAAGGGAATACTCTGTTTTTTTCTTGCTGAGTCGATGCAGGGTATGATTAATTTGTCGTCTGTGATTTCAGTTCCGTTAGAGGCCGATTTGCTGTAAGATTGCCTTCGCTGCTGGTTGACTAAATTATTGATTCAACGTTCGTTGACCTTTCCTCTTTCTTCGATGGCGATCCAGTTGGTTGATTTTCTCTTTACGTCTTTTTATTTTAGTTAAGTTTTACTTCAGTTGATCAGAATTTTAACCAAATTCTGGCATGTTACGGTTGAATAGTCTTGGGAGTTCTCCGCTACGCTGGCGTTCATGTTCTGTCCATTCTTTTGACTTTGCTTGCTAGATGTTGATGGCACATTCCCTTTTCTCTGACTGTACAAACTCACTAAATCAAAGACTTTCTCCTGCAACATTTGATCTTGATAACCAGGTACAAGTATGCTCCGCTATATCTTGCTTATTCAGGGACCGCCGAAGCTAAGGTATTCAGTTGACCGGGGCCTATTTCTTTCCAAACTACCTTTTACAAGTATATAAAAGTTTAACCTTTTAACTACTCTTGTGGTCTTACAGGTATGATATTAATTAATACTTTTATTACAAAAATAATATTCGGCTTTTTACCGTCTAAAGTGCATCATTCAGGAATGCCCATGTTTGTTTAATACGTATTTTGCCCAGTGACTGCATCACTGGGTAAAATAATGTTTTTTTATACAATGTTTTACAATGCTCTAAAAAATATGTTTAACCCTTTCCGGTCCTATGTCGGACCATGGCCGACATTAAATTTCCCCTTTCCGGTCCAATGTAACTAAGAAAACCTTTCAATGGCCGAGTGAGATGGATAGGAGCTGAGAGAAGCAGAAAAAATACGCAGGGCCTTTTAAATCTGTTTTACTGTGAAAAAAATACTTTTAAAACAGCACGTGTAAAATAAACAGTGCGTGTGAAAATAAATTGGACCTGATGCGTCTGACAGGCACAGAATAAATGGACCACTAAGGGTTAAAGTCTGCCGAATTTCATTTTAAATAAAAAAAAAAAAAAACTCTTAACCACTGTTTGATTATTAACAGATATATTTACACTTTTGTCTGCCATCTGTTGAAGAAATAATAAAGTGGAGCTTGTCAGAAAAATCTGAACTATTACAATGTGAAGTTTGCCTCAGTACTCATATCTCCCAAAATATATAACACCTTTTTGGTCAGAGGGTCAGCAAAACTGCTATCTGGACAACATTGTGGTTGTCACTGTTTTATGTTCTTAGCAGCAGAGCAGCTCATGAAGCGAATCCTTTTGATCATGGTACCCCAACACTTGAAGGTTTCCTGTCCCAAGTTGAAAGCTGACTCACATTTTGGTAGTGTGAAACTGCAGAAGGATCGAGCCACATCTCAAGTAACACCAATTATCACGGCAGTGTTATACCGGAAACAATGTTTCAACAGCTTGCCTCATAGGAATTGCACACAAATGCATGTTTTTTTTTACGTTTCAGCATGCTATGTCTAAAACAATATTATAAGTCTCCAAATGAGTGTAAATGGCTCACTGGACTTTATTGTACAATCTAATCATGGCATAAATGTGCCTTTGGTTTTCTACTTGGAAAAGAAAATAAACAAGGCTCCTGTTAGTTACAAAACAAAAACAGTTTAAATCACACCCAAACCCGCTACCACGCTGGCTATACTGTACTTGTGTAGTTCAAATATGTGGTTTATGTCTTCTACAATAGGTTTAAATCAGTTATATCTTCAACACACATTGTACCTGTATGTCACAATGAAATACAATTAAATTCAATACTGTTGCTTTGTATTTATGTGAATTTTTCTTTCACTGCTGAAATGGGTATCACTAAAATAAATAAAACTGATTGCACATGGTGACTACTGTGATGCTCACTATTTTTGTTCTCCAAATTGTGCTAAGCAAATTACACCAATCTCCACTTCAAATATAGTGCTGCTGTTATTTCATTTTTATAAGGCTATTCAGCCTGACATGTTTGTATGTACACAATAACACACACACACACACACACACACACACACACACGTATATATATATATATATATATATATATATATATATATATATATATATATATATATATATATATAAAGTGCCAATGCACAATTTTATTTACAATATTTACAAAATAGACAACACAGATTCTGTCACTTCAACGGTGTAAAACAAAACCTAACACAGAATAAGCCTAACCTGTTTTGGGGCCATAAACTCAGAGTCTGCCCTCAAGGCATGGTCAAACAAATTCCCTGTATGAGGAGCAGACTGAAAACCTCAGCTTTTATACAGACTGGAATCAGGCACAGCGGATTCAAATTACCAATTGAGGTGGCTAGGTGATTGAGCAAATTAGCACAGTCTGTATGTTGACTATAGACATTAGTGACAAATAAATGCAACAAAGACAGGAGAACAGAAACAGAAAATGCATAATGATTCATTTTGAGTTCTGGTTGAATATAACTGAGAAATAGATGCTGCATTTCTCTATTGAATATGTAATTAATTTGTATTATTATTTAAAACAATAAATTAAGCCATTACACTCCTGCTGCTACCCCCCAATACTAATTGATTCTGTTACTTTCACATTCAATGGAAAAATTAATAATTGGTAAATTATTTAAAGCTAAATATGCCATTTCTAACAAGAGTTCACAACACATACCTTACATTGTAACCAGTTCAGGCACATTCAGAGGCTACTCATAATAGCATAATAAGCACACAGTAGATTATAGTCAACTGCATTCTGAAACATGTATTGGAGACTAGGACAGAATAATAATGTTTAAAAAAGTTTGGTGAAGATTGGTACAAAATCAGGGTGTTTCCATGTTCACCATGTGACAGAAAGACAGACGTGTGGGTCAGTTTAATAGTTAAATGAAATATGTAAATTATATTAATACTAAGCATAAGTCATACCCAATGGCTTATTATATTTTATAGAACAGTGAGTATATCCATGTAAAACATAAAAATGTGATGCATTCTATTGTTATTTTTTCCTCACTGAAATACGTGCAAAGTGTGTGCTGTGAGGGACAAGGCCTTCCTGAAACAGTAATACAGACAACAGTAACAACAGTTGATGCAATCAGAACAAAATGAATCATTGCACTCAACCCATAGTTCATTGTCACACTACATTTTTAAAGATGTATGGTAAAAGCAATGGCATGGAAGCAGCAACATTCATGAAACCACCCTTTCATCTGTTCAGGCTTCCAAGATGAATCAGCGGTTCCAATGCTGATGAGAGCAAATGTTTCTTCATCCCTTCTGCAATCTGGGTCATTTATGTGTCTCAGATCAACAGACATATGATGAAGCAGAATACACAGTAATGTTCCTTGTGGAAGTGAAACATCATGCAGGGGTCGTTGTTTGTTATTTTGTCCACTTATAAGCAACCACCATGCATTTTCTCTCGCTCGACCCACATCCTGGGGTGAGATGCTGCCGACCCGGGTATGACCTGAGTATGTGGTTTCACATTACACGGGATTGTGACCCGGTTAGCCAGAATCCAGGTCAGGACCCGGAGAGGAGCGCCATTGTGAAAGGGGCTCGAGAGTCAGAAAGGAAAGTGTAAACTTGTAACTAGCAGGACCTTTGCCAGATAGGTATTAACTTTTTACTGTGTTTAACTAAATATATCACTTTCAAATGAGGGATTGCATAGTTAAATGCTACACAGAATTGTTTGGGAATCAGCACTAATGCTGCTGTCCTTGAACACTATATTACATGTTTCCATATTTTTTCTGCAAACCAGAGAACAAAACAAAGTCAGAAAGCCATAATTTCATTCATACCTATATACAATTCCACATGCTTTCCATATGAGGAAAATGTTACTTTGTTTTTATCTAAGGTGGCGGTGTTGCATCCTCTCTAGAGTATGTGTTAAACACATTGCGGCAGATTTCTCAAATAGCACAAGCTCTGCAGTATATTATGCATTGAATGACAAAGGCACAGCAGTAGGCTGCCATACATGTCAATAAGCAAATAGTACCCATGAACTCTGCTGTGACTTTCTGCTGATATCCTGTTGTGATAAATGTATTGATGCCAGAACAGTAGCTCAGACTTCTTTTTCATTTATAAGCTCCATGTTTGATCTTTCAGCTAAGATGTCTGCCTTTTAGAGCAACCATGGATGAATGGAAACACATTTTAATTTACATATTTGAGCAATTGTGAAACACTCAGTGAGCATGTTTACATGCATTTATAATTATGAGTATTATTATATAAAATGTTAAAAGAAAAATCAGTACCCAGCATATCCAAAATGCTAGTCTTTTTCAATAGTAAAACTGGTTAATGTATTGTGCACACAAAGTATTGTTTACATTGGCATACATGACAGTGAGCTATGTCATTTTTATCATATACTTCAGATTAGTGTTTTTGCTGTCTCATCACTTACAAATAATTTTTGGCAGTGATGATTACATTAGACAGTATCCCACATATTCAGCTCGGTACACAAGACACATAATTGACATTCTATTCCATATGCCAAACATTAGTATGGATTTTCATTTTTGTCTTGCATTAATTGATTGATGTAGGCATTGTGTCTTTGTGTTGCAGACTTCAAAAACCTGAAAAAACCTCAAAAAATACATTTATTTTGATATGGAAACCCATGTAACCCCCTTAAGCATGCTGAAAAATGTACAAAAGGAAGCAGCTGTAGCTTGCGCAATACTGTATTATCACAAAGAACAAGTAATGAAATAACACAAAAAGGTGAGACATCAACTGATTATAATCTACGGATTACATATAATCCATTACATTTAGATCAGATCTCTTTTTCAAAGAGGTAAATGGAATGGAAATTGTAAAACCTAGGTCAAAGCCAATACACATGTGAAAATATAAATTTAGATAAATTAACTTCTCGACTAAACCATTACTAGGAAACAATTACAGTCCAGGATTTATGACACAAGGCCCCAAGTAAAATTACTTTTAAACAGCGTGTGTAAAATAAACAGCGCATGTGAAAATAAATTGGACCCGACGCGCCTGACAGGCGTTGAATAAACGGACCGCAAAGAGTTAACAATGAAAAGAAAAATGACAGGTACATTATTTAAACAGTTATAGCAACATGTGGGTGTTTAATAACAGGCTTCAGCCTCTCCAAAAAGAAAACAATTACAAATAGAATAACAAAGAAATGTGTACTTCAAAACATCATAAGAAGTGGAAGAAGTGGTACAAACACATGGACTGGCATAAATAAGAGAAAGCTTCTAAATAACAAGATTAATCAAACAGTCAGAATGTCAAAATGATCAGCTGCACATTCTAGTATGTTGAAGCCAATAAGCTGGTGAAAAAAATCTGTGAGAAATGACAAAAGAAAACACATGGCAAATCTTTCAAATTAAGCAGAAATGCCTCCTGCAAAATATGAGCACCATATATAGAATCACAAGACACATTTGTGGAAGTAACAGCCCCAATCTTTGACAAGAACGGGAAACTACTGACATTCGAATATGAACAGGACATGAGATGCATAGAACATTTTCAATAAATGTTAAATCGACCTGATCTGGAGTATAGTAGTACTTATTAAGCTGTTCCAAAAGGATGTCTCCTGCACAGTGGGCACATCAAACTCTGATTTACCAGTGAAGTCTGGCAGGGCTGTTTCATGTCAGAATCAAGCAGAGTTAATTAGCCTAAAAGTGAACATCAATAAAACAAAAGTGATCACAACCAATGCCACACAGCAGCAATCCTTCATGCTACGAAAGAAAAAGCTGGAACATGTTGATAAATTCACTTATATTGACATCGACAAGAATAGGCAAAGCCACAAAATAGAAATCAGTCTGAAAATCATTGAAGTACAGTAGCAAAACATAACTGAATAATCTGCAGTCTTAACCTGTGCTAACCTTTGTACTGTGGCAAGAAAAGACCAGATCAAGAGCATGTCAGGACCTTGTGCAAGCCTTATGTGTCACTACTGGGAATAAAGAGGATGAGAATCATTTGTGCCTTGTCATGTGACCAAAATTGAGTGCAACTCTGTTTGATAATACTGTTGTATTTGTATGCAATAAATTGTGTCCTTCACTAACAGAAGCTGGAATCAAGCCACCTACCAAATCTCAGCCCACATAATGACACTTATGGCTCATCACTTCCTCTGTAGAGGAACTCTTTGAAATGTCTATGTCACTGTATATTTACTAATATTCATAGTATTGCATAATTAATTTCTGTCTCTCATAGGCTGATGGCTTTGCTTTGATATTCCTTTTCACTGGGATCAAGATTTTCAGGACTACATTTAACACTAACTGCTGATTAATGTGTTTCATGTGATACTAAGAAGAAAATGTACATTAGCCAAAAACTGATATAACTTGTATATAAAAATAAAATAGAATATTGTAGGTTGTATTCAAAATAAAAACATGTATTGTAAAAGGCAGTCAAAATGACAGCTTTGGTGGTTCTAAGTGGGTAGGATTATAACCTCCTTATTTTCATGATACTGCCTTTTAAACGCTGTCAGGGTATTTAATACATGTATTTAGGAAGTCATAAACAGACAACCACGTAACTTTCAGACACGCAGAGTCATTTAAATTTGAAAACCTCAAACCGTCAAAGTGACTGTCATGATGGTTTTAGTGTTAAAGTGTTAATGGACAGGCTAGAGGCACATCAAATTTGTACAATTTATATAAATCCTTACATCTGCCATGCCTTATGTCAGCTGAAAGATCAATACATTAATTTCCCTTATGCTGTTGAGCAAGGCATTTACAAAACCCAGTAACTTCCCCATGCTGCAAAATTCAGCTGGACTGTTGAGGTTACCTGACTGACTTTTTAAATTTATTTTGCATATTGCATAATGTACATATACACTTTATACAATAATAAATCGCGGACAGCACTTTGTTTTACTGGTTGTAGTTCCACCCACTTCCTGTGGTAAACACCAGTACTTGAAAACAACTTTTAAATAAACATTACAACTAAGTACAAGTAGCCATAAGAACACCACTTGAAAGCAGATGATGCATCTTACTTGGGATTGTGGATATTGTTTCAGTAAGCCTATTGATTTTTGTGGCCTTTTGATTTGTTTTTAGCTCACCCTGGGTTAAAAAAAAAAAAAACACTCACCAGTACTCTAAAGAAAGTGTAATGGACTGCCTGTTATTTATTTATTTATTTATTTATTTATTTATTTTAACTCACATCAAAAATCCATGGCAGTGTTTTTTGTTTTTAATAATTGCATGGGTTGAACACTGGTCCTGATTTGTTGTGGACATCTGCGGCCAAATAGTCCATAATCACTATTTTCACCATACTGCTTCTATGGGTATTTAATAACTGAAAGAAAGATGGAACATGCAGGAAAAATGCTTGACATCAGGTTCATTCATCTTCGTTGTGTTTGCTGACCACAACAAACCTACTTTGGGAAATGCAGTGCAAATAAAACTTCTTATGTATTATGGAGAAAACCACTAAGACTTCTGTTAAAACGAAGCAGAAGCAGACCTGACATATTCAGAGATTGGCCCCCCCCCATTCAGAGATTGCCCCCCCCCCCCCCCCCCCCCCCCCCCCATTTAAATTTAAAGTTGTCCAAGGTTTGCTTAATGCTTTTTTTTTTTTTCTTGCATTGTAAAAATACCTTTTAAAATCACTTTTTACAATGTCACCTTATTTGGATTTCTGTGGTGTTTATTTTGAATATATTGTAAGCACTTAATTCACATATCTTGAGAAGGGCTGTCTTCTTCCATCAGCTTTCATAAGCTGAACCTTTACCCTCTGTACATAAATGATTACTTTTATTCACAATCAAAACCTTGTCTGTAATGATGCTGACCTTGTAAATTGAACACATTAAATCAAAATCGGATTGCATTTTCAACAGATTAATAACTTACATCATTGTGGATATTTAACATTAGTTTCTCAGACAACATTGCATTAGCTGTGACATTTAAAATCAATAAATAAATAAATTATATATATATATATATAGACACACACACACACACAGTATACAGTGGCTTGCGAAAGTACTGACCCCCCCTTGGCATTTTTCCTATTTTGTTGCCTTACAACCTGGAATTAAAATTTATTTTTATTTGGATTTCATGTAATGGACATACACAAAATAGTCCAAATTGGTGAAGTGAAATGAAAAAAATAACTTGTTTAAAAAAATTCTAAAAAATAAATAACGGAAAAGTGGTGCATGCATATGTATTCACCCCCTTTGCTATTAAGCCTCTAAATAAGATCTGGTGCAACCAATTACCTTCAGAAATCACATAATTAGTTAAATAAAGTCCACCTGTGTGCAATCTAAGTGTCACATGATCTGTCACATGATCTCAGTATATATACACCTGTTCTGAAAGGCCCCAGAGTCTGCAACACCACTAAGCAAGGGGCACCACCAAGCAAGCGGCACCATGAAGACCAAGGAGTTCTCCAAACAGGTCAGGGGCAAAGTTGTGGAGAAGTACACATCAGGGTTGGGTTATAAAAAAATATCCGAAACTTTGAACATCCCACGGAGCACCATTAAAGCCATTATTAAAAAATGGAAAGAATATGGCACCACAACAAACCTGGCAAGAGAGGGCCGCCCACCAAAACTCACGGACCAGGCAAGGAGGGCATTAATCAGAGAGGCAACAAAGAGACCAAAGATAACCCTGAAGGAGCTGCAAACCTCCACAGTGGAGATTGGAGTATCTGTCCATAGGACCACTTTAAGCCGTACACTCCATAGAGCTGGGCTTTACAGAACAGTGGCCAGAAAAAAGCCATTGCTTAAAGAAAAAAATAAGCAAACACATTTGGTGTTCACCAAAAGGCATGTGGGAGACTCCCCAAACATATGGAAGAAGGTACTCTGGTCAGATGAGACTAAAATTGAGCTTTTTGGACATCAAGGAAAACGTTATGTCTGGCACAAACCCAACACCTCTCATCACCCCGAGAACACCATCCCCACAGTGAAGCATGGTGGTGGCAGCATCATGCTATGGGGATGTTTTTCATCAGCAGGGACTGTGAAACTGGTCAGAATTGAAGGAATGATGGATGTTGCTAAATACAGGGAAATTCTTGAGGGAAACCTGTTTCAGTCTTCCAGAGATTTGAGACTGGGATTCTTCCCACAGGTTCACCTTCCAGCAGGACAATGACCCTAAACATACTGCTAAAGCAACACTCGAGTGGTTTAAGGGGAAACATTTAAATGTCTTGGAATGGCCTAGTCAAAGCCCAGACCTCAGTCCAACTGAGAATCTGTGGTATGACTTAAAGATTGCTGTACACCAACGGAACCCATCCAATTTGAAGGAGCTGGAGCAGTTTTGCTTTGAAGAATGGGCAAAAATCCCAGTGGCTAGATGTGCCAAGCTTATAGATACATACCCCAAGAGACTTTCAGCTGTAATTGCTGCAAAAGGTGGCTCTACAAAGTATTGACTTTGGGGGGGTGAATACTTATGCACGCTCAAGTTTTCTGTTTTTTTGTCTTATTTCTTGTTTGTTTCACAATAAAAAATATTTTGCATCTTTAAAGTGGTAGGCATGTTGTGTAAATCAAATGATACAAACCCCCAAAAAATCCATTTTAATTCCAGGTTGTAAGGCAACAAAATAGGAAAAATGCCAAGGGGGGTCAATACTTTTGCAAGCCACTGTATATAGCACTGTAAAAAAATATTTGCCCCGGCTGAATTTCTGCATTTTTGACACAATGTTATCAGATCTTCACTCAAAATCTAATATTAGATAAATGTGATCCTGAACGAACAAATAACACAAAATTTTGATACTTGCATAACTTTCTTTAATAAAGTAAGTAACACCCAATGCCCCATGTGAAAAAGTAATCATCCCCTTAGACTAAATAACTGGTTACGCCACCTTTAGCAGCAATAACTGCAACCAAACGCTTCCTGTAGTTATTGATCAGTCTCTCACAGCGCCATGGAGGAATTTTGGCCCACTCCTTCATGCAGAACTGCTTCAACCTAGTGACATTTGTGGGTTTTCAAGCATAAATTGCACGTTTCAAGTCCTGCCACAACATCTCAATGGGGTTTAGGTCTGTACTTTGACTAGGCCATTCCAAAACTTTAAATTTCTTGTTCTTCAACCATTCTGATGTAGACTTGCTTGTGTGTTTTGGATCATTGTCCTGCTGCGCTTCAGCTCATGGATGGGTGGCCTGACATTCTCCTGTAGAATTCTCAGATAAAGAGCAGAATTCATGGTTCCTTCAATGATAGCAGGTCATCCAGGTCCTGATGCAGCAAAGCATCCCCAAATCATGACATTACCACCACCATGCTTGACCGTTGGTATAAGGTTCTAGCTGTGGAATGCAGTGTTTGGTTTTCACCAGACATAACAGGGCCCATGTTGGCCAATAAGTTCCACTTTTGACTCATCTGTCCATAGAACATTGTTCCAGAACTCTTGAGGATCATCCAGGTGCTTTATGGCAAACTTGAGATAAGCATTCATGTTCTTCTTAGTGAACCGTGGTTTCCGCCTTGCTACTCTGCCATGAATCTAATTTTAGCCCAGTGTCTTTCTGATGGTGGAGTCATGAACACTGACCTTAGCCGAGGCGAGAGAGGCCTGCAGATCCCTGGATGTTGTTCTAGGGTTCTTTGTGACTTCCTGGACGATTTTATGCCTTGCACTTGGAGAGATTTTGGCAGGACAGCCACTCCTGGGAAGAGTCAGTACTGTCACAAACTTTCTCCATTTTGGACAATATGGCTCTGACTGTGGTTCGGTGGAGGCCCAGATCCTTAGAAATGGCTTTGTAACCCTTTCAGACTGACAGGCATCAACATTTTTTTTTTCGGAGTCTTCAGGAATTTCTATTGATCGTAGCTTGATGTGCCTCTAGAACTTGTGTGCTGACAACTTCACCAAAGTTAGTCAGATTTATATTGGGCAGGGCTGGCCCAAATCAGGCCTGATTGTTAACCAAAGTATTCAAACAGCTGACCCTAATTATCCCTTTAACTGGGTTGAGTTAACTAGGGGGGCAATAACTTTTTCATACCTGAAGATTGCATGTTTGATTACCTTGCACACCAAACAAATGAAAGCAGCACCAAACTTTGGACCGCAAAGGGTTAACTATGATGTCACTTATTTAGTATTTAGAGCATCTCACGCATCGCAGTTTTAAGAATTTGAGATCTCTGAATTGAGTCAGGTCAGGTCCAAAAAAAGATGTGCTTGCTTGGGCTCGGGTTGGTTGAGTGTGGTCAGGTCAGGTGTAGATGTGATGCGATGCACTACTAATGACAAACAGGTGATTGCAATGTTTTATTTGGTAAAGGGTTGTAATCCAAGTCGTTTGTGCAGGGTTGTAATCCAAGTCGTTTGTAGTAATCATCAAACACTGGTGTTTGTTATTAGGGTTCGCAATATGTTTCGTATGATACATAACGTGACACTGTTTAGATGCCCAATGTCCGGGCTTTATTACACACGTGTCAAAATAATGTGCACAGTATTAAACACCCGCATGGTTACAAGTGCACAGTGCATGCTAACGTGCAAGTGGTGTAATTACAATTTATCCGTGAACAATGATGAAGTGTTGTCTGGGTTTGTGCTGGCCTAAAGCGATAGCTTCGGATGGTGTTAGCCAGCTAATAAATAACACACGGTACAATTAGACTCGACAAAACAAACACTGCACACTCATGGTTATTTTACTTTTGTCCTTCAGCATTTCCCTTAACCATAAACAAAGGAACAGATCACCTAGCCACATCCCATTTTGTACCTTCAGTCACGCCCCCTTGGTTAGCAAGCAACCATTTCTCCTCCAATCCTCGGTGGCCACATCGCTTTCCCTCTGGAGCGATGACCTCATGTACTGCAGCTGTGCCACCTTTCTAGATAACCAACTTCCACCTAACCCTGGGAATGAATTGTCAGGCCATCCAGTCCTGGGCACTCGTTCCCTTTACACTGCGTCCTAACAGGTCGGGAGGGAGATTTATCACCAAAAATCATTCTGTCTCCGTCCCAAATATATATTATTATATGTACACTTTATATACTTTATGGGGGAATTAAAG
This sequence comes from Polyodon spathula, assembly GCF_017654505.1. Classification (NCBI taxonomy): domain Eukaryota; kingdom Metazoa; phylum Chordata; class Actinopteri; order Acipenseriformes; family Polyodontidae; genus Polyodon; species Polyodon spathula. Next base: position 13,528,857 of record NC_054536.1, on the reverse strand, counting down.
ATTAATCTCACTGCTCAGTGGAGAGGAAAACCTTTGCCTCTGGTCCAGTCAGAGAGATGGCCCCCACTCAAGGCATACTAGCAATACTGGGCAAAGATGTATCATGGAGAAGAACAAACACAAGATTCCACTGCAGTGGTAGACCTGTTGACATTTCTTTGGCTGCTGAACCTATATGGACGTAATAAATACGTTAAATCTCGCACATCTTGAAATACGTATTATTTCGATTGGCAAATGCTGTGAATAAGCCCCTCTTTTTTGCTTTTCCCTCCATGCTAGAAGAGACACATCATTTTTTGTTAGTTATATCCTGGGCAGCTACAAGAGTAACAGAGCTTGATTGAAGGAATGCCAGAAGCTTGCTTGTACTGTGACGGCAGGACTTCTGGTGGCTGGATTCAGCATTATGCTGGAGGGGGAGAGACAATGGCACTGATGAAGTGGATTGAAATGGAAGAGTTGAGAGGCTGAATGAGTTGTCACAATACCTTAACAACATGGAGATATGCAGTATCTATGACTGCCTTTAACCGTGTCCTGAAACAATGGAAACAGTTTATAAAAAATATTATTTCTGTTTACGGCTCAGTAAGCAGCTTTTGAAGGAGCTGGTGTATCATTCTTGCTTGCAATTTCAGGCTACTGGGTCACGTCAACAGCAGGGGAGGTCGCTGTGGCAGTACACAGTAAATAAAGAAATCCGATCATTCCTTGGGATTGCAATTCCTTTTTCAGAGCTTTTAGAATCTTGTCATCCAGTCTTTAAAATGCAAGGTTGGAAAAGTGTCCTGGGCAAAAGGTGTTTAGAGCACAAGGAGGGTAATAATAGTTTCAGAAGCTTGGGTGACCAGACAGAGGGAGCAGGCAGCAGTCAGCAGGATTGGTGGAGAATGAGGCAGTAGGATTTCTTTGAAAATATTTTGCTTGGATTGTCCAGGAAGAGAAATGCAGTTCCCATTCTAAAAATTGATTTTGAACAGAATGAAAAGTATGACGGGTGAGTAGCCATTTCATATCTAAATTCATATCTAGCCATTTCATATCTAAGGACAGGTTCAGCAAGTATTGCAACTTAATGAAGAGTACTGCAAAAGTATTGAATTAAAGCATATAAACTTATCTGGCTTGACTACATTAAGACTCTAAGCCAACAGTGAGTGCTCCTTAAACTCCTGGTTTTATACATTCTGTTTTTTTAAACTTGACATTCTATTTTAATAGTCCACTGTCACCCACTTTATGGTACTACCCACCAATGCAGACTCCTGATTTGTAGACAAACACTTTTAGGTAACTAATGCTACATAATTCTAAGTCTGAAGCCATTGTCTCCGAGTATACTATGCACCCTGTAGTCAGTTATAATATTAAAATAGGTTTTGGTATTTCCTTTTTTTTTAAGGTAATTGATTTCCAAGTTTTAAAGTGTGCTGTATGCTGCTTCTGCAGTCTGATATATCAGTCAACTGGCAAACTTTAATTTGAAATACTGGTGTAGAGATTCTGCATGTCATGTAATGTACTGTATTGTACACATTTAAGAAAAAAAGAGTAATAAACAGATTTATAGTAATGTATGATTTTTTTCTTTCTCCCTAGCTTTTGAAATAACAGTGTAAAATGTTATCCAGAGGCAACACTTAACACATTTGATACATTGTTAGGGCAAGTGTAGTGATGCTGCTGGATGAAGGAATATGGAACTGTATAACCTAAAAACTAATACAAATTCACAAGCAGCAACATTTTACAAGTTGTCAAATATAATAAGTATGTTTCTGCCTATTTTTTGCAATGGCAACTATGTTATGTGGGCTACAGTACCTCCAATTGCTAAAATAAATTGGTTAACATATATTGATCAGGGCCTAGGGCTTTAATTATGAGGTATCATGAGCTTTACGGGTTTGCACAATGAGTAATATAGACTGAAGATAAGACAATATATTTTTCATCAGCTTTGAATATAGATAGCTTGTAGTCTTGTCTTACTATATGACTGAAATGTGTGTTCTTTAATACTCTGTTTACTCGAACTAGAAATTATTTGTCTATGTGTCGGCAACATCACACACTCATATTAACCCTTCCAGTAGTGAGTTCTAAAATGCACTGCCCGTCCTACGGGAGCTTGTTTTTTTTTTTTTTTTTTGTTTTTTTTTAACGAGTACAGCATACAAACAAGCTGAAAGCTATATGTTTGTATGTATGTAATAAATACTGACAAAATACAGACAAATCATTTTTACCGTAAATAAATAAAATTATATATATATATATATATATATATATAATATATATATATATATACAGACTCACAGAGCTTGGTGCCGCCTCTTCGCTGTCACTTGATGTTGATGATAAAATATTCTTTGCTTATGTCTTCACTGACACACTCGCTGATATCCGATTCTGTGGATGAATTGCAAGTATTTCAATTTAAATTGGACTCTGTTCAGTATTCAGTATTATAACTAATACTTATTTCTCAATGAGCGAACTTCGTGGGTTTACAGATACTGTTGACATTTTTGTGACTAGGTTTATTATATGTAATTCAGTCAATATCTGGCAGAGAACGGAAGAGCCCAATAAAAGTTGATACAGAAACCTAGTGTTACAATATTATGCAATCAAGAGTTTTGTAGGCTCAGTAATATTCAAGTTTAAAGTTGCAGAACGTACCAGTACCTTTGTACTAGTCAAAGTATTAAAAAGGTGTGATGACTGTTTACAGTATTTTCACTTTAAGGACAAAGACCCCCAATGCAGAACATATGTTTTTTTGGGGGGATAATCTCTAAATGGGATGTTAATTCTGCTTTGTTAATTCTGTGACCTTCTTGGATTTCCAGTTTGTAGTTTTAACTGCAGAGACAAAACACACTAACCTCGTTGAAACCTGCTGTCACTTTAAAAATCAAGTACTGTTTAAAAAAACAACCATATTAAAAATAAGGTAACAATACAGGATTTCCATTACATGAGAGTAGATGTTAAAACTTCATGCTGATTTGTTCTCCAGTCTCGCCAAGATAAGCACCAACTAAGTCGTAGCTTTACAGTAAACTAATGTGATCCATCTGCATCTCCATCCATTGGTGTTTCTTTCCATCTGATGTTGTAGATATCCTTTTGTCTGGTGTTGACTGCTGAAGTGTAATGCTGGCTCCATGGATCAGCTCATTTTGCCTCCCCAGTGCGGTCTCCCCAGCGCATCAGCATGACAACTGTCTGGATTGAGCTAAGTAGGGTACATCTCTGGGGTCTTCAAGTGGGCACCTTCCATCCTCTGTGTTTCATCGACTAGCCCATGATACCTCAAGAGGGCTTGACAGTGATTCTGGCGTCCCAGAATCACACCCTCCGTCCCCCACTCAGCTCAGCCCAGCCCAGCCCAGCTTACTTACCCGTACATCAGCGTTGCTTTCTTTCTACTGTGCTTGAGATCCCCAGGCAGAATCTTTCCGTCTCAACCACAGCCAGTTGCTGCTCCTTTCTGCTGCTTCAGATAAGTTCTTCACTGTGCGACACAACTCTTGGCCACTGAACCCAACATCTCTGAGAAACCGGGTTGTAGATTGTGCCACAAATCCTCGACAACCCACCTCCACTGGGTAAACTTGGACTCTCCATCCTCGCTGTTCCTCTTCAGCAGCTAGTTGAGCATACCAAAGTTTCTTCCTCTCATACGTCTCATCCACAGCATCCTCCCATGGCACTGTTAACTCTACCAGATGAACAAGGCGAGCTGATCCAGACCACAAGACAATGTCTGGGCAAAGGTTAGTGGTGGCAATCTCAAGTGGAAAAATAAGCCGTTGACCAACATTTGCCAGCATTTTGCAGTCTGTAGCAGCTTCCAGTTGTCCTGGGTGAGGCTTGATTTTAACACCTTTTATTGGTGGTTGCTCTCCTGAATGGAGGAATATTGTCTTTTGTGTGTAATGCTTTAATGAAAATGGTGGCAACTTTTTGGTCAGGTTAAACTTGTCTTCCAATGGTAAGGCCAAACATCGCAGCACCTGGTCAAGGCTCTAACTAAACCGTCCTTGGCTAAGATCCACCTTACATCCTGTCAAAATGTGCCTTAATCTTCCAGGTGATGAACAAAAAGGACATGAGGGATCCTCACTCACCTAGAGGTTTAGGTTCTGTGGTGATTGGAGAACATCATATGTTGATCAGATGAGGAAACTGATCCTGCTCTGTTCCACTGTCCATAGGTCTTGCCAGCTGATCTTGCGTTGTTCCACACTTTCCCATCTCATCCATTCTCTCTGCTTGGACTGGGAAAAAGCCTTTATACACCTCATCCTCTCCTTCTACTTTTGGACCTCGTTGTCTACCAGCTTCCTCCGTTGAGCCGGAGTTGCCTTGTGCCATGCAGGAGGAGCTGAGGATACAGGATAATTGGGTACACTAAATTTGGGAGAAAAATTGGGGTAGTAAAATTGGAGACAACTAAATCTATAAAAAAGAAAAAAAAAGATGTTACTGACCGAATACTCAAGTGGCAACATGACTGACTGCCGAGAAAAGACAAACCAAAACGTTACTGCCCGATTTCAAATCATCCATGACATACAGGCAGCCGTTTTCAAAGAAGCATCATTAGCTTCCTGAGGAATTCCAAGAGAAGCTTTTACAATTTCAGCATTTCTAACAAAGAGTACCAGCTTGGACAGACTGGAAATGCTGAGACCCATGTATTTTATGACATGCCATGCAATACCACAGTTCACAAATTGGTAAAAAAAAAACAGGTGTGAATAATTACGATTGGAAATGAGAAGCAGCAGATAACTGTAATGCTCTATGTGATAGCAGACGGTCGCAAACTGCCTACATAAGCAGAATTGAGGCTGTATCTTTGTACCTGCATACTTGATGTTTTATTTTCTCCTTAAATTGAGGGTGGGATATTTGGGCTGTGTCTTAAATTTGAACGTATACGCTACTGAACTTAACATATTTCTTATCTGTTTCACTTTAACACTTCAGTATTGTTTGTTCTAATACAAATATAAATGTACTGCTGTTGGCAAAAAATATTTCCCCCTGTCAAATCAAGGTATCAAAGTTGATTCCAAAGAAATCATGACAGGCAAACTATAGGAGCTTATTTTTTGTTAGCGGATTAGCAGTCTCTTCCTCTCTCATCTGTCAGGTCCAGATATGCTAACATCCCTTGTTGTGCTTGAAAAAAGTTGAAAGGCTGCCCCAAACTATCTAGAAGTAATTTCACTAGGATTTATTTCTATTTATTTTTAGCTTTCCTTACATAATTTAATTTTCACAGTTCTCATCCTGTAGCTTTTACAATGCATTCCTAAAGTCACTAATGTTAAAAAACAGAGACAATGAAATCCAGGCTTGTGGGCCTTTTGCATATTGAGCAAAAATAAATGATTACCACCCGATACGCCTCTTGATGTGCCATCAATCCTTAGACATTCACCATGTTTCCTTGTACTCTGTCAACAGCTGTTAATAACAGTCCAGTGATTTATGTACCTAGGACTAATTGCTCTTATTTATTTCCCAAATAAGTTCCCACATACAGTACAGGGTCACAATTTCAAATTATCACTGTGTTTCACACTGAACTTGGGAGAAATTATTCTAATAAAGACGGATACAAGTATCCACCACCACAAACACACACACACACACACACACACACACATGCACACACACATACACACACACACAACAAATGAGTTAATCTTAAGTTTGGCCAGCCATACATAAGAACATGCTCTTAAGACTGAAAAAGAAAATCAATATTCTGTCAAGTACATTAGGAAGAGATAGATAATCTTTCAATTGTTTCCATTTACATTTAGAGCCTCTGTACCTGTCCCTGCCATGTGTGCTTGGCAATAAATCCAACTTCCCTCATGTTCTTTCCCTTGGACGGCTGTATGGTCAGCTTTACTAATGGTCTAGCAAATATGTTTCAACAGGAAACAGACACTTGAATGTGACCTTTGTGAAGAGTAATACTGTACTGAGATGTTTTATTATTATTATTATTATTATTATTATTATTATTATTATTATTATTATTATTATTATTATTATTATTAACCATTTCAACTCCAGATGTAAAAATGAAACCCCTTTAGGGCTCTACGTTTAGATTTTTAACTGCTGGCCCCTTTCACCACTGAGCTAGTATTTTTACTGGCCCGGATGCAATTTACTGGCCCAATATAGTTATATATATTTTTTTTTTCATGATGGTTTTTATTTTCAGTATGCTTCTAATTGTGTATGGTAACCAAAGAGAGCCCACATTTCAAAAGAAGCCTTGCAATAGATGTCACTTCGGCCATTTAACATGAAAACATTTGTGTGCTTGTCAGAAAATGAAAATACTGTGTTCAAGATTTGAAAATATATGTGTACCAATACCAATTTTTTCACAAGCAAACCCGCAAACAAGCTGTTACCATATGGTCACAGCAACGCTAAAACTGAATTATAATAATCCTAATTAGGGACGGGTCAGTGTAGTCAAATACACAATTACACGAAAATAAATTAAAAAACTACAAATAAAATATTACATACTCGAGTACACAAAAAAAACCTTATACATTATCTACTAGTCAAAGCAAACGCGCCTCTTTTTTTATGCTGACACTTAACACGTGTTATGTCAGTCTTAACCTTTAGCGGTCAATTTATTAAACGCTTGTCATGCACATCAGCTCCAATTTATTTTCACACAAGCTGTTTATTTTACACACACTGTTTAATTTTTTTTTTTTCAGAGTAAAACAGGTTTAAAAGGCACTGAATCGTAAAACACTCAGTACTGCATCTACAGCCAAGACCTGTGCTTTGCATCTTTTTGATTATGTAGGACAGGATCCGACATCGGACTGGAAAGGGAAAATTGTAATGTCAGACCTGGTCCGACATAGGACCGCAAAGGGTTAAACCTATTGTTATTTGCATATTAAATGTAAGGACCCTAATTAATTATGCAAAGATAGTCTACAATAATTTTAATTCTGTTTGAAAATGTTGCCAATTTTATTGCCTTGTTTTTAGCGAATGTTAACAGAGCCCTACATAAGTTCCTCTGTAATGACTGTGCACAGCAGCTTCTGCAGCTATTGCTAGCCAGTCGTGAAACAGCTTCTGGGAGCACGGCACTGGCGAACTCTGAATGTGTGAACTGAAATAAAATAATTTATATAGCAAATGCTAAAAGAAGTAATCCAAACTTGGGTAAAACCGAAATTAGAAAGGTAATTTAATGTTATGATGAATATAAAGACATTAAATGTTAAGCATAACAGTGCATTGACTATAAGAAAAGGCAAGATACTTTGATTTGGAAAGAAGTTCATTTTTAACTTTGGACTGCAGTTCAATGTAAAACATCTAATGTTGACTTTCTGTGAATGGATGGAGTAACGTCAACATTTGCACTGACCGTTAAAAGTACAACCAAGTATCCTTGTTTTGAATTATTTCCAGGTTACTGAATAAACAAAGTAACTTAACTTAGATTCATCTGGTGTCAATAATTGATGGCTAGTTGTAATCAATAATGTTAAACTACTGTAATGTTGGAATGTATTTTCTATTGTTTTGGCCAGGTTACAATATTTACACTACTAAGATTACTGTATAAATATTATTAGTTAGAATTAAACAAATGTAGAATATTTAGGTTGCTATATGATCGGTGTAATTTTATTCTGAATACACTACCACAAAAATTATTAATTGGTGGTTTGTGCAATATTAAGCTAATGTTGCTTTAATTGGAAGAGATATACACTGTGACGTTGCTGCTCATTGTCTTATGTAAAACTTGTGCCTAAGGAAATAGGGTATTGAACAAATAAATCTGGTCTTGGACATTGTTTGTACACCTTGTGAACCTGGATAAACTTTACCGGCTTGCACTGTTATGCTGTCTGCTTGTACACACACATTTGCCTTTTATTCTTGGTCGTGTAAGGGACCAGAGTTCAGGTAACCAAATAAACAAAAAAGTTGCACCCTGTGTATTCAAATAGGAAGCTATTTGAAATTTCCATCCCAAATCCTAATAAACACTATTAAAGCAATATTCATAATACAAAATAATAACAAATACTAACTAATAACAAGCGTTGTCGCTTGTGTAGCCTCTCCCAAGCCAGCACCAGTCTTGCTGAGTGATACCAGTGAGTCCTGGAAAGATTGCGAATGGCATTTTTGACCTGAACGCATCGGATCCCAAATCAAAAAGTTAGACAATTCGATCGCATATCTGGGTATCCATCAGGACATCTTACTGTGAGACTGGATATGATGTAAACGAAATGTTGAATTCACAACAAATAAACCTGATGTTTTATCTGCAAGTCTGGGAAACTGAAGCCAAACAAGGCAGAACTTTTTTTTTTTTCACTGTCATAATGAAGCCTCCATTCTAAATGTTAGTCTTCATTTTTTTTCCCATAATTATATGACTGATTGAGTTCAGCGAGTTAAGTAGTTGTAGAAAACCCGATTTGTAAAAGATGTGCCATGTTGCGGGAACGAGTATCACCAACACAGCACTTCGGTACGCAGTCTCAGATTCTGACTGTACTACAAATATGACTTGCGGCAGGAAAGTTAGGATTAGTTCATAGCTGTTTTTAAAAAATGGTTTGTAAATTAAATTTTTAGCTTTTTGGCACACCGGCCCATTTTCCTGGATTCATGAAAATGGAAGCCATGTGCACTATATATATATATATATATATATATATATATATATATATATATATATATATATATATATATATTATATAAGCTAAATGTAGCCTGCCCAGTCAAGCCTGTGGTGCTTCATAACTACCAGCCAAACTGCCTTCTCTACCGGCCCCGGGCTGCCGGGCCATGGTTATTGTCGAACCCTGTCCTTCCCAGGTACCAGATTTTGAAAATAATAATGGTTTCCAACATGTAATGGCTATAAAATGTTAACATAATAATGAATACAACATAAATAAATGACCTAAACTGTTTTTCATTAACCCTTTATGCTTCTATGTATTACATGCCTATGTTCAATATAAAGATAAAAAGTTTAGTTTTTTTTTTTTTTTTGGTTTGTTTTTTTATTTTGTTTGAACAATTAAAAAAAAAAAAAGAAACTCTGCAAATAATGCTAATAATTAATCGGTAAACAGTACTTATCAAATAAAAATCAATCAACATCAGAACGTGTGCCATTATCGATTTGCTCTGTTCCATTTGTTGAAATGTTCAATACAACTGAACCCAAGGTTGCCTTCGCAAACACTGCCATTTTTCTTGTGTCCTTATTTTTGTTTTCATTTTCATACCAGACCCAGCATCTTTTTAGCTGTCTCTGCTTCCCTTGTGTTGGAGGGATAGTCACAAATGCATGTACAAGGCTGTGATGGATATGGCTGCCGCAGACGCCTGCTTCATTATCTTGCACCCAGTACTGTGTTTTGATAGTATTTCGTCACAGGTAATCCAGGAATGAAATCTTACCGTCCCCTGCTGAAAGCTGATACAGCACTCTACTGTTCAGCATCATATGAGACATTAAGTGGATGCCTAGTTTTTTGAACAAGGCAAGACTTTTTCTGCTAGGATCGTATGGCTCTAAGTCCTGATCGCAAGCATCCATGGCTCCCACCAGTTTGTTGTACTTTTCAATGTGGAATGGCTTTTTGAAAAATACTGTTGCTCCTCCAGTGACAACACTGTTATTTTCTTCAAAGCCAGCTGTGTACTTTGTAGTCAGAGTTTCTATCAAAACATGCCTGTCCTTTGTCCAGTTTTTCTTCAGTTACTTCCTTTGATATTCCTCTGTTGGTTTGAATAGTCTCAGTGATGTCTGTATTTTGTGTAAGCCATCCTATGTTCTCTGAACTTGGTTATGATTTTAAGTGAAAAAAGTCAGATTATTCACATGAAATAACATGTTTGTATGTAGTTTCCTGCACAGAATATGATGGTAAGATTATAAAAAGTGAGAAAAAATGCTATATGACTGCCTAAAAAATGTAACACAGGGCAGATGGATAATGCAGTTCAAGCAAATCCAAAAGTTTAACTATACACAACAAATATCTTCACTACATACACCTTGGATGTCATACTTCAAAATGGTAAGATGTTATCTACATACAGATACAGTGCCAATGCAGTAGAACCAAAATACTACTCTTCAAAATTAGTTATTTAATATTTCTCAAAACAAGTACCCCAGAGAGTTAATGGCCATAAAAATGGAGTAAACAACAGCATATGGAAAAAAACTCTTCTCAATCTCTCCCTGACAAAACCTATTGGTATTAAAAGATTTAAATAAATTATTGTATTGCCTTTTTATTAACACTGGCGATATTGACCCTTATCTTCTGTGCTTTAGCTACAATTAAACCAATGATACCAAGATACTGCAGTTTATTTAGTGTTGTAAATATTTCAATATCCTAAATAAATGTAGAAAAATAAGTGAAACCAAAAGATTGTCATCCCAATAAAAGCGAGAACAGTAATACGTTTAAAATAGCTTATAAGTCGCATTGATTTTAATGCTTTGATTTGCACACCTTTAAGAGGTATTTACAAAGTAGTTACAAATATGTGAGGGTGAAACCCTTACTGTAATATTTTACAGCACTGTGAAAATGTTTTTTTTTTTGTTTGTTTGTTTTGTTGTTTTAAATAAACCCGTGGAGAGGAAAAATAAACAAATACTATAACGAATACATACATAAATACTAGACGTTGTTAACATGAAGATACAGGCTGAACACTGACTAGGTGCACATGTTCAAAGAGATATGGACTGCATGAAAGTAACAAAGAAACAAAGTACAGTGCTAAAACTAATATCAAATTTCTTGGTTTATAATTTTAATATATTATAAATTTAGTGTACAAGTTAACGTTTGTAATTATTTTTAAGTTTATTGAATTAAAGTGGACTTACCTTAGCTTTGGGAAAATTATAAACTTTTTTTTGCGTTGCAGCAACGTGTCCTGAGCGGCACCATGTTTGTGAGGGGCAGTAGTTTACTGTATTACGACAAAATAAAGCGCATTAAATTTTCAAATACCATATTCTTTGTATTATGTATTATCTGGGACTTTACCAATGGGGAAGGAAGCCTTGTTGGTTTTAAAATGAATAATTTTAATAAGTTTTGAATGGGTAAAGTGAGTTTTAGCCATTGTTATTTATATTGTTGTTATTTATTATTCATGTGTGGGAGTTTAGAATGTCACTGTTAAGATTTTAAAGTATATTTGAATATAATGGATTAGTCCTGGCTGGGGTTTACTCAGTCTCAAGTATATAAGGCAGAGCTTGGCTCAGTAAAGGGCGGTAGCGGTCATATTTTCTAATTCTTTAAGTGTACTTATTGCATTAAACGGGGAGTTTATTAATAGAATTGATATCATGTTTGAAATAATGCAACAATATAAGGAATGTACTATAATGGGGACTGAAGTGATTTTAGTTTGGATTCCTGGTCACTGGGCAATGAGATGGTTGATCTTTCAGCAAAAAATGGGTTAAAAAGAAAGGAGATTGATTTGGTGATTCCTCTGGTGTCACAGGAAATGGGAGTCTATGTGAAAAAAAAATGATAGTAAAAGAATGGCAGGAGAGATGGGATGAAAGCATATAAGAAAGGTTTTATCACGCTATCCAGAAAGAGGTCAATAATAGCTGGATGAATAAAGGATTTGGATGGAAAGAGGAAAGAGTGTTGGATAGGTTAAGGATTGGGCATAATTCTTTTAAATGAACACCTATTAAGACTGGGGAAGCATGAAGATGGAAAGTGTGAAAAAATGTAAACTTGCAGAAACAGTAGAACATTATTTATTAAAATGTGAGAAATATGAGGAGCAGTGAAGGAAAATGGAGAGGAGGCTGAGGGAAATGGAGGTGTATGAGGTCGACATAAAAAAAACTGGGAAAAGGGAAAGAGGAAGGGAGACTGAAAAGAGAAAATATACTGATGAAATATGTAAAGGAAACAGGAAAAAAGGGAAGTTATAAGTAATAAATAAAGATGACAGAAATATACAGTAAACAAAAGACAGACAAAGGACTACAGATAGAGGGTGCTAATCATCTAAAATAGATGGAATGCGCCCTATAGATTAACCAGAAGAAGTAGTAAAGGGAGGAGAAGTTAACTGAGAAGGTTGTGTCTGAGCTCTGCAGGCTGGTGTAAGCTAACCCCTAGTTGCGGAAGCCAGGTTATTTAGCCCTAGCTTATGTATAGAATATTTGTTTTGGTTGGTTTTTTGTGTGTGTGCGGAGTGAGCTATTAACTGTTTAAGTGCTGTCTTATACTTACTATTTGGATTAAGTGCAATCATTAATAAAACACCATCATTTTTGGATAAATTCGATCTTCTGTCTGAGTTCCTGCAAACATTTTCTATCAAACCATGGGTCATCCTAACAAAATCCCATTTTATAAGCTTTTTTTATAACATATAAAATGTTTCTGTCAAAGCAGCATTTGCACTCTGCTGACTTTACTTACTTTAAGCAGTACCATAGAGAATCTTGATTTTTGTGTGGAAGGTACACTTTGTTTCAATTGAAGAGAACATGATCTCAATTAACCTTCTTGAACATATGGTGGGTGCGCTACTTAAACAGTTAAACAATAACGATCTGTTATTTTAATTTAAATTCTTTTTTTCACCATTATCCTGTGTTCATCTTCCGATTAAATGCAAGATTTATTGGGCATTTGTGATACCAGTATAATTGCCCCTTTATATTTCACTGCAGTTCATTGTCAAAATCGCTAAATAAAACCTGCTTTACATATACTAGACAGCATTAATTACAGTGTTTAATTATATCGTCATTGAACTACATTGTATATATATATATATATATATATATATATATATATATATATATTATATAATATATATAAGATAATTATATATATATATATATTTCATGGATTACCATGCCATTTGAACTGTACGTGCACCTCTTGTGTATATAAGCAGAGTATACTGTGCATTTTGCAGACTGACGTTGAACTTGGAGCTATACTCATAAAATGTATGAACAAGCCCCTTTTTAAATTAAGTATTCAACATTCTGAGAACCATTTTTAATCTAACATGTACATCTATACCTCCAGTTATTCAAATATATATATATATATATATATATATATATATATATATATATATATATATATATATATATATATATATATATTGAGGTATATTATTCCACCCCTTACTCATTTGGTAATATGAAACCAAATGTCATTTGATCAACTGCCCTAGTAAAACTCCATTTAATACACAATGAAGCCAGCACTGCCAATAGATAATTGACCCAAGCAGTCGTCAAACTGTATTGAACCAAAGACAAACACGTTTAACTAATGACAAGTGCATTATTAAGCTGCATTATCTACAATGGAATGTATGAACATTGCCAGACTACCACGACTTGAAAATAAAGTATCTCCATGACTGCTTCTTGGGTTGGATTACATGCAGTTTGGAACCTCAAGATTATATTTCCATTGTCATGAGAATATGATGTAGACCACACAGATCACATCCATTCCTTTGCTATTGGAAATGATGGCCAAAATATGGTGTGGCTAAAAGGGGTGGCTAAATCGCCTCACACAAAAAATCGACTGAAAACGAACAAAAAAAAAAAAATCCATGGCAACAAGTTCAAAAGCTGTATCATATGTTCATGCGATCTCGTTTGTGACATAACTTCACTCAACTTTCTACTAAAAGGCCTTACCAAGCAACTATTTAATAATAACTTTGATCTGTTGAAAGTAGACCTGGTAAGCTTTGTTTACCAAATAAGAAATAATTATAGAAAGGGGACTTGATACAATTGATATAATATGTTTAGAATTATTGCCATTTGCAGGTAACTCCTAAAATCACGGTGCTTTATAGTTTAGTTGTTTTATAAACAAGGGAATTCAGCTACCACAAAGTTTAAAAAAATGCAGCTTTGAGCAAGAAAAATAATGAAACCCTTTGGAATACAGCTTTATATTTTTCAGTCTCTTAACACTAGATAAGATGTGTTGCATGTTACACTAGTCTTAAGTAGTACCTGTCATGTGTAACAAGAATAAAAAAAGTCATGTTTGTACCCCAGCATAAATGTATTGAATTAGCTGAGTGGGTAATTCATGCCAGTAGTCTATTGCTGCTGGCTATTAACTGCGTATAGATTTGAAGTGAAGTTCTTAAACCTAATTTATAGGGTAAGATTTGTTTCACAAGATAAGCAATATGTTTGAAAAAAAAAAATAAGAAAAAAACAAACCTGCTGGTTAAAAAGTGTCTTCAAGCAGGAGAGCTTGATCTCATCTTGCTGCAAGACTTGCAAAACAAAGGTACAGAAGTTAACAAAAAATACTCGGGGGATTAACATCTACTGAAAAACATCTACTGAGAAATGTGTTGAACTCGTATAATACCGGTAACCCCAACAGCAAAAAAACAATAACCACATTCAACTGGCAAGAGCTTTGCACTGGCCCTGTTGAAAAAAAAAAAAAGGATGGATAGTGCAGAATGCTCTTTAATGGAATGGTGGAAAGTTTATTTCCTCTTGTACAGAACATTTAGTAAATTCATGTTTTATCCAGTTTAAAGAGTTAGTAGCGGGTATAGATAAAAACTCGTCACGTGTTGCTACAACTATTTAATTAATGTACCTAAAATTTGTCTTTTCATTGTAAATATCCTGACAACTTTTTACACTTATAACTTTAAAGTCTGTTTAAAAGATATATATATATATATATATATATATATATATATATATATATATATATATATATATATATATATATATATTAGCTCAAAGAGCCAGCTGCTCAGCTTCATTTCATATGGAGGTTGAATGGTGCAGTGTTTTATTTATTTTTTGACACAACTATGATTACATATACTGTGTGTGTGTGTGTGTGTGTATATATATATATATACACACAAACACACACACACACACACTGAGTGTACAAAACTTTAGGAACACCTGTGAAAGCTATGATCCCTTATTAATGTAACCTGTTAAATCCACTTCAATCAGTGTAGATGAAGGAGACAGGTTAAAGAAGGAATTTTAAGTCTTGAGAAAATTGAGACATGGATTGTGTATGTGTGCCATTCAGAGGGTAAATGGGCAAGACACAAGATTTAAGTGCCTTTGAACGGGGTATGGTAGTAGGTGCCAGGCGGGCCGGTTTGAGCGTGTCAGCAACTGCAACATTGCTGGGTTTTTCACACTCAACAGTTTCCTGTGTGTGTCAAGGATGGTCCACCACCCAAAGGACATCCATCCAATGGCAGACCAGTGGTCGAAAACGGTTCATTGATGAAAGAGGCCAAAGGAGTCTGATAGGAATTGTGCAGAGCAACAGACGGGTTACATTTAGTCAACTGACAGTCCAGTACAACATTGGTGCCGAAAGACCCATAAAAGAATGCACAACTCATCGTATCTTCACAAGAATGGGGTATGGCAGCCGACGACCTAACAGAGTTCCACTTCTTTCAGTAAAACACAAGAAACTGCAGTTGCAGTGGGCTAAGGAACAAAAACACTGGACACTGGAGGGTCTGATCTATCCCGGTTCCTGCTGTTTCAGGCTGATCGGAGGACTAGGGTATGGAGAAAACCACATGAGTTCATGCATCCATCATGCAGTGTGTCAATATTGCAGGCTGGTGGTGGTGGTGTGATGGTGTGGGTGTGTTTTCATGGCACACATTGGGCTCCTTGATAAAAGTGGAGCAACGTTTGACTGCCACAGGATATCTGAACATCATTACCAATCAGGTGCATCCCTTCATGGCAGCAGTGTACTCATCTGCTAATGGATTTTATCAGCAGGATAATGCCCCATGCCTCAAGGCTACGATTGTCCAGGAATGGTTCCACGAACATGACAGTGAATTCAGCTTACTGCAGTGGCCTACCCAGATACCAGATCTCAATCCAATTGAGCACCTGTGGAATGAGATGGAATGAGCTATTCGTAGTAGAGATCCACTACCAGCCAACTTGACACAACTGTGGGAAGCATTGTAGTCAACATGGGTCAGCATCCCCGTGAAACGCTTTCGACACCTTGTAGAGTCCATGCCCCGACCAATTGAGGCTGCTCTGAGGGCAAAAGTGGGTCCAACTCAATATTAGAAAGGTGTTCCTAATGTTTTGTACACTCAGTGTATATATATATATATAATATATATATATATATATATATATAAAGGCTACATTTTTAAATAAATACATAAATCCCAGCTAAGTAGTTCAAGTTCTAACCTTTCAAATGAGCCTTTGGCGACCATTCTAGGTTCTTGCCATCTTAACAAACTCACAACTTCACAAAACTCACATCTGTATAAAAATAATGTTGACGATCACTCTAGGACTTGTAGAATCAGAGAAATTATGTTTGAAGTGGGGAGTGTCAGTGAAACTGCAGTGAACAGAGCTGAAATGACAGCTTCCATGTATCAGTGTAAAAAATAAAAAAAAAGTCAAGATTTAGCTAAACATAAATATTAACAAACACATTCTAAAAGGTTTGAAATGTGGATACAATTTTGTTTGACATTCTATGCAGATGAGTGGGGAAGTGGCGGGATTGGCTCTCGGAGTGCAAGGGAAGCTCCGCTCTGTTTTTTTTTAATGAAAATCTAGATTTCTTTTTTCAGATATAATTGCTGAACACATTTTTTTTAGATTGACCTGTTATGTAATGATTTCCATTACATGAGAGTAGATGTAGATGTAATTACATGAGAGTAAAACGTCATGCTGATTTGAACTCGGCTCTCGCCAAGATAAGCACCAACTAAGACGTAGCTTTACAGTAAACTAATGCGATCCATCTGCAACTCCATCCATTTGAGTTGCTTTTCCTCTGATGATGTAGATATCCTTCTGTTTGGTGTTGATGTCTGAAGTGTAATGCTGGCTCCAGGGATCAGCTTCTTTTGCCTCCCCAGCACATCAGCTAAGTAGAGTACATCTCTGGGGTCTTCAAGTGGGCACCTTCTATCCTCTGTGTTTCATTGACTAGCCCACAACACCTCAAAAGGGCTCGACAGTGATTCTGGCATCCCAGCATCACCCCCCTCCTTCCGCAACTCAACTCAGCCCAGCTTAATAACCTGTACATCAGTGTTGCTTTCATACTATTGTGCTTAAAATCCCCAGCCAGAATCTTTCCGTCTCAACCACAACCAGTTGCTGCACCTTTCTGCTGCTTCAGAGTTCTTCACTGTGCGACACAACTCTTGGCCACTGAACCCGACACTGGGTTGTAAAATGAGCAACAAATCCTTGACAAACCACCTCCACTGGGTACACTCGGAGTCTCCATCCTCGCTGTTCCATGTCAGCAGCTAGTTGAGCATGCCGAAGTTTCTTCCTCTAATACTCCTCATCCACAGCATCCTCCCATGGCACTGTTAACTCTACCAGATGAACAAGGTGTGCTGATCCAGACCACATTTTAATGTCTGGTCGAAGGTTAGTGGTGGCAATCTCAGGTGGAAAAATAAGCCGTTGACCAGCATCTGCCAGCATTTTCCAGTCTCTAGCAGCTTCCAGTTGTCCTGGGCGAGGCTTGATTTTAATACCTTTTCTTGGTGATTGCCCTCCTGAATATTGTCTTTTGTGTGTAATGCTTTGATGGAACTGATGGCAACTTATTGGTCAGTTACACTTGTCTTCCAATGCTAAGGCCAAACATCGCAGCACCAGGTCATGGCGCCAAGTTAACCATCCTTGGCTAAGACCCACCTTACATCCTGTCAAAATGTGCCTTAATGTTGCAGGTGATTAACACAAAGGACATGAGGGATCCTCACTCACCCAAAGGTTTGGGTTCTGTGGTGATTGGAGAAAATCATATGTTGATCAGATGAGGAAACTGATCCTGCTCTATTCCACTAACCATGGGTCTTGCCAGCCAATCTTGAGTTGTTCCACACTTTCCCATCTCATCCATTCTCCCTGCTTGGCCTGGGAAATGGCATTTACCCACCCGATCCTCTCCTCCTGCTTTTGCACCTCGTTGACTACCAGCTTCCTCCATTGAGCTGGGGTTGCCTTGTGCCATGAAGGAGGAGCTGAACTGAGACCAAGGCCCCCTCTTCCATGCTGAACTTGCCCCATAATATTACAGATTCGAAGAGCAGCCTTAGCATCTTCCATAGCTTTCTTTGCCGCCCATTTTCTTCCTGTTTTCAACACAGGTGCTGCCTCCCTTACGCATCTGTTGTGTGAATTTTCTAATGTCATTTCCACTCTGACCTTGGTGCACTTAAACTCCTCTGTTAGAGCAGAGATTGGTAGCTGCAGTATTCCTTTACCATAAAGTCCTACTCTGCTGAGGCAGCATGGAACTCCCAACCATTTCCTGACGTATGAACTTATTAAAGCTTCCAGCTTCTTAACTGTTCTCAAGTAAACCTCATACACAGTCAGTGGCCACAGCAGTCTCGGCAGTAGACCAAACTGAAAGCACCAGAGTTTCAGTTTGCCAGGTAAAGCGCTGCTGTCTATGCTCTTCAACCCTTCTAGTGCTTGTTATCTATCTTCTCCCACATGAACTGTGTCTTTTAGATCAATGTCATACCATCTCCCAAGACTTTTCACTGGTTTGTCAGACACTGTTAATGTAGAACCTTTTATCTACTACTTTACCTTTACTTATAGAGATGCTCCTTGATTTCATGGGCTTGAACTGCATTTATGCCCATTCAATGTTATTGATTAGTTTGCTCAATAACCGATTAGTGCAGGCTACTTTTGTAATCATTGCTGTCATGTTATCCATGTATGGTCAAATTGGTGGTAGTCGCATTCCAGAAGCCAAGTGCTCTCCTCCCACTACCCATTCTGATGCCCTAATAATTACTTCCATTGCCATGGTAAAAGCCAGTGGAGAAGTGGTACATCCTGCCATTATTCCAACTTCTAGGCATTGCCATGTAGTGCTGAATTCTTTAGTTGAAAAAACGAAATTGCAAATCTCCAAAGTAAGCTTTCACTAAATTTGGTGTAGCCAGAATTTTTTTGCCACTGGGGCAAAAATATTAATACTGACAAAATTGTTTTTTTTTTACAGTGCTACGTGTAAGTGTAATTTCATTGAGGTTGTTCAATGCATGATTTACTATTTTGAACAAATACATTGCCATGTGCACAACATATTTGGACTGTGTTAATACAGTCTTCTTGTTTTGTTTCAGTTGTACACACACTTCCCTGTTTAATTGTATGAAACATTTCCTTTACTATAATGTTTAGATATTAATTTAGAGATTATTGCACCTCAAATGGTACAATCTTGTAACAGCTTCAGTTCTTTAATAATGCAAACACTATTACTGGGCAAACTTTTATGTGGTGCCTAGATGTCAATGCGCAGAGTTTTAAAGTTTATAAAACAAAATGCACGTAATGTCTCTAGTTAGTTATGAATATAGATTATTATTTAACTGAACTGTAGCAGTGTCCTTTCCTATTTTCCTCTGGGTTTTTTTCCTGGGTAGTAACTGTTATTTCCTAATTGCTTATGCCTCAAAAGCATAGAAAATGGCTATTCCCCACAAACTTTGCTTTTGTGACCAGGACAGCAATATTTCAAAATATCACTATTTCCAATGGGAAAATGGGCAAATATGTGTCTTTTTATAGCATAATCATAAATCTCGAAAAACTACTCACGTCTAAATCTTTTGTAGTAATTTTTGTATTACTTTAGTATAAATACATGTTAATTTGGATTCATATGTTGTTTTTTTCTGACTTTATGTGAACGAAAACACACACATTTGCCCGTTTTATCACTGTCCTGGTCACAAAAGCAAAGTTTGTGGGGAATAATAGCCATTTTCTATACTTTTGAGGCATAAGCAATTAAGAAATTACTATTGCTACCCAGGAACAAAAAAAAATAATTGTTACACAGTGTAATCATTGTTTAAATAACGCTTAACGTAAAACAATAAAGTCAGCTTCTATCAATAATTTCAGTGACAGTTTCAATTAAATCAGGGTGCTATGGTTCCTGTTCTTTTACACTCAATTGTAAAGATAATATATATATATATATATATATATATATATATATATATATATATATATATATATATATATATATATATATATATATATATATATTATGTGATATGACCTATCTATACACATAAATTATATAAACACAAGACATTTTGGCCACCCAACTCCCAGCAGCAGCACAAAGCTACATTTTGATAAGAATAGCCAATAAGAATAGCCACCTGAGAAAAAAAAAAAAAAAATGCATGACCCAATCCTGATGGGGCGACCAGGGCAATGCCCACACTCGGCCACACCTTGGCCTGGAATGCCTGCTTTTTGTACTGAAGTGTCAATTAAGTAGTTCTTTAATAGGTAGGTTGACAATCTCTGAGCAATAATGCTGAAAAAAAATGTTGAATCGCCACGTGTAAAAAAAAAAAAAAAAAAGAGAGATTTAAGTTAGATGTATTTTTTCACTGATTTTTTTTGTTAGAAATGTTAGGTAAATATTGACTCCAAAGTGTAAAACAAAGATTTATAGACTGATTTTAAATGTTGGATTTGTGATACGCGATTTCAACATTTATAAATTATATCTGAAAGTAAAAATTTCTAAACTTTTAATAATGTGTTTTTGAACTTTATAACTTTAATTTGTGCATTTAGCTAAATGTGCACTTTTTGTAGTTCACGTCACTCTGCAACGTGATACTCATCAGTATCAATAGCTTCAATGTAATATGAACTTCAAGTTAAAACCGAATTTCAGGTAAGAGATCTACGGTATCACTTTATGGTCTCAAACACGTTTTTTTTTTTTTTTTAAGCACCTTAAAGACAGTGTGGTAAAAACGGTTATAAAATGCTTGGCTCAAGGGTGACATCTATGACACAAACATTTGGCTGTAAAGGGCTTCACTCCAAACCGTTATTATTAGTAGAGAAGTACATATGCAGAGGCTTTATTGATTAAGCTACATGAAGGGTCTGGTTTGCTCTTGAGATTTTAGTGGTTTTTATCAGTCTGGAGGTTGTATAGCTTGCTTATATACTGTATTTATAATTTATATATGCTACAATGTCTGCAGTATACTCAGATTAACACAGCAATACAATGGAAACAGTGCATAGTAATTTGTTTGATTCAGGAGTACGCAGTTTAGGTTTAAGGAGAAACTGTATTCCTTAATCAAATACATTGTTTTAACCGTAACTTTTTTTGTAGAATCATTAAATGACTGGTTGTGAACAGACTGGCAGTAGGGTGACGTCAGGCCAGAAAGAAACCCTCATAGACAGGCAATACTGGAGTTATTAATTGTTATTATTTCTTTATTTTTATTTATTTTACTAAGTTTTACTCTCCTTCGCTCTCCCGTTCTCACTCACCAAACACCCAAAGTGAGTGAAACGTGCATCTATATATACTGTTTTGCTGGGATTCAATTACTAATTCATTATTCACTTGAATCCCAGCATGTGAACTAATTTGTGCAACCCTATGCTCACATACTATAAAATACTTTAAATCACTCCTGCTAAACAGACCCATTTATATCCCATGTAGCAGTATCTATACACCAACATTTACACACCACACGCAACATAGAACACAAAATACACACAGGGGAGGAGCACACTGCCACACTGGTCCAAACCATTTCTAATTACAAATAAACCATGACTATTTTTTTTCTTAAATACAACTTGAATCTACATCAACTGTCCAAGAACAGAACTGATCCAAACCTAAAGTTTTATATACAGCGGCTATAGTTAAATTCTTATATATATATTGTCAAATGGTATTGATTCAGTGTAGGGAGGGATGTCCAAAATACAGGCAGGTTGGGGTGGGTGATCGTTCTAACAGAATCATTTACTCAGCAAAATCAGGGGCAATTAACATTTTATAGAGCATTAAAAAAGACTTCTCTGGTGAAAAAAAAAAAAAGACAAAATACCTGAATTCGCAGACCCTGCAGTTCATGTTTGGAAATTTTGCATTTACTTTTAAATTCACCCAGAATTAAACTTTGCTAAATTTTTTGCATGTTGCCCGATTTAGCATTTCTTGAAACTATAAATGGTCTGACTTGGAGGCGCTCCTGGAGGCGTTTATCCCACACAAGACACCATATGTGAACAGGCTTGAGTGGCGTGTGGGTGGTGACGTCAAAAGGCAAAGGTACGGGGAACGAGATGCGTTTGCGCTCTGCTTTTATTAAAATGAAATAATAAACAAAACTATACAAAATAAAATGGCTTGATAGCCAAAATAAATCAATAAAACAAATACCGTGTGGGATAACGGTAGTTTTTTAAAAATGTTTTTATTAAAAACAAACAATAAAGACACAACTTTAATGCCATCATAAATACAAATAATAATATGAGGTGTACCCCGTCACAAGCATCCATTGTTTTAGTGATATTGAAGCAGTAGCCCAGCAGATCAAATTTATCAGTTGCAACAAACTAGCAGGCATGCTGCCAGTCCCCCAAAAAACATACCACAATTTCTCTTGTAGCAGACTTGTTTCTTATAGTTGGCTACTATAATGCATATGATTTTATAAACAATGCCCTTACACTTGAATTCAATCAACATACTGACAAGGACCAACAAAGTAATCAGACAAATGAAATGCTTTCAATGAAACTACCATGCTTAATAAAAAAAATTATCTGACCTAAACACAGAAGCTTCTAATTTAAAACAGCTGCTAGATATTTGCACTGACTCCTGGCAGTAGGCTAGCACACCCCTGTGAATCCAGGTGCTTATGTTTGCAGCACTCCCTTAGCTTGTTCTGCAGCTTTACCCAGATCACTGCTTATTTCAGTTTCATGCGACCTCAACAAGCATTATATTTTCTTCCAATACCTTTTGTATTTGGCTCTTTTAGTCAGTTTAGCATTTAGTGTAAAGCTTTGCAAAAAAAAACAGTGGTCATTTAGCATGGTGAATATGCATATGTGTGTTCCACTTTCTGTATCTATATTTCCAGCACATTTTTTCAAAATGTGCATGAAAGTTCAGGTTGATGAAACAAAAATTTGAATTTCATCAAGTATTGTGATATGAATGATAATAAATTTAATACAAAAGTATAACCACATCATTTAAATTTAAATGATTGCTAAGTGTGCAGTCGGCACATTATTAAATTGCAAAACTCTACCGGTTTTAAATTAAAATGACCCCTAGACAATTTAAAAGGCCACTGCACCATCTATAACTGCATCTGTTTCCAATTTCATTATGTTTGTCTGCCCAGTGAAACATTAGCCAATTATATGAGTGATACGGAAAAACAGAACTGTTGAAAAGGAAAATCAGAATCACACACAACAGGGGAAACATACCGGCTGTTTTACCTGTGAAATGGATTTAGATGACCTTTTACGGAAAATTACTGATACTGCACATGATCACTGCATGAATGTTAGTGTGAATGTATTTGAATAGTGCATCATTAAGAAAGCATTTCTTTTGGTGCAACTTCTAGTAAATCTAAGTAATGGGAAAGCGCAAATGTGTTTGGTTTTTAGATATATAACTTTATATAATTTTATATAACTCATGGTATTACCATATATTTACTATGTTTATAGTAGTGCAGTGCCATGGGCTATATACAATTATAGAACGTTATATATTACAATAGGTTCACCTTGTATAATGTAGTGGATTGCTGTACTTCCATGTTTTGTGTAAGTGTATAGGATGTGTTGTAATGTATTGCAGCTTCATATTTTTCACTGCCCCAGAATTTAATGAGGTATACAGAATTAGCTATTTGCACAGTTTTTTTGTCCATCACCGATTTGTTATGTGTGATAAACTGTAATGGTTGCTTAATAATGCACAAACAGAGGTAGCTTTGATGTGTCTTTTATACCATTTTGTGATTCAGTGCCTCCCACATGCAACTTGTCATTGACAGAGTCTTTTAGTGAAATTCTGTTTTCTGAATTGACTAAGGTGACACTTAGGACAAGATATTGTGCCCTTGACCAATACCTACATCAGTTATTTGTAAATGTATAAGTGAGCAAAGTCTTGCAATGTCACAGATTATTAATGGGTCCGCGTAATCTGTGATGGTTTCCAACTCCCAGAAAGTGGCTGTGATCAAATAGTTCATAACAGAAAAACAATAACAGCCTTAGGCATTTGTAATTTGCCTTTTTTGCCTTTGTTATGTTAGTAATTGTGCCAGAGATCAATGACGCTTGGTGTTAGATCTCCCTCCCGACCTGTTAGGGCACTAGGTTCAGGTAGGCAGAAGCAGGGAAAAAAATAAACTTCGTCAAACACAACCACCAGAAATCAAAACAACCAACAGATTTGAGTCACTTCAGAATTTTGATGAGCAGAACCAACAACAAGAGAATGAAAGGAACAACATCCAGGATCCCATTGACAGTGGTGACCAGACAGCAAAAAGAAGGGAGGTCATGATTGTTGGGGACTCCATATTGAGAAACACAGCAAGTTCAATTCGCAGTTTGGACCCCCTTACTACAACAGTGTGCTGCCTTCCGGGAGCCTCGGTCAAGCACATCACTGAGAACGTGGACAGGCTCCTAGAACGAACAGGAGAGGACCCAGTAGTAGTCGTCCACATCGGTACAAACAACATTGGAAGAGACAGACCAAAATCCCTGCAAAACAAATTCAGAGAGCTAGGAAGGAAATTAAAAGAGAAAACCAAAACTGTGGTATTTTCTGGTATACTACCGGCACCTTGCAAAGGACCATATGGACAGCTGGAAATAATTAATCAAAACCCATGGCTGAAGACGTGATGCACACGAGAAGGCTTCACCTATCTTGATCATTGGACCACATTCTACAACAAGGACTATCTGTATAGACGGGATGGACTGCATTTAAATAACAAGGGAACCAGTCTACTCGGAGAAAAGATCCTCGAGCAGGTTCAGAAGCATTTAAACTAGAAAGGAAGGGGGGAGAAATCAACAAAAAAACAGAAGGGAAACCGCATCAAAACAAGAACAACAACTCAGGTAAGACAACCATTAAATGTATTTATCTAAATGCTAGAAATATCAGAAACAAAATTCTAGAACTTGAAGCTACTGCACTAACAGGTAACTATGATGTGATAGGTGTTACAGAAACGTGGTTGTCTGAGAGTGATGGGGACGAATATAATACTTGTGGGTATACACTGTATAGGAAAGACAGGCAGGACAGAAGAGGAGGAGGGGTAGCGCTATACATAAGAAACAGTCTTGAAGCCCAGGTGTTAAACCTGGACAAAGAAAATAAAATTGAATCAATATGGGTCAGAATAACGGACAAAAATTCAAAGGGCATAATAATAGGAGCATGCTATAGACCGCCAGATTCAGACGGTGAGCACAATAATCTGTTATACAATGACATTAGAAATGCGTGTAGCAAAGGAGAAGCCATAGTAATGGGGAATTTCAACTTCCCCCAAATAAAATGGGAAAACCCGGTGGGTAGCATGAAGGATGAAATAGAAATGGTGGAAATGACAAATGACTGCTTCCTAACACAATTTGTCAAGGCATCGACTAGAGCGGAGGCATGCCTTGATTTAGTCTTTTCAAATAATGATGATAGAATAACTAAAACACAACATGGTCTCATTTGAAGTGTTTTTTAAAACCCCAAAAGTAATGACTAAACCTAAGGTTTACAATTTTAGAAAAGCAAACTATGAAGGTATGAAACAGAGACTAACAGAAGTAGATTGGAGTAAAATAGAGAAAACACCTACAGAAGAAGGATGGTTGTTCTTCAAAAATGTAGTACTAGAGGCGCAAAACAATTATATCCCTAAAGTAGACAAATCTAAATGTAAAACTAAATTGCCAAAATGGTTTAATAGATCTATTAAAAAAAATATTCAGCGAAAAAAGGCACTTCATAGAGCATTAAAAAAGGACCAAAAAGAAAGTATGCAGAAAGAGTACATGGAACTGCAAACGCAAGTCAAAAAGGAAGTTAGAAAGGCCAAGAGAGAAATAGAAATGAACATTGCTAAGGGATCTAAAACCAATTCCAAAATGTTTTTCCAATATTACAACAGCAAGCGAACATTCAAAGAGGAGATTAAATGTTTAAGAGATACAAATGGCAAAATCGTAGATGAAGAAAAAAAAAATAACAAATATCTTAAATGATTACTTTTCACAAGTTTTTACAAAGGAAGATACTGACAACATGCCCCACATGTCATCCAGTTCCTATCCAGTTTTAAATAACTTTAGCATAACCGAGGCAGAAGTGTTAAAGGGACTAGGAGCGCTTAAAATAAACAAATCCCTGGGCCAGATGAGATCCTCCCAGTAGTACTCAAAGAAATGAAAGAAGTAATTTACAAACCGCTAACCAAGATCATGCAGCAGTCTCTTGACACAGGGGTGGTACTGACAGACTGGAAAATTGCAAACGTAATACCGATCCACAAAAAGGGAAACAAAACTGAACCAGGTAACTACAGACCAATAAGCCTGACTTCTATTATATGCAAACTTATGGAAACTATAATAAGATCCAAAATGGAAAATTACCTATATGGTAACCGGGTCCTGGGCGACAGTCAACATGGTTTTAGGAAAGGGAGATCGTGTCTAACTAACTTGCTTGATTTTTCTGAGGATGCAACATCGATAATGGATAACTGCAAAGCATATGACATGGTTTATTTAGATTTCCAGAAAGCTTTTGACAAAGTCCCGCACAAAAGATTAATTCTCAAACTGAACGCAGTAGGGATTCAAGGAAATGCATGTACATGGATTAGGGAGTGGTTAACATGTAGAAAACAGAAAGTACTGATTAGAGGAAAAACCTCAGAATGGAGTGTGGTAACCAGCGGTGTACCACAGGGATCAGTATTAGGTCCTCTGCTATTCCTAATCTACATTAATGATTTAGATTCTGGTATAGTACGCAAACTTGTTAAATTTGCAGACGACACAAAAGTAGGAGGAGTGGCAAACACTGTTGCAGCAGCAAAGGTCATTCAAAATGATCTAGACAAGATTCAGTACTGGGCAGACACATGGCAAATGACATTTAATAGAGAAAAGTGTAAGGTACTGCACGCAGGAAATAAAAATGTACATTATAAATATTATATGGGAGATACTGAAATTGGAGAAGGAATCTATGAAAAAGACCTAGGAGTTTTTGTTGACTCAGAAATGTCTTCATCTAGACAATGTGGGGAAGCTATAAAAAAGGCTAACAAGATGCTCGGATACATTATGAAAAGTGTTGAATTTAAATCAAGGGAAGTAATGTTAAAACTGTACAATGCACTAGTAAGACCTCATCTTGAATATTGTGTGCAGTTCTGGTCACCTCGCTATAAAAAAGATATTGCTGCTCTAGAAAGAGTGCAAAGAAGAGCGACCAGAATTATTCCGGGCTTAAAAGGCATGTCATATGCAGACAGGCTAAAAGAATTGAATCTGTTCAGTCTTGAACAAAGAAGACTACGTGGCGACCTAATTCAAGCATTCAAAATTCTAAAAGGTATTGACAGTGTCGACCCAAGGGACTTTTTCAGCCTGAAAAAAGAAACAAGGTCCAGGGGTCACAAATGGAGATTAGACCAAGGGGCATTCAGAACAGAAAATAGGAGGCACTTTTTTACACAGAGAATTGTGAGGATCTGGAATCAACTCCCCAGTAATGTTGTTGAAGCTGACACCCTGGGATCCTTCAAGAAGCTGCTTGATGAGATTTTGGGATCAATAAGCTACTAACAACCAAACGAGCAAGATGGGCCGAACGGCCTCCTCTCGTTTGTAAACTTTCTTATGTTCTTATGTAAAGGGAACAGAGTACCCTGGACCCAAAAGGCATGACAATTTATTCCCGTGGGTGTGTGGAAGTCAGCCTTCTAGAAAAGGGACAAGGCTACAGTACCCAAACTCAATGACCTGGACGGGAAACGGCGTGGCATCGGCGGATTGGAGATGCAGATGCACTCGTTAATCAATGATCATGAGGGACAGTATAAAATAGGGGCATAGCAAAGTAATCTATTCCTCTGTAAATAGTTGGATTTGACCTTGAAGGAATACCGTGCTGTACTAAAAACCGTGAGTGTTTGTTTTGTGTTGTTAAGTGTCGGCTGTAGCTGTCGTTTTTGTCTTTGTAGACAACCAGTAACACGATCCAGAGCTGTAGCACAAGCCAGAATTAACCCAGACATCACTTTTCACCTCTTCCTTTCATGGAGTACTGTAAATTACATCACTAGCACCTAATTTCACTCACTGTCTTCTGTTTGTGTTTTGTTTTTAGTGTGGGTGTTTGTAAAACCTGGACTTTTGGTTGAGGGTCAAACCCGAGGATTACGAGTGATACAAGGCGCTGTATCACTCTAACATTTATTATTTACTAGCGTTTGCCTTCTTTCTGTGTTATTAAAATGGTTGGTGTGAGAAATATACACATGTGCATGGCATTTTTTAAATACACAGCAATAATGCCTATACTGTTACACTGTCACTCCCATTTAATTGCTTTTACAGTACATGCAAAAACACAGATTAAACATGCATATGATAACAACCCAATATTTTAGTTTCCTCCCACCATCACTGTCTTTGCAACAAGACAGTGTAACCCCTGACAAATTAAATATGAGTAACTTACCTTATCCCTTCAATACAGATACAGGAAAATGATTCCTGGATGTTGACTCAGTAATATTAAAATGCTCAGTAGGGGGTGGGTCAGAGTTTCAGCAAAAACAAGTATTCATAATGAGTATGGCCATTTGTACTCTGTAGTATTAATACACAAGAAAAATTTTAGATAAATTAAATATATCTGTAGAAAAATGCATTCAATCAACACCTGGCTCCAATAGGGCAGAGGTGACTGTCAATCTAAAGTCTAGAAATAAAGAGCCAATCCAGGAGGGTAGCAGGAGGGATCAGTGTGACACAGTGGACTGAGCACCAGTCTCTGTTGCATGAGTGACTGAGTAGGTCAAGCAGACTAAACATTCACATCAGAATTAAGCTCTCGCTGTGAATAACAACAACAAATGGGTTTGGAATATCTGCCAACATAGGAAATAAATGGGGACGGAAGTACGCACTAGGAGGCCAGGAGAGCGGTCCGAAATGAGCTGCAGGAGGTCTGCCACAGAGCTGATATCCCCCTCTGACAGGTCCATTGTTCAGAGAAGATAAGCAACAGTTTGTAGAAAAAACTATTTCTAAAACAACCAATCAATGTTGGTCTAATCAACATCTGAGCCAATGGTTCAATCTAAGTAGCTTTGATGGAAGCGTCAGTAACAAGCTGCTTTCGGGGCATTGATATGCGTATTGTTTACTGCGTCTGTCACCCAGGTCAATCTTGCTTTATCAAAAGCAGTGTGACCCCAGGTCTTGAGCCGGGTAGGTTCCGACCTGGGTAGAGCATGCCAGTGTGAAATGGGCTTTAGTTTGCTATATGTAAAGTATCTTCTATTACTATCCTCCCATAGCCTTCCTGGTCACATAAGCTACTTGTATTGAAAGCCAACATGCAGAGAGATCAAGCTTTAGAGACCACCAAGAGAAGGTTCATTAAAGTTATTAACAGGATATGAGCAGGACAGAGAGTAATTAAAGCTACAATAAATGTTCCTTCACAAATAGTCATTGACATCACATAGGTCATTAATTTAGTATGCATGCACAAAATCATGTCTGTGTACTGTCCTAGTACAACACTATAACAGTAGTTCAAAACCAAGTAATATGTACTGGGGACAAGGGAATGAGTATTGGAAACATTGGAACTTAATGCCGTTGCACTATATATTTATTTATCATTGATAGATTGAGGTCATTTACCTAAACCTGATTTATAAAGTATTGTTTTGCATTACCAACCTGTTGAAATCAGCTGAAAATTTTCACACCTTGCACCATGACAATTTAATTTATTGCAGGTATGGATTGTGTGCCAAGGATGTGTCATTTTTCTCCTATAAGGCACATTATCAGTATAGTTAGTTCCATGATTCAGATCTTTTCTAAAATCCAGATTTCTGAATGTGCTGCTGTGCTGATCTAATTTATAAAGGATGCAAACAAATGCCTCACTGAACAGATGACAGTTGTTTAGGAAATCATTTATAACAAGGAAATCCTTTAATGAGATTTATTTGCCTAAAATGACAAGTCAGGATTACATAAGAATTAACAGCAATCCAAGTAGAACTGTTCTTTTCTTTTCTTTTTTTTTTTTTTTTTTAGAGAGAGCTTACAATCACCAATACCAACCTGTATTAAAATTCAACTCAGAGTAAGCATTGCTCATTATGTGCTGAGGATCTGGAATAAATTAATACAATTTAATGAGGTAAGTGATTCAAATGTTAGTATTGTTATGATATTAAGTTTATATAAGCAATTGCAGTGTCTGCCACATTGTATTGTTTTTTTCTGAATTATCTTTAAACTAAGGTAAACTAATCACGTAATGTTACTCCAGACATATTCTCACTGGCAAAGTATTATTGACACCAAGATCACTAAATGATTATAAAATGCTTTCTGTCGGACAGAATATTTTAAAAACTGGAAAACTCTCAATCATATATGGATTTGCTATATACTGTAAAACAATATATCTATTGTTTTAACTATTACTGTGTAAGGTTCCTATGGTTTATTATTTTATTTGTAATTATTGACAAAAGTATCTGTGTTTCTTTCTAGTGTTCTATCTTAATTTAAACAAAAAAGCAGTTAATTTAAAACACTTGTATTTAACTAAACTTAAATATAACATGTGGTATTAAAATGTGTTTGTTTAAACTGTTAGCACCTGTGTGACAGCCTTACGTTATGATTTATGTGTAATACTTATAACATCAGAATCATAATTCAGACTGGTAATTCTGTTTGATTGGGGCTTAGACATATTAACTACAGTACTGATCTGATCATGCTATAAAAGATTTCCAGTTCGGTAGTATAACTAAGATAATACAAAGGTTCATGTTTACCAAAAATTAGGGCTTAGATGAATGAATCAGCAATTTGTAGAATATTATTTTTCTGGGTATTAATTGTTAGGTTTTAGCGAATACAAGGAGTCCCTGGAAGTAGACAAAACAATAATCAGAACACCAGACATCTTTGGCTAGATAAACTATGGCCTGGACCAAATCAAAACTTTGACCCATCTGATAATCACAAATTGCAAACCCAGTACTGATGGTGGATTCCCTTGGGGGTAGAAGAAATAACCATCTGAGAACCAAAAAAGCCGCCATCAGTACCAGGTTTGTAATTTGCAATTAGCA
Source organism: Polyodon spathula (assembly GCF_017654505.1). Taxonomy (NCBI): domain Eukaryota; kingdom Metazoa; phylum Chordata; class Actinopteri; order Acipenseriformes; family Polyodontidae; genus Polyodon; species Polyodon spathula. Next base: position 13,497,408 of record NC_054536.1, on the reverse strand, counting down.
AGTGGGTCAAAGTTTTGATTTGGTCAACTATGTTGAAAAAGTGCAACAATGCAAAAAAAAAAAGTTTTGTTTTGTTGAATTAAGTATTCTTTTAACCCTTATCTACAGAAGTGGAAATACTTTTGGACAAGAGAAAATCTCAGCAAATCCGAAATTTTAATATTAGTAATATTAGAGATGAAGTAGGTTTATTGGGTACTTGGTTGTTGGGGTCTGTATTGGTTGTTAGGGGCTGTAATGGCCACTTAGTTAGAAAACAACAATCTTTGGATAGGTTTGGATAGATAGGCAATCAAAGGGTGTACAACATCTTCTTCATGTTCTACTTAAAGAGACCAAACCTGTAGGAAATAAAATAAATTACTTTCATAAAATTCAGCATACTTATGGAAAATTAGATGAACTAGGGATCCAATGTTTGAAATCTGTAGTACTACAGTGTTTATAATTTTATTTAATTTGTTTTTTAATTAATGTTCCATGCTTTTTTAAGTGAATTGACATATATAATAACCTCATATGGCTAAAGAATCCAAACTTGTGATTCAAGCCATGTTTGGATATATAAAATAAAACAAATCTGAGAGGACAGAGTCTCCTAGGGAGCTAAACCACTGTGGTCAAGTCGCTGACACATCTGGATCCATGGGTTTGAATCCCTGTGGATTTTTTTTCTTCTTAATTTACTTATTATATACAGTATTGTTTAAAATGTTGTTCTTCATGAATTCTAAGTTATGTCTTTTAACTAGTGATATCTGTTTTGATGTCTTCTTTATCCTTACTGTGGACTACTGTAGATGAGTGGCTAAAACACTAGGCTCTTATTATCTATTGGTGGTGGACCAATATAATATTGTATCACAGCTTTTTGACTTCATGATCTTAATTGAATATAGATGTTAATGCATTCATAGATTAGTAGTGATAAAATATGGCAATCAACCACAACCAGTGTTTTAGAATTGGCAAGGAGTTACTACTTATTAAACAGGTTTTATTTTTTACTTTTTTTAATGACCAGTTTATCAATGTCGAATTTATAACTGCAGGTATTCACTGATTTGTCATTGCACCTTTGAATAATTGTGTTTTGAAAGGCAGACAATATACAATACCACCATGTTCATTGCATGTGGTCATTGTTTACAGTGGACTAATTAGCAGTAATATTTTTGCCTGCAGGTGCCAGTATGTAATGAATGTTGTCTAACATATGCTCCTGTCACCTTCTTCTGATGTGATGAATCATAGGAGTGTACAGTACACTCAAACTCCAATGCACAATGTGTCAGTAGTGATCTATTGAACCTCAGCTCTGTAAAGTACAGCAGCTTGTCAATTGAAATAGACATGTTGAAAACAGCCTATCAGTGGGGACACATGCAGGCTGACTGAGAAGATTCTAAAAAGTATAATCCTGCTTAAACAGACCCTGCACATTCATGAGGTTGCGTGCAACAAGTCATGCTTCCAAATTGTGTAGGTGTGGATCTGACTTTAGCTCCTGGCAATCTTTTTATACACTGTATTAAGAATTTAGCACCAATGAAAAAAGAATGAGCTAGCAGAAGAAAGACAGTTTATTATATAAACCTGTACATCAGCTGATTTAAATTAAAGACAGTTTTTTTTTTTTTTGTCATTAGTTTAATGTACTAGTCCAGGATCAAAAACTGAGACAGGAATAATAGAACATAGAATTACTTTATAGAAAGTATTGCATTTTTTTTAAATTAATTTTTATATTTTAACAAATGGCTCACAATGACATGCAGTGTATAATTATCATATATCTGTAATTTTGAATTTTATAATTTCTATCAATACCACAAACATATGTACATCAATCCAATTGCCTAACTGTAAATTATCACAAACACATCTTCAAAGAAAAACTACAGTAAACAAAATTAACTGACTTAACCATTTGCACTCCATTTATTCAGCGCTCGTCAGGCGCGTCAGGTCCAATTTATTTTCACATGCGCTGTTTATTTATTTTATTTTTTTTTTCCACAGAAAAACAGGGCACTGAATCACAAACGATACACATCACTCAATACTGTATCACCAGCCAAGCCACATACCTCTTTATAGACGTGCATACTGATACATTTTTTATCACCAAACTCCTCAATAATGCGATCCAAGTCATTGTTTTATTACTATAACATCTCAAAAGCTCTGCAAATGTAAGTGATATTCTTTTCGTGTTGAATGCAGAAGCAGCTATATTCTTTGTTTATGACCGTGTTATCTCATGGTGCAGGGTCACTCAGCTCACTCTGTCATTGAAAGGTTTTCTGGGCTTTTCCCGGAGAAAAATCAACTAGAGACTAGGGATGGGCGGATCGATCCAAAGTATCGATACTTCCGATCATGACGTTTCATTTTTGAGAATTGATCCTCACATAAAAATATCGATACCAGGTGCTTTCTTTAGCCAGTGATTATTTATTTATTTATTTATTTTTTTTTAATTTATTTTATGAAATACATGTGTATCAGATATTGAAAGGTGAAAATAAAATAAAATTAAATGTAGCACATTGAAATGTAGCACATATAGCCTATACACAGGCACGCCGAGACATACGCAGTCACTCAATTACAATCAGCCACATAAACGAGAGTGAACACGGTTACCAGTGCTGGTTTGCTCTCATGGCCGAAAGAAAACGAAGCGTCGTTTGGAGTCATTTCACTCCAATAAACAGCAATGAAGCAAAATGTGACATATGTCAAAAGTGTGTAAGATATTGTGGCAATACCACAAACCTTCTAAAACACATAAAAATCAGTCACACACGAGAGCATGACGATTTGCAGCGGAGGCGATTAGAGGAGGGGGAGAGAACACAGACAAATACCGCCAAGTCTAGTGACAGAGTGAAGCAGAGTTCTCTGACAGACGCCTTTCAGGGAGGCAGGCATTATCCAGGTTTCTAAGTGATAATATTAGGTTATTTTAATCATTTGAACAGAAATCAGTTAATACTTTTTTATTTCTTGAGGAGCATAATATTACAGTGGGTGCATGTACATATACACTAATACTCCGATACCCCGACTAAGGTTAAGATCCGGCTCTGTAAAAAGTAATGTAAACACCTTTATCTGATATCTTTAATCTTAATAGCAGTAACACACAAAGATTTCTGCCCAACACTTCTATTAATCTGGGCATGTTATCAGCTTTGTCAGATTTCTGTCTGTTTTTTAAATGCGTTCATGTCTGACTACGTAATCGGCGCCAGGTCCTTTATAAAGAGAAACCCCACTATTTCACCGATCCCGGGTAAACACGGTTTTTTGTGGAATCGCGGTATTGCTGTGCATGTAAACACTTCAGTCAAATTATTGCCATAAACTGATTTTTTCCAGTCTGTGTTTTGTTATGCATGTAAACGCACTCAATAGGCTGCTAAATTGGACACGTTTTCAAACAATATCTGAATGCATTACATCAGTTTTGTGGAAAAACTGATATGCATTGCTCAGGATTTCTAAAACATAGATTATATCTTATAAAATGTAAGTAAAGATCTCAGGTTGCTAATACCTTCAGGAATGATCTGGTGAATATTATGCCATTTTATCACAAAGGTGTCACTTTTATCAAATGGTGGATAATGCATTTTTGAATGAAACTTCATACATTAATTAAATTACACAGTTTAAATGTTAAGTAATTGCCTGTAGCTACTTAGTCTAACTATTTTCAGCTGAATGAGAGTTACTCCCATATACTGCCCATCCTGTATAAAGACATAACTGCATGTAGTGTAGCTTGAAGGACAAAAATATTTTTTATTTTCATAGATGACTCCCAAAGAGCTGCAGAGGTTACAAGAAGCCTGGGAGAGATGATTGTGAGGGACCTCCAGCCAATCTCAATTGTTGAGGATAGAGGTTTTAATGCATTTGTCAAGACCCTTGATCCCCGCTATAAAATCCCAAACCGCAAACGTTTGTTGGACGGTACAATTGCCGACATGTATAAAGACTGTCAAGACAAAGTAAGGGCAAATTGTCAACGTGCACACAGTGTGGTTCTCACAACAGACGTGGACTTCAAGGTCCACAGAGGCATATTTGACTGTGTTCTGTCATTTCATTGACAACTGGCAAATGCAGGAGTTTGTTTTAGAAAACTGTAGTTTCTATGGACAGCATACAGCTGGCAACATTAGTTTAGAGCTAAAAAGAATAACAGATGAATGGGGCATAACTCAGAAGGTGTTGGCAGTTGTTACAGACAATGGTGCAAATATGGTTTCTGCAGTGCACAAGGCTGGGTAGAAGCACTACACCTGTTTCGCCCACACCTTAAACATTGTGGTAAAAGATGGAATTAAAGCTCTTCCTGAAGTTGTTCAGCTCCTGGAAAAATGCAGTAGCATTGTATCTTTTTTCCACCACAGCACGAAAGCCACAGAGAAGCTCAAACAAATACAAAAGCAACTGAACATAAACTGATTCAGTCAGTAGAAACAAGGTGGAATTCTGTATTCTACATGTTGGAGAGTCTCCATGAGCAGAGGGAAGCAGTTACCACAGCCCTCTGTCTACTTGGAAAGAACACCCTAGGTTTAAGCAATGAAGAGTTATCCATGATCCACCTTACCATTGAGGCCCTGAGACCCTTCGAAGAGGAACGCGGGAAGTTTCAGCCGAAAAACATGTTTCTGTCTCAAAAGTGATTCACTACTTCTCAGAGCAGCTGCAGCCACTGAGCGTCAAGGTAGCTCCCTTGCCACAGAACTGGCACTGCAATGTCAACGCAGATTCCGTGGGATTGAAACCTTTCACAGTCTCACTGCCAGCACGTTCTTGGACAAAAGGTTTAAAAACCTTGCATTTTGTGACAGAGACAATGTGGAAACTATGAAAAAGTGAATGCTCAATGAAATGCAGGTCCATCAGCCCACTTCAGAGTCACCACCGCCAGGCTCTGCCTCTGCACCTGTGCCAAGCTCTGCCTCACCAGTGACTCCTGCATCTACCGCAAGCTCTGCCCCAGCTACAGCAAAAGGAGGGATATGGGCGGATTTTGACATTCAAGTTCTGTCTGCCCAACAGCACTGCTCAACAGGTACTGATGCACTCATTGAAATGCGCCGTTACTTAGAGGAAAAGTTAATTCCCTGGGACCAGGACCCATTACATTGGTGGCAAGAGCATGAGCAAACATTCCCATCCCTAAGCAGACTTGCAGCAAAATACCTGGGATTCATTGCTTCATCCGTACCCTCAGAAATAATTTTTTCAAAGGCAGGAGAGTTAGTGAGCCAAAGAAGAAACAGACTGAACGAGGAAATGTCAACATACTGTTGTTTCTAAACAAAAACCTATAAATGGGGAAAGAATGTTAGAGGTTGACAATTACTTTATGTAGCCTACATTTCAAGTGTTGACCTCAAGTGCATCCTGCCTGGTGCTGTAAGAAGTTTATGTGTTAAAAATTATAAGCTAAATTAAAAGGTAAAGCTAAATTTATGTGTTCCTAAAAATCAGAGCAGCATTTATTCTTCTTTTCTTCTTAAGAGATTTTTATTTTATGTTGTTGATTTCACTTCAGGGTATCTGGTTAGCCCAAATTTTCAGTTGAAGTGATGTGAAGAATAACACCCGAAAAGGGTAATAATATAATTGAACATTTGTTGAACGTTATTAAACATGTGTTTTACAATTGCTGTTATTAAACAGAAAACAAAGAGAAGTCTGATCATTGGTAGTTTATTTAATACTAATGCAAAGGCATTCAAATACAATTTTTGATGTTTGCATTTACCAATTTTCACTGTAGAAATCATAAAGATTTCCCCTTTTTATGTACATAACAAGACTTGTAAAAGTATCGGTATTGGTATTGGTATTGGGATGCTAGCCTTGGTATTACTTGGTATCGGATTGAAAAGAAAATCAGTGGTATACTTTAATCTTTGATGTACTAGGGAATGTGAGGTGCAATATTTAACAGACATTTGCTTTCTTCACTGATCAAGGACCTCACCCTGTAAACACCAGGGGTCTCTATTTTGTTAATTCATTCAATTACTGCTGGTTGTTGAATTGCTTCAGGTGTGGCTCTATCACATAATGTTTTAAAAGTTGGTAAAGGTTATTGAAGTGGTTGGGAATTTACATTATATTGCTACAATGTTACTGTGATCATGATAATGGAAATATTGAATTGTTTAATTTCTCTGATTAGTTTTTTTAAAGTAATTTTGAACTGAAGTCTATTTATACAAAACAGCTGCACTGCAATTGTAAGGAAAGTTTAAAATTAGTTTAAAGGTTTTGTGAAGTGGATAAAATTTGCATTTTATTTCATTTGAAATGTTTAACGTAAACAATGCTCTTTGTATGTTTAGTAAAATTAGAAAAAATGTAATTTTTTACAATGTTATTTTGAAATTGACTTTCGTTAAGTGCTAAGTAACCATAAATATATACCAGGTTTGTTACTGCTTAATTTATTACTTAGGGTCAATAAATGTAAATGGTCCTGCTTATGTAGCATTCACCTAAATAGTATAAAAAGTAAATAATAAAATATATATATTATATATATATATATAATTATATATACTATATATATATATATAAATATATATATATTATATATATAATATTAGAATATATTATAATCTTATCTATAGAAAACTGCCAATATTGTGACTCAAACCACCAAATGTTATTTTTAGCATGTTATCAATCAAATATTGGCTTTAACCTCTGTATGGGATAACAGGCTCTGTAAAAGGCTTTCGTAAAAGGTCGTAGCGTGGGAAAATATAAAAAGCTTTGAACACGTTTTCCAACAAAAGCGCTACAGAGGTCTGTTGACAGCGCAGCTCGCTTATGCTGTGCTTGTACATACGCAACATTTATTTATTTTTTTTCCTGAAGGGTGTCAGCAATACGATCAACCAATTGAATATGTGCATTTTCTCTATGGTAGCCCAATCATAAATTAGTTGGGTGGGACATAAAATGTGTCTGTTCAGATGCAGGTACTGACAGTAAGTGTAACCAATAGAAGATTCTGCCAGGTTTTACGCAGCTGTCCAAGCATAAGCAAGCAGAGGCCGTTCGTGGTATTCTGCATGAAAAATAAAGGCGAGTGAGTAGCCAATGGGAGCCAAGGCGAGGTGTTAACATTCCGAGTAAGCACTGAATTTCATGGACTGTTATTGAGAAAAATAATACATTTCAGTATTTAGAATTTAGTTTTCTCTCCTATATATATTTTTTTTAATTTCACCAGACAAGGGAAACACTAGTAGATTTAGTTACGAATCCACTTTCTCTTAATAATTGTATTGGAGATGACAATCTTTAAACAGAGTAGTGTTGACAAATTTGCCAAATTGAAACAAAGCAAGACACCATATATCCTCTTTTATTTTATTTTATTCATGGTTATCTGTGTAAACATGCTATTTAAAAATATTTGTATTGCGTATTTTATATAAATTATTTAAATAATTTGAAGCAATTACTGCTTGAGACTTGGTCTTATCAGAGTGAGCCAAGAATAACTCCCACTAAAACTCATTCTATGTAGTATATGTTGTGGGAAGACAGTGTTTAAGATAAGAACCTATGCAATAGTCACTGTGCCCGCAAACAGCCAAGTAAGATCAATGCATGCCCGTTTCCAAATTACTTTGAGGACCGCTGGTTTAGAGCATGGTTACATTAGTGTTAAAACCTGCCTCACAATGTTGTTGTTAATGTAATTTATATAGAGCCAGATACGGTTTATTGTTCAATGTCATAACCAGTAGGACCATGAGCCAATTCAAAATGGAACTAGAAACTAATGGTGTTACAAAACTAAATACAGGCATATTTCTCCCATGGGTACTTAGCTTTGGGTGGAAGAGAATGAGATTGCTTATTTCATGAAAGAGAAAAAAAAAAAAATCTGTAAGAAGGAAAGAAGTGAAGTGTCTGAAGTGTCCTGTCAAGACGATAGCTGTGTAACCAGTAAACCAGAAAGCTGTTCTCATTTCAGAAGACACAATTTCAGGAGACCCAAGCTAAAAGCAATAATGTAAGATGTAAGGTTATTTTTGTTATTATAATTAATATTTTTCCTAAAATTCTATAGGAAAAACAGTTTTACATAAAACTTATATAGGAGGCTGTGTGGTCCAGTGGTTAAAGAAACAGCCTTGTAACCAGGAGGTCTCCAGTTCAAATTCCAGCTGAGCCACTGACCGATTATGTGACCTTGAGCAAGTCACTTAACCTCCTTGTGCTCCATCTTTCAGGTGAGATGTTGTTGTAAGTGACTCTGCAACTGATGCATAGTACACACACACTAGTCTCATATCTTGTAAAGCACTTTGTGATGGTGGTCCACTATGAAAGGTTCTATATAAAAAATAAGCATATAGTGCTGTGTGTTTTGCTTGTCTAACAAATGGAAAGAAAAACAAACATCTTTTAGTTTTAGCTCACAAACTGAAAATAGATCTGTAACTTTAGTCAATGCAAGTTGTATGATCAATTAATTTAACGAAATGTAATTACTGAAATAGTTAACTTGGAAACATCATTGAGATATTGACAAGATGTGAATGAATTGCATTTCATTATGTGTTATAAACTATTCATTACATTTTTCTGAGGAGAGATTATGTAATTGTTTAATTTCATATTAATAATAATTCACTTTGAACATACTGCATTCACTGTGCTTTAAAGACCAACCTACATTACCAAACAACATCTTTGAGTACACAACTGTTTCCTAAGTATGGAAACACATGGAAATATCATGTTTTCCTCCAAATTTGTGTAAAAAAACATTAATTATTTATGCTATTAACTCTAGTCAAAAAACACAATTTGGAAAGACATATAGCTATGGCCAAAGCTTTATCAAGTCAAATGAATAATGTTACGCTAACACATTGAATTACATAGTGCTTTGTAGTTTTCCATATACTGACAAAAACTGACAAATTGAAAAATAACATTTCGAAATCTAACATGAAATACTGTACTACAGTCGTCTCCGGCTGTTTTCTTAAGGCAGGGTTGATCTAGGGCGAACAACCCTCCTGCATTGTGCGGGACAGTACCTAAATTGGACGCTTTGTCCCGCATCTCGAGGTAATAAGATAACATACCGCATTTCAAACAGAAATGTTCAAAAATTGTAAGTTTAAACTAGAAATTGAATCTCTGTGTCCAATGATTTTAAAAAGTGACAAGGACCTGACTACTCAACAACACATTATTTCAAGCTGTTACAGGAATGAGAAGGGAACTATTACAAGATGCAGGCTGCACTGGGCGGGAAACAGCATAACAGTGCAGGTGCCACAGTGTAGCCTGCGTTTGCAGCTAAAGCCCATTGATAGGAATTGCTCTTTTTTGTCACGACCACCTGATTGTTACTATGGTTACGCCAGTCTGCTTCCGCCGGGGCTCTAGATACTGTATTTGAAAATTTTGCATGAGTATAGACAGAAAAAAGGAACCAAAAAGCAAAAAAAAAAAAAAAAAAGATTCTGCAGCTAGAACAAAGAATGGGAGACAACATACATCTAGGTGAAGTCGATGCCAGGGGATGAACAGAAAGCTGAGTGCAAAGTTTTGCACAGAAGATTTGCACAAAAGGTATGAGCTACAATGAGAACAAAATACATCGCTATCCAGTTTTTTTTTTTTTTTTTTTAATCATAAGGCCAAAAGATAGCAAGTTGCAGGTAAGCCAAAGTGTTTTGCAGAGGTACAACACTATGTTATTTTCTTCCTCCTAGATTTTTTTTTTTTGTCGGTATGTCATATTGCCCCGTTTTTTCTTCCCGGTATGCATAGTGGTGTATACCACCCCACTTTAACTACTGCAGCCGTCGTGTATGTAGTTAAATTCACTAGGAAGGAAAGGGTTGGCTTCTTTCAGTTATGTAACATTGATAATACTGCTGACCACCAGGCACAATATGAGTCACTAAATTAATACATATTTATTACTTGTCATGACTCATGTGCATCAACATAAGAAATTAAGAGAATAAAAGAAAAGCAATAGGCAAGTGTATGTTAATAAACTATAATAATAAAGTAACAGACAAACTAATGTTAATAAACTACCTGTCAAACTAAATTAACACAGCACCACGGTATTCACATGGTGACTCCTGTCTGGGCAATGCCTTCACAAGTATCATCTTTCAGTGGAAGGATTTTGTGTAGATAATCCTATGGAGAGGATGCTCTCCTCCTTGATGTCAACAAAGCGCCCCTCTGTGTAGCATGGTGGTGCAGTCGCTTTGGGCTGACTGATCAACCCAACACCGGGCGAGCCTACCTGCTCAATTAGTCCCTTAGTAACACGTCTGTTGCACATTCCAGATGCTTTTATAAAGACACACATGCACTCAAAAACCAGCAATAGGATCTCCAACCTATAATTTGAGGGAGAAAAAATTATAGACCTATGACATTGAGTGTGGTACACTTTGGCATGTGTGTATTCAATATATTGATTGCATTTTTACTTTTGTATATATTTTGTGTGGAATTTATATGTCATTTGTAAAATAAACAGTGGGTTCCATGGAAAAATCACAGGTAAGCTCACCCTAATTCCAGGCATGTCAGGATATACTGCGGTTATCGTACATTGCATTTGAAAGTAAAAAGCTTAGCTAATTTAGGCAAACCTAAGTTATAATAATTATACAACAATTTTATTTACTGTAATAGGTTTACATTTAGTTATATGCTACAATAGCATTCTGACCTTAAATAGGCACTATAGCAATATGACATACTGTACAGTATAGTACTAATATAATAAATAAAATTAAAAAAAACAAGCATTCTAGTTGTTATCATTGGTTAATAATTCATTATTACTGACTCAAGGGAAAAAAAAAAAATATTGATTTTTTTACATAAGAACCTGGCAGGGAAATAATGAGTCTAAATCTTGATCATGAAAATATTAATTCCCTTTTCAAGCCAATGTAAGATGAAATCTTACTTTGCTTTTATGTTACATTTTGGTTCTATGTAATCGTCACCATTTATTTTTACCGATCAGTAATTGTTTTTGTATCAAACAGTTAGCTTCACTTACTGTTTAAAACATGATACAGTGCTATATAATTTGAAACTAAACCATCTGGTTTTCTAAAGCAAAATGAGGTCCTTCAAATGTAGTTGATGCATGTTTTAATATAAAAGAGTAACTGACCAGTAACCCATGGTATAGCGTTTTATATTAACTTCCTGAGGAATTCAAAGAGAACCTTCTACAATTTCAACATTTCTTTATTAGACTCCAATCTAACAAACAGTACCAGCTTGGACAGATTGGAAATGCTGATCAGAACTCTGTATTTTTTAACATGCCAAGCAATACCACAGTTCACAAAAAGGGGGGGAAAAAAACAGGTGTGAGTAATCACGAGTGGAAATGAGAAGCAGCACATAACTGTAATGCTCTGTGTGATAGCAGATGGCTGCAAACTGCCTCCATACATAGTTTTTTTTTTTTTTTTATTTGCATAATTGAGGTTGTATCTTTGTAAATTAATCTTTATTTGATGTTTTAGGCCTACTGTAGGTTGTAATGTTTTAGTGATAATAATATAAGCTACATTAAGTCTGTGTTTTTGACATTTGTTGGTCTGTATTCAGTACTCATGTAGACACACCTATTTTTTATTTATTTCATACTTCATTTTATTTAGCAGGTGTTTGCTTTTTTCTCGGTTCATTGTATTAAGTAGATGTTTGCTATTAGGCTTCGGTGACTATATAGTTGGACCAGACAGAAGCAGGTATAACTTGTAAACACATACAATACTAATAGAAGATGAGTAAATGCCTTAAACGGTATGTGGGAATGTCTTTGTTTATTATATAAACAAGCTATGAATATGTTAAATGTGGAATTTTGTAGAACAGCTCTTTATTTGTATACACAGCACACAACATGTGCACACAAACCCAGACGGCAAAGATCAATGCTTTTTCTTAAACTATAATCAGAAATTTGAGTCTACTCAGTAGAATATCCAGCAGGAGCTCCAGACAAGACAGAAGCCGGAGACAATTCACAAGAATGTCTGGAAGCAAACTGAGTTAAAAACAGAAGGCAGTAACAGTAGTGAGGTAAAATACATTACTGTTTCAGTTTTGATGAAAAGCATCCTGGTGAGCTGCATGCTGTATTTAAATAATAAGACTGTGGCATATGTCGCAAAGACCCGCCAGATACCCAGGAATCAATACAGGCTATTCTACCATATTTTATTTTTTTTTACTATTGTTTTGAAGTATGATGGCCAGCATGTTGCATAATCTGGAGAAGAGTGAAACATTATCAGTCCGACTTTCAAAGATTTTTTGTACTCTAATATAACGCTCCCTTACTCTCATGCAAAAATGAGCTATTTTCAATTGATCCCTGTCTAGTTTTGCAAGATCAGCTTTTCATGTACTCTTCATTCCCCTTTTAAATTAACTTTGCTCTGCCAAACAGCAATATTAATGAAAATAGGTTGAAAGCATAATAATAATAATAATAATAATAATAATAATAATAATAATTAATAATATAATACCTGGAAAATTAGAACAGCCTGTCGGATCTTTTGTAAAACTCTCCTTGTCGACAACCCATTCAATCCCTTACACAGACAGTACAGATTGAAGTTTGTATTTCTATTTCTGTTACATTTGCAATTATTATTATTATTATTATTATTATTATTATTATTATTATTATTATTATTATGCATGTGTATTCAGTTTTCCATGTTATATTACATGTTATATACATGACTTTGTTAATTGGAATATAACTTCCTAAGCATATATGAGGCTGCTTATTCATTCAACAATTAAAAAAAAAAAAAAAAAAAAAACACTGTGCTTTAACACTAGAATCACCACGCTAGTCATTTTGATGGTTTATGGTTTTCAAATTGAAATTACTCTGTGTGTCTGAATATGACTTTTCCTAAATACATATATTAAGTACACTGACAGCGTTTGAAAGGGAGGATCTCGAAAATAACGACATTATAATCCTGCTCACCAGTCATTGTGTCTGCCTTTTTATTTTTTATTGCTATATATATATATATATATATATATATATATATATATATATATATATATATACACACACACACACACACACACACACACAAGTCGGTTGTTATCTCTACTGGACCTGGTAGCCATCAATTCCTTCGTTTTGTACAAGGACTGCACCAGGGGAAATATCAGTAGGCGAGATTTCATCTTGAAGCTAGCCACAGCACTTCGGCAGAAACAATTCCATCTGAAAACTGCAAGCAAGCTGCTGCAGCTCAACCTGAATTCATTGCTGCAAAGGGTGACACATGCACAAGAAAACGTTACTTTTGTTTTAAATTTAAAAAAATAATTTCATTTTTACAGTTATATATGTACGTATACCTGTTTACACCTGTTTACACACTAGTTTCTTTAGAATTTTTTATTTTATTATACTTTTTCATTTTTTGAAGTAGTGCTTTATATGTGGGAAGTTAGAAAATAAACCCTTTTATGTTTAATTGTTCATTTAAATGTTTGATATGATGTGCCTGAATAAAAGCTTTGAGTTGTAGCCGATAGTTTGTCTCATTTTAATATTGATATTATGTTAAAATGTAACCGTCAAAATGTCTGCCTTCGGCGGTTTTAGGTATGAGTATATCTGCGGCGGTTCTAGTGTTAAAGTGTTTCACTCAATCCAGATGTCACCTGACAGTGGATTCCCAGATGTGATTCTCTCATGTGTCGGTTCTCTGTGCATGGAAACTACATTTTCCAGAGCTATCTGCGAAAACAGCAGGAGAAGCATGGCTAATTTGCATATCGATCTCCTCTTTTGCCCTTCGTTTGCATGACGTCAGGTGAAAAGAGGATCTTCTTGAGTAAACTGAGACAATGGAAACCCGACATGTAGAGGGCCATTTTTCATTTGGCTAGAACACAATGTCTCAAGTAAAATTAGAACACACATAGAAACCCCCCCTTTGACACAAATTCCTGGGAGGTACTACCAGTTTGAGATAATGAGGGAGACTGACATTTTTAGCTCAGCCAATTTGACACTGAATTTGCACTTTAGGCCATTCTATTCAGTTCATTTGGGTAAGCCAACACTGAGATCCTAGAGAAGCTGGGTTACCTTAAGGCATTTTTCAAACCAAGACTACGTGATGCAACAACTCCAGATGCGTGGGAGGGTCACAGTTTACCCAAGAGCAAGAATCTTGAAGGAAGTGGAATTATCCTTGCATTGCATCTGAGAATTGTTTCAGTACAGTTTATTTCTTTGTTTCTTTTTAACTTCGCCCGCCTTAGTTTTCTGTTGAATTTGTTAAGAAAGCTGTCATAGGAGTCTGTGTGGTCCAGTGGTTAAAGAAACGGCCTTGTAACCAGGAGGTCCCCACTTCAAATTCCAGCTCAGCCATTGATTCATTGTGTAACCCTGAGCAAGTCACTTAACCTCCTTGTGCTCCGTCTTTCTGGTGAGACGTTGTTGTAAGTGACTTTGCAACTGATTCATAGTTCGCACCCCCTAGTCTTGTAGCTTGTAATGGTGCTCCACTATGAAAGGTGCTATATAAGGATTACTATTATTATAGATTATTACCATTTACTGTAAATACTTTGAGAGATGGTGTTGCTGTTTCTATATACAGCATCATTACTTGACCCTTGTGTGTACTTGAAGTAAAAGATACATGTATTAATAGCTGACAGGAGTCACTAAATACCATACTGTTTCTTGGTAAAGGAATGTTTAGTTTTCAACATGATAAAGTACTTAAAAGGAAAAGCTTGTGTGCAACCTGGATGTTGATAAATACAGTTTATTAATGAGTTGTAGGTCTCTGTGCAGAACATCTTGAATGGATTGGATTTATTCAGACTGAAAATCACCTCATCTGACTGTTCAATTCTCTAAGGAAAAGCCAGAATTATAAGTGAAAAGAGGTCACGTAGTCTGACTGCCTGAAAAGAGACACAGGCTGTATGGATGCTTAGCAAAAAGGAAACCACTTTAAATGGTGACATGTGTCTATAATAAATCATGAAGTGGGAGCCCCTTTACGAAATTCCAGCTGTTTTGGAAAATTGTTTTAAATAGTAACATTTCTACTGCCATATGAGGCTGTAAATCATTGTCAGTTTACGGCCTCGGTACACCAGTACAGCAGAAAACATGTCAGCTCCCTGGATGAGAGGAAAATTCGCTTCCAGTCGGCTTTTAAAAAAATCAATGCAGAAGGTAATCAAGATTGATTGGTTATCAGTTGTAGAGGTGAGGGGACAGATTTTCGTGTTTTAAAATCAATACATTAATGAGTGGATTTATTTAATACTTCCTAAAGGCATATTACTACTATGAGTATCAGTAAGTAAAACTGTTGACAAGGTCTTTCCATATTTTACGGAAGATGGGTCACGTCACCTATACAATTGTCAAACCAGGTCATTTAAAAGTCAAATAAACATAACATGTGACCCTCTGAAAAGAATGGCATTCGAGAGAAGACACATATAGCCATCTCCTGTACATTGATACTAGTGAGAAGATACAGGACTCTATTTTCCCAATGAACCTCAGATTGCCACAGTTCAGGTACCACATTTGGAACATGAAAAGAGAAAATAATGCAGTAAACCCAATGTTCTCTTTAAAACCACTGACCAAATCCTGCATCCAGCCACCGACAGATCGAACTCTGGTCCGTCCTCCTCTCTTACCCTTCATGATTTCTCCGCTTTCTTTTGGAACAAAATTGACAACATTTATTCTACGCTCACCCACCACAAACTCAGTTTACTACTTGACCACCTCAACGCTCCTGTGGATGCCCCTCCTGCCCTCTCCTCCTTCTTGCCCCTATCCATTGCTGATGTCTCTGGTTTACTATTGAAATCAACTACTGCCACATTCTCCCTGGACCCCTAGCTGACTAACCTTGTCCATCTCTGTGCTTCTGATCTTGCTCTCTCCATT
Source organism: Polyodon spathula (assembly GCF_017654505.1). Taxonomy (NCBI): domain Eukaryota; kingdom Metazoa; phylum Chordata; class Actinopteri; order Acipenseriformes; family Polyodontidae; genus Polyodon; species Polyodon spathula. The sequence goes on along the minus strand of NC_054536.1, from coordinate 13,481,357 downwards.
ATGCACACTCTCAACCTGACCCTGGACTCTGGCTCAGTTCCTGCTGCCCTTAAGCTTGCCATCTCCAATCTCCCTTTTCTCTCAAAAACTCTCAAAAGGGCTGTAGTCAATCAGATGATGAAGAATCTCATGGACAACAATCTGCTTGAATCTCTACAGTCTAATACTACTCTGCTCCAGATTGTGAATGATCTCCTGCTCAATGCTGATGCTGGTGCTCCCTCTGTGCTTGTCCTCCTTGACCTAGCAGCTGCTTTTGACACCACGGCATAATGGCGTTCTTCTTGACCGCCTTCAGAAGTATGCTGGAATCTCTGCAACCAGTTTCTCCTGGATGTCCTCTTACCTATCCGGACACATGCAGTCTGTTTTCTATGCTGGGCGCAGTGGTGTTGCAAACCCTTGTAATACAATTTGCAGATAGCTGCACTCTATTGTTACTGTTGTAGTCAACAATGCATAAATAATTGCAGCTAACACAATAATTTGAATAAATCTTACCTTTACATTTGTCTCAAGTGCATTTTTATGTCCTAACCATGGTTGTAAAAAAAAATTAAAAAACAGGCTTTGTTCCTTTTATTAATAGCTGGTTAAAACTGTAGGAGACAATAGGCAGACGGTCTGCAGATTTCACCATGGATTTTAAATGAATCAGCACTATGGTCTCTCTGACACCATATAAATTAAATACTGCACTATAATTTATAATACCATAGGTAATGTTCAGACACAGACCCTGTTTAGTTTTGCATTTTCAACACTCTGGCTGACCTGCGGGGTTGCTTGCAATCTTAGAACAAAAGATGACATCTTCTGGCCTTGATTTAGAAGGACATCTCATGAGCTAAATCTCCCAGAGAGAAGCAGGGGTTTGATGATGAATGAGGCAGGAGTTAGGTGTTTAGGTGACTTTGAACTGAGTATGTGAAAACACATTTTTTATTTTCTTGTTTCAGTCTTCTCTGTACACCTACTTAAAATTAGATCAGCCCATATTTCTTGCCCCTTTTTATGCTTAACTGATATACTAACGCCTTTGTCAAGCCCTCTCCATCTCTCAAAGGTGTCCCTGTCTAGAGAGGCCTTGCACTTACACATCATAGCATTTTTATAAATTAAGTTTCCTTCAGAGTGACTTTGCCTGAAAGGGACTACGGCCTCTTTCCAGTGCTTGAATTTCTTGCCCTAAAGTACCTGAGAGAAGAGGATATAAGACAAAGCTAAGCTTACACACAGCCAAAGTGTCAGCCAATCAGAGGAGCACAGCAGTAAGAGCTGAAAGGCTTGAAGCACTCAGAGCCTCCAGTCGAGTGGTTCTCTAAGGATTGGGAGCAGCTGTGCCGCTAGCTCTGCAAGATACAGAGAGAGGGGAAAATGAGAGACAGAGAGAACACCCTGATTACTCCTTACAAATTAAATGCCGTGTTACCTGTTAGGGCAAGTCAGCCAAGGTAAGGCTAGATTGAATGCCACTTTGTTATCTTTTAGTAATAACGTGTTGTAATGACAGTACTGACACGGTTCACGTTTGTTTGGCAGTGCTGTGTTCTGTGCTAAAGTGAAAGTCTGTACAATATCTTGCTACTGCTATCAATAGTAAATCAATTTCTAATCTTGAACTCACATATCTGTTAATTGAATGTAGCCATCAATTTTCACAAGGGAGTGTATTTAATCAAGTCCCATTGTATTATAAGACCTAATTGTATAGCATAATTATATATTTTTGTATAGCATTACAAAGAATAATGAAAATGGGACAGGGTTGAAAAAGAAAAAACTAGAAGCTTGATACCAAGTGAATCCTTTCTTAGCATATAGCAATTGTGTTACAAAAAACACTTCATGCATGCTTCTAAACAAGGCATGGAAACTAAGCTTGCTGAAAAAGATGGAGCTTAAAAAAAAATTGAACACATTGGCTACTGTAATACTGAATTGCCTTACTTCATTGTTTTATGTATTCAGATTTTTTGATTAAGACTTGGTTTCCTTTTTTACTGTTATGTGAATTTACAAAGTATGATTACACCGTGTAACATTTTTTTTTTTTTTTTTTTTTTTTTTTGTTCCTGGGTAGTAAGTATTATTTCCTAATTGCTTATGCCTCAAAACTATAGAAAATGGCTGTTATTCCCCACAAACTTTGCTTTTGTGACCAGGACAGTGATATTTCAAAATATCACTATTTCCAATGGGAAAATGGGCAAATGTGCTTCTTTTTGTTCACATAAAGTCAGAAAAAAGCAGCAAATGAATCCAAATTAACATGTATTAATACTAAAGTAATACAAAAATGACTACAAAAGATTTAGAAGTGAGTAGTTTTTCGAGATTTACGATTATACTGTATATACAGTATAATCGATTATACTGTAAATACAGTATAATCGTAAATCTCTTCGCACTTGAGAAGAGATATTAAAAAGTACATGAAAGCCAACACTTATATACTGCTACCACGTGGTCAGCCTGTGTTTAGAATGGCTGCCAGGCTGATTGAAATTCTCTTGAACACTAAGATAATGAACAGTGTTGCACTGCAGTTGAGGTTTTGAGTTTTTGTTTTTGTGCTTTTACGACTTTTATTATTTAGGAATTCCCACAGTGGAAAACATCTAAACACTTGGGATTATATTTCAAAAGAAACAAAGATCCCTCTTGTTCCTCCATCTTAATGTTATCTTTGGAAGGGTATTCCAAGATCAGTAAAGATTATAGTAGCATGTAGTCACCAAGCCCAATAGGCAGCATCATCTTGTGCATGATGCTCAGTGGAGTACATGGCTTTATGAGATTTGTATTAGATGTCACATATCTAGTCTGGATTAAAGTAAGTATATACAGGTCAAATTAGAATACAGAAATGCATTGACATCTTCTAAATGGATTGGTGCTCTATCACTTCAATATCAGGTGTTGTAACAATCTGCTATAGATAATTCCACAAAAAGAAAAATAGCTCAGTTTTCCAGGTGTTGAATGTATTCACTAATAAGAGACACTTACAAAGTCTAACAGACATCGGTAGCCTTTAACTCTAGGTTCAATGGCAGATTAGCTGTCAGAAGGCAGATAATACATCCCAGTGCTCCAAGGTAGATAATGAGACATGCCTTAAAGAGTCACTGTACAATAAAGCTTTGTAATACTAGCTATGTATGGTTATCTAAAGGAAAGCAATGTTTCCAAAATGACCAAACACTTAACAAAACTCCATCTTGAAACCATTTAAGATAATACTCTATTTGACAGTTTCAATTGCAGTTTACAGATGGCACCCACTATCATTCTCTTTTCTCTTTTTTTTTTTTTTTTTTTTTTAAACAACAACAATGTGATATGTTGCACAGTTTAACATCTTTACAAAACATATTGGGCTGGATTTACCAAAATTACTGTCGCTCAATTGTCTGCAACAACCCTAGCAGCCAAAGTATTTAACTTGTTAGGAGCATTCCAAACAGCAGCAAAGGTTTAGTCTCTCCAAGAGTTTGGATATTAATGCCTCGATTCCTTTCTCCACTAAGCAGCAAATATTTCCAGCCTAAATGCCATAAATTTAGTAAAAAAGACCAAACTTTTTTATATTGAAAAAGCAACAATGGTCGCCAATACCATACGTACAAACACCAACAAACCCAGTACAGGTACTTTATATGTTCTCTTTGGTAAATGTTGTCCTGTTTAGCTAACATACCCAAGTATAAAAGTCAGGTGATAATGCATTTTATTATTTATAATTACACGCACATTATTTATAATAACACGCACTAGCGACACCTGTAGTCTGGCCGGGCGCCTGCAGGCTTGCCTGTTAGCTGCACGGGAGCTGCGTTGTTCTTCTAAACTGTAGCTCGTGGATGACCGCATACAAATGTTGAAACATTGCTAATGCACAAAACTGGAGTTATGACTCGAGCTGTGTTTTCAGAACTTCTCTAAATTGTACGCCTTGCTTCCGCTGTAATTCAGCAATGTCCTAGTGGCGTTTTTTTTTTTTTTTTTCGTAGCATCTGATCAGCTCTCGTGAATAATTAATTTGCGTTATTACCATCCATTGTGCCATTATAGTTACTATCTCCTTCAAATAAATTAACATGAGTAATACCTCCAGTTTAGCTGGCTGTAGGCACATCGAGATAACATGTCTAACTAAAATGTCTAAACAAGTTTGTTATATGAGTTACTTACAGCTTATTTTCTTTTGAGTTGCATTTGTTACTTTCAAGTAACAGTAATGTAAAGTGTATTATCAGATTCTGTGCATGCTTTTCTTTGACACTGATTATTTTGTAAGATTAAAAAGTGCAGTGGCATATAGGAAATATAGGTCTGAGATATCAGCATTCAAACAGTCCCTGCTTTAGTTAAAGTAATTACAGTACGATTTCACAGTGCAATTAATACTTGTTTAGTCGTACTACCAATATATTAGAACAGGGAGTGGGTGAAAGTCAGACCAAGACAAAACTACATGGGCGGGGCACGAATTGAAAACTATATCACGCAATTACTCCATGTCTATTATTATATGCATTTTCCCACTAATGGAATTTACTGTACCTCCAGATTTGTTTTAATAAACTATGTAATACAAGCACACTTTTGCTTTTACAGTACACCCTCGAACCTGTTGGGGTCCGAGCCTTTTGTTCGTTATATCGAGGGGTTTGTTATAGCGAAAGGACAATCAAAATGAACGACAAAATGTTGAAGTTAATGACATGATCGTGTGAGCAAAAGTAGAATTACATGTACCTGTTTGTCTCATGTATGCACTATTCTGTATTTGCTTAATCCCATTTGTTAAAGAATTAAAATCAGTACAAAAAGCAAAAATCCCAAATTGAAGCTGAACTTTTACTCAAAATCAATCTGCCATGAATCGTTTCAAAATGCACCAAATCTTAATCATGTAAGAATCCCAAACTGAGTTTTTATTCCAAATCCAGTGCTTTTTTGTGTCGCTTCGCTGTAGCGAGTTACCTTTATTTTACAGTAGCTTTTACAGTAGCTAGCTATTTTTTTCCTGCAAAATGTAGTTGCCGCTACTGCTACTTCAGCCGCTATACTTTTTCTTTTCCCTTTTCCTCAGAAACATAAATAAACTGTTTCTATAACTCCGTTGCCCCCGAATGTCTTAATTACTGAGCACTGTGGACAACTATAACACTTTCTTGTTTGTGTGTTCTCTGTATAGTTTGGTAGGCTAGGCTATCAATAGGGCTAGGAGTTTGTCACAGAAAATTTGGACATAAACTGCAGAGCAGTCACGGTCAATGAGCTCAAAATTACGGAGAAAACGACAGAGGGAGAATAAAGTCACGGGGATAAAAAATAAAATAAAATATAAAATAATTGTCTTTAATAAAAGCATATTGCGGCGTTGGTGCGCACAGGTTTAGCAAAGAAGGAAGTGAGAAGCAAATTAAATTTCAATGCGTTGCTTTTTTATTTGCTCTGCAACGGTGAATATCTAACAATAGCATTTATAAGCGCTGAACTAAGCAGAGAATAAAGACGCAAACCGGGAAAGGGTAAGAAACGACAAGCGTAACACACTGGGGGCAAGAAATACACACGAGGATCAATCACACAAAGGATGTGGGGCAGACAAGAGACATGCACATTAAATTAAGTGCAACCGTACAACAATTAAACAACAAATGGAACAATCATTTCAGTTAAAAAGGGAAAACTCTTCATTGTATGTCCGCAGCGAATGCTGGCAGTTAGTGTATCACACTCACACTGAATGTGTGAACTGTTAACATAACTTTCAAGAAGTATTTAATCGAACAGCTCAATTTGACTCAGATTTTTTTTTTCTTCTCCCCACCCCCCCCCCCCCCCCCAAAAAAAAAAAAAAAAACAAACAAAAAAAAAAAAAAAAAACAGGACATCACAGTACGAAGATAGTTTAAATATGTAATTATTTATTCGGATTAATAACACTGCTCAGTGTCTCTGCTGTCTCCCCTGGTGAAAAAGTTTACATTTTCTAGAAGGCTTGGAGTACAATTTTTGTTATTGCTTTATCTGATGATGTGCCAAATGCAATGAGAACAGTATTGAGTTAAACTTGAAATTGAGGATTACATGAGACGATCTTTATTTTCTAGTAATAATAATCACTGTTTTATTTACTGGCTATGTGTATAAACAGATCTGGGTTAAGGACACAGAGCTGTTCTTCAATGGATTGCAGCATGTGAACCTGTAAGTTAATGCCATAATGATAACCATGAACTGGTGGGAAAGTAGCTTTGAAAGTAGCAAGCTGCTTTTTCCAAGTAGCTTTAAGTGTAGCTAGCTACTTTTTTGTCAGAATAGCTTTTAGCTTTAGCTAGCTACTTTTTTAAAGTAGCTTCCCCAACCCTGTCCAAATCAGGCTGACATGAAAAGTTTGACATGAAACATTCATCAGATCCTCAAGATTTTTTTGTTGTTGTAGTTGTTGTTATTTCTTTAATCAGCTTTGCTTTACCACATGGTTTTTGACAAGGCAATGCTTTTTGAAAACCCATATTCACGACAGAGAGGACTGTGTTACTATTTTTTTCAAATGATCAATATAGTTTCCAGCTTTGTTGTAACATAAAAATTATTTTCGTTTCGAAGGCATAGTTACAAAGCGCATGCTTTTTATTAAGACAATATGGTTGACTTCACTTCAGAGGTGGCAACATGTGCATACAGACACAGGATGTTGTCAACTGTGTGTTTATATTATCTTTTGTTTTATTATTATTTGGAGTCCAAGTGCCAAATTCGCTATAGCCGAAGGTTCGTTATAATGAAGGCCATTATAGAAAGGGTGTACTGTTTTAATTTTTTTGTGTGTATAACCTATATTCATATTCATACATTGGGTGGGTGCAGTATGAGGATGTAATAGGATTATAATATGTAACCCTCTGTTGCATTTCATGAGTCAAACTACATGCAACCCTTCCCATTATAAAAAGTTTAAACTATTTTGGTTCTAGTGCCTACAGGCTTACCCACTAGCCAGTGTATAAGAAATAAAAAAAAATGAATAAATGATATACTCAATGGAACTTATTATATTTCATCATATGCATTGTTGTACATATGTAGTCTACTTAACAGACTAATCAATGAATTACATTGTTTCATTATTGATGCAAACCTTAATTACCAAATGAACTTCTCAATGCAACATAAACATGTGTGTGACGGGCTGATCTGGTCTCCAGCCCGGACAGTTAAACCAGTTCAGTTCATGGGGCTTATAAACTGCCTGCTAAGATATTCTTACATAGGAATGTGTAGTATTTTGGTGTATGACTCTAATAATTATAATAATTTTAATAGGAAATAACATGCCCTGTTTCAAACAATGCTGCACTGTAACCACTATTTAAACTTGATGATTAAGCCTTAATCACAGATATTGCATGTGACAACCTGATCAGCAGATTCCAATTTGGGTCTGAGCTCATTGCATAATTCTAGCATTGCCTGCTGTGTGAGGCAAAACCTTTTAACAAACATTTCACCTGGAAAACTCTCTATTACATCTATTTATGGTCTGATATGGAGCGGGCAGGATTTCCCTTGCCTAATTCTTGCTCATGGGCACCTTATATGTAACCAAGGAATGGGAGACAACTTCCTACTACTCCCATGTATAAGAATGGCATTAGCATCTAATTTTTTAAGAGCTGACCTCACCTGGTTTTAATAACGCCCCACTGACAAGGTGCTAACAAGTGTTTTACACCTGTGTGGATTACACAGATTATAACATTTACACAGGAATGCACAACATTTTTTACAAAGCTCTGTTAAGAAAACGTGTTAATAGCACTAACTGAAGCACACAGCCTGCCCTTTATAGGTTAGATCTTGCTGGAGAAGGATATTAGCATGGCTATTAATCCAGAAATGGCACTAACACCAACAAAAGCAGTTCGTGAATTGAGCTGTTTGTATCTTGTTTTATACAAACTGGTATTTTAAAACAACTCCATCTGATTAAAAAAGATCCAGTTTTCTGAATCACTGACACTCTAAAAAACTGCTGTAATGTCAGATCAGTAAAGGATAAACAATATCACGGAGCTCCCAAAACCATGTTGTTTTTTATTGCATCAAATTATCAGGAGCCTGGGATTCATTGTTAATTGGATATCGTGTTTCTTTTGCTAAGTTGTTAGATATTGTGATTCTGCTTGTGTAGTCTGGGAATATGTTCCAGGAGTTATTCACCCAATTTCAAAAATGTGTCCTAAAGAGTATACTCAAAAGCAGTTTACTATATGTGTTGTAAGAACACCATTCATCTGTTTTAATCACAACTTCCAGAGGGCAAGGTATACGAATGCGAACATTCAAGCCTAATTGTGTCCATCTGAACTTGAATATTAGAAATGCATTGAAAATTAAACCATATTTTGCATGGCCAACATTATCAAAATAAATTAATGAAAGTATTTATTTATTTATTTATTTTCTATAAATGTTTACCCAATATACTGGGTGAAAAGCATAGTATAAGCTCAGAAAAACAATTGTACATTTCACAATGTTATGATACTAATGAAAACAATTCAAATTCTGTTAAAAATATGTGCTACAATAGCAACATGGATTACAAGACTTGCTGTGAGACTTTTTATAGGCTTTTTTGACTGTTCATTGATATTATAGACATTAATTGGGCAGACAGTTGACACAATATAGCTATTTTTTGCATCAGTAATAGTGAGTCAGTATTTCAATGCACAGGGCAAAAGAGGACATACTTTCATAAGTTGAAAATTGATTTATTGGCAAAAGAAATTAAACACAACATTACTAGTGTTCATTTGGGAATAATATGATTATACTTTCTTAGGGTTTATTGGTCACACTGATCCCTGAAGTTTGGGAACTAGTTTCTGGTTTTTCACAGATGAATCTAAGCATCAATACTCTGGAGAGGACACCTTGCTAAACTGAATCCCAGTCTGTTGTTGCATTTTGTTGGGTGTCAGTCTCGAGCTGAGCACACATGGGGTGGGTTGAGCATCCTGCTTCATCCGTGAAGGGGGTGGGAGTTAGGAAATTAATTATACTTGAAGCAGAAGGGTCAGTTTGTTTAAGGATTGAGAATCAAGTGGTGAACAACATCTAGGTGTGGCATGGACTGTATTAGATCTTGTTGGGATGAATCGCTGTTCCTTAAAAAATGCAGTAATTAGTTGAGTTGGTAGCTTATCATCTGTTTAAGGTGAGAATGCCTTTCTGCCAATTTTGGTAACTGTACAACATGTCTTTGTTGCATGTTTATTTTCTGCACTGACATGCTCATTCATATACAGTACATTTGCAAAGCCTTGCCTTCCTTCTTCAGGTCTGTAGAGGAATGTATCCCTGTTGACAGTTTCCGTTATTGCTACATAGTTTGTAGCATAGCCATACTTTTCCTATGGCTTCTATGTCTGTAGAAGTTCATTTCAAGCAGAATGTATACAATACTGTAATCTGGTTATACCAGCATCTTCTGTTAGTCCACTGTGAAAAATGTATCAAGAAGTAAGCACAATTCTTCAGCCTATGTGTAATGTTATATCATCCTTATATTATTATTATTATTATTATTATTATTATTATTATTATTATTATTATTAATAATAATAATAATAATAATAATAATATAATAATAATAATTTTTAAAGTTAATGCATTGGATTGCTTTATTATTTCTAAAAGTCTGATGTGAAAGATTAAGTCATTTTTGAAGCACAATCCTATTTGTGTATGTGAAAACATGAAAATAGAATTATTGAAGCCTATGAGCCATTGAATATTACTATCTATGTGGTTTACATAGATCTCGGTCTCAACATATCTAGTCTCTGTCTTGGTTTTGAGCTCAAAATTTTGGTCGACTACGTCACTGAAGGAGAGTAAAAACAAGGTCAAGTGATAAAATTGCTCATTAAAAAAATATGCACAACTATGTTAGATGCCATAGCCATTACAAAAGTACAAATTGACCATGATCTTGTGTAATAATAAGTAAAATAATAATGCAATGTACAGTAGCAATATACAGTACAGTAACATTACATCTGAAAATATATAATTATATTAATATATAATCAAGGTGACTATACTATGATGTAACAGTGTACTCCCCCAGGGATATTCTTCAAAATAAAAATAAAAAGCTGAAACAAGGAGAGTGAATCAATATTCACAATATACCTATCAGTTTACAGAATACACTTTGCTTGTTGATGAGAATATGTATTCTGTTTCTCTGCCATTGTGCTTGGCTGGACAATTGTGTAAATGGGATATTTTCTTTAACTGTGGTAAATGAGAACTGGGGGGTGGGATAGAAATGGGTCTTTGAAAAAATGTACTGTACGAATTATTATGGGAAATGTTTAGTATGTTAATTAATGTGCTCCTAGTTCAATCATATTTTGCTGTCCTTGCTAATGTTAGCTACTTGTATAGCTTGGTACAATGTAATTTCAGTTGCATTTGACTTGCCATGCCACAGTGATCGACTCAGGGGTTGATTAGCTTATCTAGACAGAGTGCAAGAGAGTGAGAGCAAAGATGATGATTGTACCTGCTGTTTGCCTGTGTACAGATCTGCTTGAATTATCCAGTAAAGCGTTTTAAGAACCCAACAACTATGGTGGAATTATTATTAGCATAATTTAATATTCTACATCAATATGAATAATACTATTTTGAGACTATTACAGTTTAAAGCTATTGACACAAATTTACTAATAACTAGTGGACTTTAACCACACAATACACAACAGTTATTCTCTTGTTTTAACAGAGGGGGCGCCACCTCAAATCTGCCCCGGGCTCAGTTAACCCAACGCTGGCCCTGTTGATCAAAGATAGCACACTTTACAATTAACCGCTTTTAGCTGAAGGGTGTAAGACCGACAAACTAACCCCACCCGCCAAAAAAAATATAAATAAATAAATAGATAAATAAATAAATGAATAAATAAGAAGAAGAAGAAGAAGAAGAAGAAGAAGAAGAAGAAGAAGAAGAAGAATTACAGCCACTATGAACTAATATCTGCACTGGGCAGGAATGTTCCTTACTTAATTGATTAATTTCTGCTCTGTGCTATTTGTTTGTGTTTTTGAATGCTTTCCCAGTGTGTACTAAACCATGTTTGGAAGCTGTGCCAAATTTGTGTATTTATTAAGAGTGATTTGATTTGAACATTCACAAATTCACAGCACTTCATTATAAGGGGACACCTTACTTCTTTCTGTATTAACAGCTCATCTATGATGCATGGTTTGTGGTACCGGTATTAGACTTTTCTGGTATTACCAAATCGATTGCACTGTAATCTGTTATTTATTACCATGCTGTGAGTTACTGACTGGTTCCCTGTTGAGAATACATTGAGTGGTGATTTTGCATTATCTAGTTAGTTGAATTCACAATTATAACTTTTGGTGATTTGTGTGTGAAAACAGCATTAATGGCTTAAAATACGCACAACTATAATCTCCCTTGTTCTCCTTAAAATGTATTTTATAAATATTGTGACAAAATGCTTCATAGCCTTTTCACAGATGATGGCATATTGTAAGAGGTGATAAAATGCTTATTTGCTGCAGATTTAACACTGTTTGTTAAAATTGACACAGCATTCGTTTTGATTTACGATACGAAAAAGGCCCCAGGTCATGTCCAGATACAATTCATCTTTGGCTGAGGAAGTACCCCACTTTTATTTGACACACTGTCTCTTTATTATCTCTCTTGCTCCTGCAACTCATGCTGAGCAATAACGTTTTTTGTATTCATCAGGCTGGAGAAGTGTTTGTTTTTCTGCTCCTGAGAAGTCTCTTTGGGCTTCAGTGAGCAGCGCAGCATGAATCCTTAGAGTATTGACTCAACAGCCTGTTGCTATTCACACAGGACAGCATTTCACATCTTTATACAACATATATATGAAAAAAAAACGTCTTTATATGTTTCATTTACTCTTGTTTTTTAAAATCATGATTTAGGGTCTGTGTAGCCAGTAACAAAGACAATCTTCACAGCTCTCTCTTGGAAGAAAATACCTATTTCTAGGCCACACAAGTTTACATTTAAATTAGTCTATTTTACCAGCTTCCTCCTACTTGCAGTAAAGTGGTACATTTACCAATTTTAGCATAGTATGTTTTTTTCCTGTTGTGTTTAAAAATAAAAATTGTGTAATGCTGTACTCACACACACTAACAATTCTGCTGCTATCTAAATGTTAACAATTAGATAAAGCAATTTTTTGTACTTTGGTAGCCAGAGCCAGCTCTTTAAATGTTGTGATAATGTCGCAGCATGACAATGCAAAAATGTCACAGCTTTGCAATCCTGTTTTCTCTGACTAAATTAAATCAGCTGGACTACACCAGTCCTGCCATCAGGTGAAACAAGGGAACGGAAAATGAAAAAATGAAAACAGCGGGAAGCGCTGAGGCCAATCATGTATTTTGTCAGAGCGTTGCTAAACTGCACATGGTCTGGAGTTCTGCTTCTTATGACAATTGATTGTTCTAGTTATAGTTATTGATCTAAAATCAATATAGCAGGCTCTATAAAAAGTGCTTACTAGTGTAAATACCGCATAAGCTTCTGAATCAATAACGTATGGTTAGAGAATATTTTTATATATATTTTTAGAAGTGAAAGTTAATTCAAACATGCTGTTCGCATAACAGCAAAGAGTTATTGTTCGTCCCACTCATGCGGTGGAATTAACCATGTGTTAAAGATCTGTTGTCTCCTCCCCATCAGCAGTAATCAGACCTTGGCTATTACTACTCAAGAAAGTTTTCTTCTATAAATATTTAGGTATATGGATAGATAAACATCTTACATTTAAATATCACATTGATAAACTGCTTTCAAAATTAGGACCTAAACTAGGTTTCCTTTTTAGGAAAAATAAGGTTTTTTTTTTCCTCAGGCTGGCAGATTAAAGTTAGTGACTGTTACTATTCTGCCTGTTTTGGACTATGGTGATTTTATCTATCAGTTTGCTTCCAAGCAGTGTTTGCAAAAATTGTATGTAATATATAATTCATGTTGTTTTTGAGTGTCCTTTTTGACACTTCATTTCCAGATGTATAACAAACTAGGATGGTTCTCATTGACAAATCAAAGGCTTTATCAGCGGTATTGCTTTGGTTCCCAATTATCTTAGTACTTTGATCAAAAAGGTCAGTCCTGGCTGTAGTTTGCGATCTCATGAGTCTGGTAGTTTGGTAGTCCCAAGGATAGGGACACGATAGGAGAATTGGCTTTTTCTTATCGACTCTCACAAACCTGGAACGCTTTTTCACATGGTTTAAGAATGGAATTTGATATTCTCTCATTTTTGGTTATAAAGAGAGTATTAGGGATTGGCTTAAAATCATTGCCGTTGCTTTTCTTTTAGTCCTAAAAAAAATCCTAAAAACAACCCCGCTGTATTACTGTTCCTTTGTTTATTTGTTGTTATTGTCTAAGGCTGGATCACACAAATATTATTTGTTTTATGTATGATTGTGTCTGTGTATGAAGGACCCCCTTGTAAATGAGGCCTTGGCCTCAGTGGGTTAATTTCCTGTATAAAAAAAACAAAAAACCAAAACATTGGGTAATGCAATGTTGAAGGTTGGGCATGTGGGTTCTGATTTTAATGTTATTTTTCAATAAAAAAATAATCAGGGGAAAGTTATTCTCATTGTAAATTGCTGAAACTTCAATGTGGCCATGTAAAATTAATGTTTACCCAGAACCCTGCAGTTGTGTAGGAGGAAGTCCTTCCTCCCGAACCTTAGTTTATAGACTTAATTTGACCTCAGGTTAACACTAGCACTGCCATAGATGCTTTTTGAACTGCTTTTGCAATTCAAATTTAAATATCTCTGCATATATGAATATCTCATGCATGCCCTTTCTTAAGTGTTACTAAATATTTGAATTAAATGCCCATACAGTGTCTCCAACCGCCAGAACTGCAGTTTATACAGCATATTGAATTCAACACAATATAGCCAACAATTTAATCTGGGCTTTGTAATAAAATCAACGTCATTGTGAATGAATGTGTTATATACTCCTGTCGAATGCTGAAAAACTTATGAAAATCATTCTACACATCTTATTATTATTATTATTATTATTATTATTATTATTATTATTAGCAGTTGTCACAAAATATACACATTCAATCACAATACAGTGTGATATATCTACGCTACTTTTTTCTTGTCTGCCTGTCCTCCGAATAGAGTTACCACCAACAGCTCAAGCCAAGCGACTGTGCCACCCTGAGTGTGTACAAGTATAAAAATAAATACATAAATAAAAATATATTGCTTATTCTAAGCTCTCCGCACAAATCAGTGACCATCGGGACTGATGCTAAACAACGCAACGAAGTACGGTGTGGATATATTGGATCAACTGCCACGGCTGTATTCTGTCAAAGGCGGTACTTGCAGGTGGCCTGTGGCTGTTTTTTATAATGTTTTGGACCTGGCAGCCATTAATGCTTTGGTTTTGTACAAGGAGTGCACCGGCAACACAATCTCCCTGAGGGACTTCATTTTGCAGCTAGCCCTGGAGCTACGTCAGAAACATTTTGATAAAAGACACGAAAGCCAGCTGGAAATGTCCCCCAACCTTCAACCAGTGCTGTGCCCACTGGCACACAGAATAAAAGCCAATGCCAGGTTCCTAAATGCAATAAAACGAGAACTTTTGACGTCTGCGCCCGTTGTGAAAAGGCAGTGTGGCAAAAGCGTGTTTTCTGCGTAGATTGTACTTAGAAAGCTGTAATAGAACTCTGAACGGACAGTCAGAGCCTTTGAACTCTGTTTCACTCAAAGTGCTTTCACATTGCATAAATTATGTTATATTTTTGTTTTATGCTATTTTTATAACTAGTTGTTTATGTTTTATAATTTCATATGTGCATACACTTGTTTACACAGACTTTTATAGCTTAAGGTCTATTTTATTGCAGTATTTCAAATTTATGTGTATGTGCTCTTTTTGAAAAAAATAAGAAAAAAGTTTAATTTTCAATGTAAATATGATATTTCTGCTCTGAAAATGTTATGTATGATGTTCATAAAATAAAAATATTGAGTTGTATCCAATTGTTTGTTTTTCATTTTCATATTGAAGTTGTTTTATAATGGAACCACACATTTTGCGAGCGTGGCGGTTTTATGTAATCCGAAATCTCAGCGGTTCTAGTGTTAAAGAAATTTGCTCAGGGTTCCATGCTTTATTCCCAGTAACTATGTTACATTTGCACACCCAGAGTCATTTCAAACCATACTACATATACTATACAATATGATAGAAATAGCCTTTTAAAGGCAATTGTAACATTTCATACCCATTAAAAAGGTGATTTGATAGACTATTCTCATCCAATTTGGAAAGGTTTTTTTTTTTTTTTTTTTTTTTTTTTTTTTTTTTTTTTTAATGAGGTTTAATAGATATGATATAGTTCTGTGTTACTGAATTCCCAATTCCTGCAGAAAGGATTTTATGAGATCAATTAAAAGTGCAAACATAACACAGGGCCACATGTTGTCATATTGTAAGACTGGGTCAGATGCTGCTGGCCTAATGTAACCTAACCGAATGTGAAATTGTTTGCTTGAAATACAGCAGAAGAGTGATTTACCCACACATTTTTAGTTCTGTATTGATCAGCTTCCCCATTATTAGCATTGAAAGTTGAGCTCTTCAGTCAATATCTTGGGTCAGACATAAAGGAGTAATTAGTTTTAAGTAATTAGTAATTAGTTTATTAAGTTAGATTGATTGCAATTGAAAATGGTGGAAAAAAATAATTCTATATTATATAACAATTTATAAAAATATAACAAAATATGCATTTTTGTAAACATGAAAGGCTGTGTGCCATTCCAGTTTGCAGTTTATACTAAGCAGCATCAGATCTGAAAAACAAGGAGAGGTGATATAAAGCAGGAAGGTAGCTGAAGTTACAATTTCTATGATTCAGACAAATAAAAGCTGGGTTTTGTTGTTTTATTAGTACGTTCATCCAACATTATCTATACATTTAGATTTAATCTGATGCCTGGTCGATTAAGATTTTGATTAAGTTGAGCTACACCCATTCAATGAAATTATAGAATATGATGTGCTTGTTCAGTGCATGATGTTTCTTTCCCACATATCTAACAACTCACACATACTGCAGTTCAAACACGGTTCAAAAGTTATGGATTGTCAAGATATAAAATACATTGTAATTTTATTGGGTATTTCCATGAATACTCACCACTATACAGTTTTATAAGTTGGAACTAATGTATGAATATCCGTTTCAATGGAAAATTATGTTCTACATATAGCTTACTGGAAGCATATAAGGATCCCAAAAGGATCTAAAACAAATTGAATTACTTTAGTGTGTGCTATTTGCTGTTGAGGGTTGACGCCATTATGACTGCTTACAATGACTTGGTATGAGTAAATAGACATCTCAATGGTTGCTGTATGCATGCAAAGCAGTTTTCATATGCTGAAACCTCTATCTGCCACTTTGTTCAAAACACACACTTTACAGTGAAAGAATACCAAATAGTTTGTAGTGAAAACAATTAATTTGACAAATGGTTTTTGATTCAAAAAACACTTTATATACAAGAAAGGTATACCTCCAATACAATCATATAAGCGCAAGATTTAAACTGACTTCGGACAAGGCCTCAGTACAGCTCAGTGCATACGTTTGTATCAGAAAGCACGGATATCCATGGAGTCAATTCGAAAGAGATGAAAAGACTGACAACACTTTATCATTTTGGGTATTTATACCAACTGTTGACTCCACTCATTTGTTTTACTTCTGTCCAATGATAGGGGTTTCCACTCTATCATTGCACATTCCCTCTGGGGGGGGGGGCTGCATACCACACTGTACCTACCAGGGCGCATCCACCTTGTCTTTCAGTTCCCCTCCCCCATCTCACACTATCTCTACTAATCTCCTGCCTTTTGGCGATTAGCTCAGACACCCACCTGTGACTTTTAGTTGTGTTAGGCTATGCAAAACTGAACATAGCTGGTTTTGCCAATGGGAAATGAAAGAACTCAAAGCTTACACAATACTGTATAGAACCTTAATATAAAAGCATATTAAAGCAACTGAATTAGTAAGCACATTAAAATGACTATAATAACACATTCACACACAATTTAAACAATGATTAAAAAGAACTTAACTATAAAAGACACACATACACAATGTAAAACTTACAATTAATATCATTAGTACTTCATGCAGAAAGCCATCACTACAAGTTCATCCAATTATATACATAATTGTGATTAGTCAACACTTCCAAAGTGCACATCACTGATTTGAAGTAAAAATGAACAAGTCATTGTTTCTGTGTACCTGCTTTGAACATGTATTCTATAGCTGAGTAGGTTAGATTTTCGTTTCATTATTTATTAGTATAATTTTCAGGGAAATGTATTTTTGTATGTACTAGGGATGACATTTTTCATAAAAGATAAAATTGACATTGTTAATCAGTTATTTTTATTAAAATGACAGCATTATTATTTTTGACACATTATAGTAATTTAGTCGGCTGGTTGTTGCAAAATGTTATTCTTCCTAAAACGGTAAATGAAGGCTTATAGACATCCAATATACAACACTACTTCAGTAGGTTGGATGATATATAAAATAAAAAATCTAGCATACTTTCAATAGCTTGCTACAAATTCAATTCCTTGGACCAAGAACATAACAAATGAATGGGTGCTGTGCTCATTTATCTGTATGAGCGTCGTTGCTTACAAACACAAAGGCTTTATTGAACTCAATCAATGAAGTATGGAAGTGGTAGGCATTTTAGAGAAGCATTTCAAGCACAGTTCTATTGATAACACTATCATACAGAAAGCGTCTCTGTATAAGCTGCTACATAGTAATTGTAGAGAAGAAGAGTCACTGAACCATTGTGAAGGTTAGAACTGCATACACAGTATCAATGCCATGTTGTAAATTCCAGCAATGGCCAGCACTGGTATGTCCTGGTCAGATGGTAACTTATTAGTTTTTAGATGGTCATGCTGGTTCAAAATTAGCATGTGCACATAAGTTATGTAAGCTCTCAAACACTCGTGGAAACCTAGTTGTACCTTACATTACGGTGCAAAAAGGAGTGAAAATTAACCAGATTGTTGTAAACCTGTGTTGCTGTCTTATTTATTGAACCTGCTGAGTATACAACATGAAACCAGTAAATATTTGATTCAATTGCATCAGTTCACAAGGTTTTTTAGGGTAAAGAGTAAAAGGAGACTATTACTTGCACAGACATGTTACCATTTATAACACGTTCACTCATTTTTACAATGTAATGCAATGTATCTGTTTAAAGGGGTTGAATAAATTATGTAGACATGTTAATTTACAAAATGTAGTTTATATGTGTTGTATAGTAATGTGGTAACCTCTTCAACAAGTTTGCTTTTAATATGCAAAATATATTTGACTGAGGGCGATTAATTGTTAGCAATAATCTATTGACTGATGTCAAGGTGATTAACCCTGGTATGAAGCTGAAAGAGATATGTACATTTTATATTTTTAAGTGGATAAAGCCTGATAATTACACCACTCAGAAATTACCATATGCACACATTTTTAAACTCTATTGACATTAAGCTGGATTTGTGGGCAAGTGATCATTAACAAATGAATGGTATTACTGTTTGAGTGTATCTGTAAAATGATATTGAAAAAAGTCTGACTTGCTGTACAAGTCCTAATAAAAGTAAAATTATAGGTGTATACAGTAGTACATAATCAAATCATCATTTAAAGTATTTTTGTTCAAACTTGAGTTTTGAGTCTACAGATGTTTGATACCTTTAAGAATCTACACCCAGCTTAACCAGTCCAATCAACTGTTTCGGGAAATGGGAAAATGTCTTTTTTCCCATTGGGTGTCAATGATTTTGAGAGTCTGAAACTGGTAGCTCCATATATAGTCCCAGCAGTCTTTTTCTACGTGACTATGGAGCACTATTCAAGACTATGGCGAGGTTACCATGGAAAAATTAAAATAATTCTCATCTTTTAATCATCTTGTATTATTTGTTGAACATGTTTTATATATATATATATATATATATACTATATATATATATATATATATATATATATATATATATATATATATTTATATATTTATTTATTATTTATTTATTTATTATAGACCTATTATACACATACATATAACATATATCCAAGTTTTCCTACAGAACCGTAGCTTCAGCACATCTGATCCTTTCAGCAAATCTGAACAAATTCATGACAACAACTTTTTTCTTTTTCTTTTTCATGTTTTCATTCTTCTAAAATAAATCTTGCTCAATGAGTTAGGTTTAAGAGATGTTAGTTCAACTCTATAGATGGTCACTCAAGCCCAGTGCTGTCGGTAGCCCACAGCAATAATACAACTATGCTAATTTTATACATTTTGTGATACAAACGTGACTTTTTTTTTTTTCTTTCTTTTGTAGGTACCCATGATAGATGCTACTTAAGGCTAGTGTACACTAAATTGCATCTTCTTGGTAAAGGACAGAAAAGTCTCTGCTTAAAGCAATCGGCTATCTGACTGCCAAACATGAAGATATCAAAAGTGTAAAGGATGAAAAAACATATTTATGTGCTTTACAAAGGGCTTTTTGTTATTTATAGTAGCTTCAGAAAGGGGCTTGTAACCAGGAGGTCCTCTTAATTTAATAGTCATAATCAAGGACCAAAGGCATTTGTGAAAACTGTTCACTTGTAATCAGCTTGATTGTTAATGCAGTGAAGTATACTGGATGTCTATAAACTGTTTTGTGCTTAGTTTATGTGTTTTGTGGATAGTATGCTCCTGTTGTGAGCAAATCCTATTTTAAGAAGATGGCAATAGCATGTTGTGGCATAGCAATAGCTTTATCGCCGAATATTACATCATGATTTTACCTTTTCAGACAGCACTGTTTAATCATTTGCACTATGTTAGGTATTCAATCCTCACTTAACTATCCCCCTCTAACTGTAAAATGTTGTGGTGATAGTTCTGCTATACTATAGCTTTGAAGTGGGTGGTGAGCATTTTTAAAATAGCCAGTTAAGAAGGCTTTATCAGTTAGCTTTTCCTTTAATTTCACGGATGCATGCATAGTTTCATGCACACAATAGGGCCATTAAAATGAAAACAAGATGTAACCAACAATATCCTTTAGTAGTGCTATAATGTTGGCTGCGCCACTCGTGCATTACAGCTCAAACCCAGCTCAAGAAACATTATTGTGTGGCAATATATTCCGACCCATACATTATTATCTCTCTGTCTATATCTATATCTATTTTTTTCAATAAATATAGTTTTAAAATAGGCAATACACGCTTGAATCTTACATTTCCTAATTTATGAAAAAGCAAATTTGTTCTCTTTTGATGTATGCCTGTGCTAAAATGATATGTATAAAAAAGAGAGTGAGACAGGATTCATACCAAGCACAATAGAGTGGGCTATACATTACAAAGTAGCTACATTACCATTGTGCCATCACCGCGGCTCTACAGAAAGGGCAGAATGGTACCTGCTAAAAGCTAAAAATGTCAAAGAAGACAACAGTCGTGAGTGGGAGATACACCTCAGAGATGCAATTGATTTTCAAAACATGTACATAATACACAGTACATACACACATCATACCAATTAACTTAATAATAGGCTACATATGTTTTGTTTAACAGACTATGTTGTCCTTTTTGTCGTTGCTATGGTTAACAGTGTATGTGTGTGTATGTGTATATACACACACCGTCAACCTCAGTTAACTCGACTGGTAGATAACTTGACATCTTCACTGAATTCGACAAACAGTCTTGCTTCTGGATTTTCTCTATATAAAATAGATGCATACTGCCTCTAAATTTTTTTTTTTTATTTCGACACCACGCTTTACTTGTAACTTGACATTTATTACCAGTACGAAGGGATAAAAACTATTAATGGATTGTGGACTAGTCGTTTCACGTGATTGATTCTTGTGAACATTTTCAGACAAACCTTTTGACTAGAGACCTTTTGAGAAAAAAACAATATGTCATTATTTCAATACATGAAAAGAACCAAAAGACCAACAGAAAGCAAGACAATTAATTTAAAAACCTTGGTTAGCACTTTTTCAGATTGTACTTTACTTTTAACTTGACTGAAAGTGGCTTAAAAATCAGGTTCTAACATACAATGTTCTTTCTTGACATTTGTATCTGTGATATATTTTATTAGACAAAATAAATGAGTCATACAAAATGTCAGGTCCTCACATGAGGTAATTTAACATATATAGCAAGAGGGAAGATACCAATTTCAAACAATGAACAGTAGCTGCAAGTCCACACATATGGTACTGTGTAAATGTATCCTCATGGATACTTAGTTTTCTGAATACGGATACATATATTTGTGAACATAATATCTTCTCTTCCCAAATGTAATTATTTCAATTATCCCAGAATCTCAGTTTGCTGGATGGTTGTTTCCTATTTTAGAGTAGAATGGGAACAGAATCCTAAATAAGTTTACTGATCTATTGTTCTCAGCTGTATGAAGTATAGTATTCTGAAACTAAGATCACAATATACAAATACATACATATATTATAATTAGTATTAACCTTTAGGTTTATTTATTGTGCAGAACATGTTTGTCACAACATATATGTATAATAAACCAAACAATATCCAGTATAATGAAGCAAGACTAAATCTCATACATGAACTTTAAATATGATTTACATATAATTCATTTTTTTAATATTCAGTTCTATACAGGACAGAATGCAATATCACATAACAAGTCCAGCATTGTCGCTCCTGTTTCTTCATGAATGTCCAGGATTATACTGTGAAAGATTCCTAATACATACTCTTTCAGCTGATGGAATTTTCTTCTCTTTCTTTTCCAACAGAAACAATATGGTCAGTTGTCTTGATCTGCTGTAAAGCTCTCCGGAAATAAAATCACTTGAAGATTATTCCTGTCTTTCCATGATGTAAATGAAGCTTGACATTTCCCCTAATGGGCAGTTAAACCATGGACCTTAAAAGAACTCTTTGGACTGGCCTCCTAATTTGGATTTAGCACTGCTGGCACTGAGCTGTGAAAGGATTATCGTTACAAAGGTAGAGCGACATTTTCAAGCAAGTTTTCTACCATGAGAATTACGACCACATCCTGCCTTTGCCCTGTCTTGGTCTGCCTCTGCTTTGTTCAGAGGTGCTATGGGACATCTCATCATAGTTCAATGAAAGTGACTAAAAATCAAACCAAGCACATAGAAGGGGAGACTGAGGTGCACCATCGGCCAAAGCGAGGATGGGTCTGGAATCAGTTCTTTGTTTTAGAAGAGCACATAGGAACGGAGCCTCAGTATGTAGGAAAGGTAATGCTTTCATGTTTACTTAGTTCATGTTAGACAGTAATAATTGACATATGAAAATGTTTTTTATGGTATGTGCAACCACAAAGATGTACTTGTGATACATTGTCTAGGTTTTTATTTGTTTTTTTATAAATGTTTTTTGGAAATATTCAGTATTTTTGTACATGGTCCAGATAGTGTTACCTAATTTTTAATCTTTCTGGACAAGAATTAGTCAAATCCAAATCCCAGCACAGAGAGTTCCCAGTGGACAACCTCTGCTGAAGCAACCCTTTGTAGTGGAAAAGTGGTTTAAACCCTTTTTGTGCCAAGTTACTGTTCTTGACTGCCCAGAGAGAGTGCAGCGTTAGCCTTATAGACACACATGAAACTACTTTCCTGTGTAAAGACCCTTTTTCTAATTGTATAAAGTCCATTCACTGAATAATTACTTCCAGTGGATAAGTACTGTATCACTTAATGATAAGAAAATGGGAGCTGTGAAGTAGAAAGTTTAATATATAATTCCAGTATAATTTTAAAAGGGGTAGCATTGTGTTACAGTGAGTTATCTAAGCATAATTAGGTGTAATGATAGTAGTAACATACATATAATTACATATAATTCCATTATTATCATTTGACATAAACTACAATGAGCAAAGAAAGTAATGGGTGAGCTGGGGAAATAATCCGATATAACATGTACTTTCTGTGCTTTTTAGAGTGATTTAATCTGTATATGCAACATATAGTTTTATAAACGCAGTTCAACTCTAATGAATACATTAGTACATAATTAAATTAATTCTTCAGAAAAAAATAGAATAAATAAAAGCACCAATATGAACATAAAACCAAGTTTCTTAATGAACCTTTACATGTTTTTTTTTTTCATTTTGTAACATTACCAGTGCTCTGTTTTTGTGTTCCTGTCATATAATGCCTTGTTTTAATTCCTTTTCAAGAGGTGGCAATTGATTTGTTTCTGTCTTTTTATTTTTTTGAATACCCCTTGAAAGTCATAGGTGTCTGGCATTTTGAATAATATTTACCCTCACACTATTACGTGACAGGGCAAAATATGTCCGCATATCTGGTTCAAATGCTTAGTGTGTGTTTGGGTTGTTTTAGTATTATAATTATTATCTTCTATAGATTTCTAAAAATAACAAAAAGTCTGTACTGCAGTTTTTTTTTTTTTTTTTTTTTTTTTTCTATAGAACATTCTAGATATTTCATTGAAAAATTTCTAGGATTTGTTCAGAGGACATCAGAAACTCCTAATAAAATCATAACAGAGCTGCCCTAATATGAATAGTCTGGTTTGATGTTATGGAAAGCAAATTAAAAGACGCAAGAACATTTCTTCGAACAATTTGTAGAGCTGAGGCTGCTGTGGCTTGTTGCTTTTTAAGTGACTAATATAGTCTTATGCTGGGTTGCAATTGGGTTGAGCAACTGATTGCTCAGGTGTGGACCCGGCTTTACTCTGCTGGGCACAGTATATTTACTGAATCCTGTTGTAAGAGAGACATTGCCCCATGCTTTTCTGTACTGACGACTAGACCCTTCCCTCCCTACTGTCATGGTGCAATACTACAAGGCAGTATCAATAATAATAATAATAATAATAATAATAATAATAATAAAATAGTTATTCTTAAAATATAAGTTACTATTGTATTGTACATTTTATTATAAACAAAAGCAATAGTATCTTGTCCTGTAAGAAGACCAGGCTTTTATCTTAACAAAATATAGATATTTTTCAACAGCTACTCTTGGTGTTGAAAAAGTTTTCTTTAGTTAACAAAGAACACAGACAACATTTAATCTATATGCCTGTAAAAGAACTAATAATCATCCTTTAATTTGCTTTGCAAGCAGTGGCTTTTTTTGGGGAAAGATATTTTCTGTGTCTATATCTTTTCCACAAGTTATGTGCACTGTTTAAGGGCAACAGATTGCATTTTGCCAAGTGGCTATATTTTCCTCGTACATACACCAAGTATCACTTTCTAAAATTGGTATTTGGAAAATATGTGTAATTGTGCATTTTTAAGGTTGGAGATGCAATAAGCAGCCATTGAGTTGTCGTCTTGACTGTATATAAGAACACACCATAATAAAAACTTAATAAATTAAAAACATGTGCACATCAGAAATGTGATAACGGAACCTTTAGATGTCACATACCCATGCTACATGTATACACAGGTTTGTAACTGTGGTACCTGAGTAAATCTCAATCCCAATCTATCCATTTCCATACACATAAAAATCTGCTATACACCACTACCTTGTCTGAACAAATACAATACATATCTATGGAGTGCAAAACTGATTAACTCTGTATGAGTGCCATTCCTAGGCTTTTGTTAAAAAGCCATGTAGTAAAGTTCCCCCTGCTTATTTATGTAGTTACATAATTAGTTAGTCCAAGAAGAAACTTTCAGGCAGTGTACTTTACTAATGTTCACATTACAGTTCTATATCATCCAGCAGGTTTAATTAGTCCCCTCCTCTTCTAATCTAAATCGGAGTACCCTTTTATCATAACCTTATCCTCCATAAAAAGCCTGTTTTTAAATGGCATCCAATAAATTCAGCAATTACTTAATATTTTTGAAATGTCATTGATTTATGGAGGTAAAGATTTGTAAGAGGGGAAAAAATACTGTACTAATTTTAACCACTTGTACCCCATGCATATACATTGATGTAAATTCAAGGCCATAAAAATACCAGTAGCCATATTAGAAATATACATATAAGGTAAGTATAAGGTGTTTATATCACAGATAAATAACTAACACATAGTAACACTGACATGGGGGTTGATGACAGCTCCTTTCAAGTGAAGGTGGAATGTAAAAGCATTATATAACTTTGGAATCTCTTTCAGGAAAAATATAACATAGATAAGTGCTCAATGGAAAGCTTAAAATGTTTGACAGATGTCTCAGTGGATACCTCTTTGACTTTGGACTTTTGAAGATATTGACCATGTGTACAATATAACATGATGTAATATGATCTTATTCTATAACTAATCCCCACATATAGTGTAATACAATCTTAGTTTACTCTTTTTTAACACGATTTACCTGTTAAAATGCCACATCACATGCTGCTATGTCCTGGATCTTTTAAAAACATCCCAAGGAGCTTGCACAATTTTATCTTGAAGTGGATCATTTTAATGTGGAATCTCATAATTGGTAGAATGTGATAAATTACAAAATCAAATAAATGCTTTTTGGGGAATATGTATTCAACATTCTGACTATAAAATAAACTTTTCTTCTTGTGGGATTGTTTCTGCCAATAAATATTTGTTCTAGTTCATTTCACAGACTTTTTACATTTTGGTAAGTTTTTTTCTTACTGTTGCCGTAGCTAACATTGCCCACTGGAATCCAGATGTAAGTTCTTGCTATAATCACGTACAACAAATTTAACTTGCAATGATGCAGGCCAGTGTAGCAGAACAAATCTGGATTTAGTTGGATTATCCTGTTTACATTAATGTGTGACCCTCCCCGCGAGTGCTAAATGACTAGGTTTCTGCTTTACTGCACTGCTTTGTTCCAGTTTTGATACCAAGGCAATTACAAATTATCCTCAAAAGCCTGAATGCTATATTCTAAATCTCTCATCTTGTTTTCTGTTCAAAAGAAATGTTGGGATTTATTTTTAATCCAACTCGATATCTCAATATCATTCCAATGATTTCAATGATCTTGCTATTAGGCAAGATCATGTTTTTTTTTAAATTTTTTATTATATCTTTTTATTTTTAATATCATCTTTTAAATATACACTTCCACATCACAAAATGAATACTGTATGGTCATCACTTATAAAAAAAAAAATTGAAAAAAATTAGGTACCTCTTGCAACAAAAGTGTGATCATGCTTCTGTTAGAGTTTAAAATGGTACAACAAACACACAACTTACAATTGCTGTCTCTTGTGCTATATATGTATTACTGAAATATCTTTTTCAAAAGAATAACAATTGTTTTGTTATTTGTATTCATATATAAAATCTACTGAAGAATCAAACTGAATAAATTATTTATCACATCTTCGATGTGAAACAGCAGAAGGCAAAAACACACTATGAAAACTTCCAACATTTTTATCCAAATAAAATGCACTTACTAACCTGCATCGCTAATGCAGGTTTTTTGTTCCTACAGGATACCTAGCATGTAAAGAAACTATAGTGTACCATAAGTGTCAGTGTGGAATATGTTTTGCTTGTTTGAATTTGACACTGTGGTGTAGCGGCGGGCAGTCAAGGCTGGTCAATGGCAGGAATAGCAAACGCAGACTCAGATACTGCAGTTTAAAGCACTTTTAGTAATTCAGAAATAAACACAAAAATCTAACTATTCAAAATAAACAAAAGCCCAAAACACCCAAGCTACATCTATCCCAGTGTTTTCCCTCTCTTTCCTCTCTCATGCTCTGCACTCCTTACTCCTACACACTCTCTCAAACACATATTTGTTTGTTTTATATCATGTGGCCAGGGGTGATTGTTTTCACACTTTTCCAATCACTCTCAATCACACAATGAGTTAAACAGTCTTTCAATTAGCTAGGTGGCTGTGCAAACGATGGCCATCTTGGCTGCAAGCTGTTTCTTCACCAAGATGGCCACCAGCCACCAAACCTTCACCTCCATACACACATGCACCCGTGTGCAAAGCTTATGATCTGTAATAGAGACATACACTATTTAAGAAAGAACAAAATAAATGTGAAGTACAGTCAGCGCTACTTTATCAGGATGCCTCGGGAAAAGCACAAATAATACTTGAATAAGTGGCTGTCCCAAGTAAACGAGAGGTATTTGAGATGACCTTAGTCCCAATCAACTGACATAAATAGCATTGGGAAGAACCATCTCCCAGAGTTGTATCCCATTTAAACAAAAATCCTGATTATCAGTATCCCAATTATGCAAACTGACTGTATTTATTACAGTTCCCCAAATGTGGAGAAATGTGTGTGCAATGTTGTTGGAAAGCCTGCTTTGCCACCCAGGGTCAATTATTTTTCGGTACCCAGCTCGCTTTCGGCTATCACAGCAACCCAAGGGTTTGGCTCTCTTTAACTTTTCTGTGTCCTGTTCAGCCACCATTGTGTCTCCTTCCTGCTTCTCCTCAACATTCTCCTCAGCTCCGGATACTCTTCTTTGCAGTCGAGGAGAAAACCATTAGCCTAGCTCACTCCCTGAGTGTGAGATTAGTCTTTAATTCCCCATCAGAGTACAAAATAAGGCACCTGCCTTCTGTTCTAATCCCAGAGGTGTTTCCTCATTGCTCCTATCCCGTGAATGTATTTTACTAAATATGGGACTATTACTAAGAATCGGGTGATGGGACTATTACTAAGAATCGCAGTGCAGATTTTGCTTGGCTACAAAGATCGCTGTTGAAGTACACAGCCTTGGCTTAGTCAACCTCTTGCATCTGCTCGGGTCTGCTCGGCCACTTCATGATTTTTCCATTGATCTGAACAAGACTGTTTTGTAAGGTAGGACAACTGAACCACCGTCTGGACACTCAGTACTGCATCTCCAGCCAAGCCCCACACCTTGTTCGCTGTATTTGTCACATACCTCTTCATAGTCATGCATACTAATAAATCATCTCCTGATCACTCGTTTTATCACCAAACTCCTCAATAATGCAATCCAAGTCATTATACTATTACTGTAACATCTCAAAAAGCTCTGAAAATGTCTTCCTTGTTTATGTCTGTGTTATATCTGTGGTGCAGGGACTATGTGTATTGCTCAGATCTGCACCCCCCCTTTTTTTTTTTGGCTTCTCTCTCTCAGCTCCTATCAGTCTCACTCGGCCATTGAAAGGTAGATACCTGTGCTTGAAATCTTTTTAATGATGTCGGACTGGAAAGGGAAAATTGTAATGTCAGACCTAGTCTGACATAGGACTGCAAAGGGTTCATGAAACCAGTCTCCTCCCGAACATAATGATAACCTGGAAAACATAATGGCATATTTAGGGTTACAGAAAAGCCCTGAGTTTATAGTAAATTTGATGGCTTTTTATCTTTAATAGGCAATTTACTCACCCCTTTTAGCCACACCATGTTCTGGCTGCCCATTTCCCATAGCGTGGAGATTGTGAGTGGTATGTGCATGCTACATCATTCCATAAACCAAACCACTGAGGACTAACTAGAGTTTAATCAAAGTCATGAGGCTATTTGTTTACTTTTTGTCAAATTGTTAAAGTTGTGTCCCTTACCTGAAGTGCAAATTGTCTGGTCTGCAAAATACTGTATGGGGGACTCCTGAAGTACATGTCACCACTGTGAATACGAGAGAATTAACTGTGAACACTAACATAAAAGGACATATTTCAATGTGACTTTTAATAATGTAATATTCAAATGTACAGAAACCCTTTAGTGTTTACAAGATCTCAACTTTTCATCTGGAGAAAGAACATTTTTTATAAACATTGCTTTTATCCTGTTCATGCTCTGTGCTACAATGCTGGTGCATTGGTTGAAATGAGCAGTGTATTGTGGAAACAGAAAAGCAACATTATTGCAGGAGGGAGAGTGATTTGGATTCACTACAACGCTTCTGACCTATTAGAGGCCTATATAGTGAATGGATATTCATGGTGGAGAAAATGTATTGAACTAATTTGTTAGCTACAGTTACTAACGATGTTAGTTAATGCAGCTCTATTTGTGAGTGCATCGAGCTATTCAAAATTGTGTTTCTAGGAAATAAGATAACATTAGCAATACTTCTCCATTTGTATACATATCAGTACTGCAAGCCTTAAGAAAAATGCTGAGATACAGTTGTTTAGTTCCACAGTGTGATGGCCACCTTTTCCCATTTACATAGTTGAGCAGAGAGAATATGGCATCTATGTGCGGATTATTTTTACTTAAGCAGTGTAACATTATTTTTTAATAGATGGTGATAGAAAATAATATTACACCTAAACCAGATGGAAGGCATCATTTCATATGCCATTATCAAGCCTGTAGACCTAATTACTGACTTATTTAATTTCTTGCAGCTGTATTTAGAACCCATTAAGATTTTGAAAATTGTGCAGTCATTTTCCATTTCCACCGACCTTAAGGTCATGCTGATAGGTAACACAAGCATGCCGGTAAGAGGTCTTGTTTACATCTTTATTCTGAGGACATTCAGCACTACAGGCTGTGTCATCATGCAAACACTTGTACCGGTTGACACAAAAGCTGTGTCACCATATAATCACCTGCACTTTTGGAGACACAGAGCTCGGGAACTCTTGGGCTTAAAGGAGTGATACATACATCTTTAAAATCTGTTTTTTTACAGTACTGGAAATATTATCACAATCCCTTTATCATTGTGCTGAAGAATTTTCATGAATTGTTTTGTAGTTTAGTTTATAATAAATAGCTCTGTAGATTCACTAAGGTTTTTTAGGGTACAGCTTATTCCTTTGTTATACAAGGTTCTATTAAATACATTTTTTAAGTAAATAACAGCTACTCTCATGTAATAGAAATATATAAAAAATCTGCATCATGATATTTCGGCACAATCTACATTCCACGAGTGTGTACATTTTCCCTATTGAACTATAATATAGCTTTAAATCTCGCAGGCAAGAACAATGCACAGTTTCAAACTGTAATCTCATTTACAATCTCACAAGTGTGTATACACTTCCAATAGAAATGCAGTGATTTGCAGCAACTCAGTAGCTGGGGTGTGTTTAATGTATTCAGAATGAATCAAAGCGAGTCCCAAGTCAAGAAGGACATTGTCCAGCTGCAATGTAGGTTATTTTATTAAAAATAATCACTGGGAAAGGGGTGAAGTCAATGTGAATTGAGTAACCATCTCTAATGTTTTTTCTGGTGTTTATTGGAAAAACACCAATTTAATTATTTTTGTATCAAGGTGCTTCATCGTTTTTTATCGGTTAAAATGATTTTTTTTTTTTTTTTTACATGGGAAAGGTTTTGTGAGGTAGAATACAAAACAATGCACGTCAAGACATAAAGAGAGAGTACGGGATTTCTAATAAAAAAAAATCTTCATAATATTATAAAACTAAATGTAACATGTTGTTTGAATCTTTTTTTTTTGGTTTTATGGATGTTGTCTAATTTATTTTATTTTATTCTTTGCAGCTTCACTCAAATTCTGATAAAGGGGATGGATCAGTCAGGTACATTCTTACTGGTGAAGGGGCTGGGACTATATTTCTCATTGATGAGACCACAGGAGACATCCATGCCACCAAAAGTCTGGATCGTGAAAAGAAGGCACACTATGTATTGCATGCACAAGCCATTGATCGCTGGACAAACAAGCCTCTGGAACCGGAATCAGAGTTTATTATTAAAGTGCAAGACATCAATGACAATGCGCCTAAATTCACAGATGGACCGTTCGCTGCCACTGTACCGGAAATGTCTGACGTTGGTAAGGTGCATTAACTTTTTTTTTTTTCATGTAGGTGTGTGTTTAAGATTAAGGGATCATCTGTTCAATGTCTTGGCTTTGTAAAGAATAGCTATTTTGTAGGGACACAAACTCCTTGGATGTTGTATTATCAAAGTCATGGATCATCCGTAGAATGCCTTTGTTTGTTTATTTTGTTTTATTATTATTTAGTTTAAATTATTACATTTACATTTGTTTTGCTATTTATGTTATGTTACCATAAAGATAATGATGGTACTGACACCTACAATGTGTTTGTATTTCCCTTACTTGACTGTATTTATATATTATATATATATATATATAATATATATAGATATATATATAGTATAGTCACTGATATACAGTCACTCAAAAGTAACTATTTATGTCTTTTTCCCTTTTTAATAGTTGATTTCCTCAGTAGCCTAGCAGCAGAAAATGTGACTGTATTTAAAGTACCTGTAGTCATTTTACTAGTTGAAAATAGTCAGAGTAATACTGATGCATGTTTAAATAATCAAAACTTATTTTTGATGCTGTATTAAACTTGCAAATATTCCTTTGATTATCAGAGTATAACACAATCACATTTCACAGCTTTATCTTAACTCAACGATTCCCAACCTGTGCTCTCAGAGTAAATCTCTGTCTCTGGTGGCCCCATATACATAAATCTTTACTCTCTTGCCATACACAACATGTAATACAACATTAGAACAAGCAATCTCTCTACCTTCTAAATATGCCCTATTTGTCAATTATGCATCACTTCAAACATGAGGGTGGATTTACAGCTCTATGATACCAAGTCTCAGTCTTGAACTCTGTAGTAAGACCATTTGCTGGTACAGTTGGCCATGTGGGTTTTTTTTTTTTTTTTCTGGTACAAGATAATTCCAGTGGTCATACTGTTAGGATTGTCATGGATTATCTTGAGCAGGAGACACCTTTGGAACCTTCTAGGATGTTTTTGTCAATGTTATAACCATCAGAAAACCTGACACTGCACTGACTGAAGAGATGGACCGGATCCCCCAAGCCTGACGCTTGACTAAAAGCAGCATGCCCACATTGATGTAAAGATTGAATCCATGCCAGAGAAGCCCATACTCGACACATTGACATCCATATGGACCATTTTCAAACTGTGTAAAAAAACAATCTCCAGGGACCAAGCCTATAGCCATTTTGATTTCCATGGGTGTCATGTTTCGATGCTTTCACTTGACAGCTAATAAAATACATGTAACTGCTAAATTCACTGTGTAAATACTACTCTCTTGACATACTTATCCTTGTTCATTCTTTTGAGGGGTCTACATACAATACCGGTGATCGTTTCTGCTTGTAAAACTCTAAAAACTTTCCATACATATGTAGCAATCTTGATTTTTGCATTTGTATCATTCATAACTCAAGTTTGCACACCTCTAATGGATTATTGTTTTCCCTTTGGATTAGGTGTTTGTTGAAAATCTTGTAGAAAGTAGAATTACAACCACTAGCATGCTGATTATAATTGATCACTGAACAGAAGAAACCACTAAAACAAAATAACTATGAATTGACCAGTGAAATAAGAACTCAAATAATAGCTCTTCACAAAGAAAGCTGTAGCCAAGTGAATATGACAGTAAGGGTTGGTTATACTTCTGTTGCAGATGAATGCACTACATGAGGCCCAGGCAGCTCTAATATCTCTAGACCATTTAGATCTGGGATTTGAATTGTTTTGTCCTCCTTCAAGTTGTATAAGGATGTCCACTTTTGTTTATTGTCCTGGCCATTCAACTATTTAACCAATTATGGCTGAGATATCCTCATAAGTAAAATCAGCACAGCACTCCATAAATATTCACACTATTGTGTTTATAACAGGCTTTATGTATTTGTTTCTGGAGTCAAAGCTTTGTGAATAGTCTTACAGGTAAAAGTGTAGTAACTGTGTGAAAACAAGAAGGATGTTTTTGCTTTATAATATCAATAGATCTATTACTGATTTCGGCAGAAACATGTTATTACAATTTTCAACGGTGTACGTTGTTCTACAGCTTCACTATTAAGATGCTGTCAACACATTTTCATATCAAACCAACTAGAAGTTCAGAAGCCTCACAACATTGCACCAAATTATATTTGATGGATTGTAAGTTAATTTGTTTTGCACAATGCACAACAAACAAAAAGTTGCTATATTCTAGTCAAATTATTTGTTTTCTGTTTCATGGAAATAGAAAAGAAAAATATGTTAAGAACAGAAGAGTAAACAACCTCTGCCCTACAGAATAAAAAAATACATAAATTGGCTAGAGAGTATTTAGTTTTTATTTAGCTGAAGTCAAATCAGCAAAGCAAAAATAAAACAAGGCAAAAAAAAAGCATCCCTTGGAGTAATTGTATGTTTATTGGATATTGAAAAAGAGTTAAACATTTTTTTTTTATTAATTCACCACTTCAATTTTTATTATTAGGTGAAGTTAGTATGTGATGTGCACGGTCATCCTGGGAATTCCACTGCACACTCCCCTGGGCAAAATTTCCAGGATTGTTTCTCCTCACCACACTGTATAAAGAGGCTTGTCATGGCGAGCTCAAAGTAGTTCGCTGACAAGCTATTGGCTTAGTCATGGGATCAGAGGACTGAGTTGTTGTTGGAAACAGCTGCTGTGAGGGAATATAATTTGACATTGTAAATGTGGTAAATATACTGGGGTATTCATTCGTTTAGCTTTTTTCTAATAGTGGTGCACTGGGACTATATTTCAAGTTTCTTATGAAGTGTTTTCACGCAGGTTAGCTATCTGGATTAACAGCATGTATTTAGGCAATCATTGTGTAACTTTCCATACTATGACACATCATATAAGTGGTAAATTTTGGTAAATTGGTTTGGGAATTGTATGAGTCAATGAGTTGCCTTATCATTTAAATTTCTCCCACCCAGCTGTAAGTCTTGACTGTTAAATTAAATCCTAGATACTGCCAACTTGCCCTGAGGCATTTCACTTGTATTTACCAATATGGTAAATAAATTCCCAAATCCCCCTTATGTCCTCCTTCCTCAAAATGTATGCCTTTTATTATCCGGCGTATAATTTTTTAGCTGCAGTCTGATCAATGTGTACACTAAAATAAACAGATTTTGGCTTTTAATAAAAAAAAGAGGGGGCAATTTACATTTTATCTAGCAATGTACCCAGAGGCATTATTAGGCCTAAATACAAAACCTGTGATACTTCTTACAAGTCTTATACTGTAGTAGCAGTTTGTTTATCTGTGTGTTTATCCCCTATGTTGATTTACCACAAGTATGGACACCATTTCATTGTAAAAGGAATAATTATACATTTTAAAAAACAAACTGGTATGAAGTGTTTCCTATCATGTCTTGCTATTTCTTTTTAAATAAATAAACCGTACTTTTAAAAAAAAGCATAACAATACAAACTGAAATTAGTTAGTATTCATTTTTATTTTTTCAAATAATATGTGCTTAGTAATTTAAAGCTCAGATTATTTACACAACAGTTAGCATAATTGTAAACTACTTGTGTTGAAGAATTTTCATACATTGTACAATTACATCCACATTTGGTAATAATATCAAGGTGATTTTTAGCATTTTTCATTGTAAAAGAGGGTATTAATGCTCTGGAGATCACTGTAGTGTATACTGTATATTTAAAAGTTCTGTTTTTCATTAACTTTACGTGAAAGCCTGATTAAAAGCTACATGATTCTGACAAGTTTGAAAGGTCTTCACAACATATCATATTGTGCACATATCATATTTTCATTAAACTATTTTCATGACACTGATATTGTATCTATCATTGGCAGGGGGTAGAAGCGTTACTTACATACCTTGTATGTTTTTACTATGCAGGTACCTCTGTTCTTCAGGTGACAGCTACAGATGCAGATGACCCGACTTATGGAAACAGTGCCAGGGTTGTGTACAGTATTCTACAGGGACAGCCCTACTTTTCTGTTGATCCCAAAACTGGTTAGTAGCCTACATTTTTTCTGTTTGCCTCAAAATAGGTTTTAAACTTGTGGGAGATTTTGGGGGTGTTTCAAAATAGGTTTTAAACTTGTAAGAGATTTTGGGGGTGTTGATATTGGCAAGTCAAATTCCTGGAATTGTGTTTTTGTGTGTGTGTGTGTGTGTGTGTGTGTGTGTGTGTGTGTGGTTTTTTTTTTTTTTTTTTTTTTTTACTGTTGGTTGCCATTTTGAGCCTTTGTGAATGATTGTGGAGGAAATGTAGTTTGGTCAGAATATATTTCTTTGAGCATGGTATTCTGCTTCTTAAAAAGTCTTTCAGCATGATAGGAACAGTACTGTGAACTATAATTTGTACCCTCACTTGAAAGAGAACAAAAGGACACAATGTGACTCAGCTATAAGATTGCTGTTCATTTCCTTCAAGAGTACTAAACATGCTATGCAAGCAGGTGACACAGTGTGAGATTGTATGCTTTTGTCTCCATATAACCTTTTAATGTAAATGCTAAAAAAAAAAAAAAAAAAAAAAGGATGTTTCAAAATGTTTCAGAAAATAGGGAAGGGAAATGAAGATAAAAAGAATTGTAACTGCCAGTGAAAGTAAACTTCTGTGAAAGGAACTTCACTAGTTAGTTGCAGGTTTCTAAATAACCTGTCCAGGTTATACAGCACTTGATGCTTCTGCAAGTATTGGAAAATATTAACCTGGCTTTGGTTTAAATAGACATAATAGAAACGACTAAACAATTTTGCCCAGAATATACTTTTATGGTAGAAAATCCATTAAGCAAACAATGAAGCTGGGTGATTGTTCATGCAGTTTCCCACTGTCCTTTTACATTTGTGTGGTCCTGCCAACTGATTACAAGCCAAATGTCGCTCCTCTTTATCATAGTACGTTAGGATATTTGTTTTATATTTTACACATTTGTATTCCTTTTGAAAACTGATTGTATTACAGTATGTCTTTACTGCTGTCAGCAGTCTAATACAATTATAGTTGTGGTTAATGTTGGCCAAGGAATATTTATCACCATTAATCCCTTTAATCATCCTTGCATCCTATTTTTTATTACAATAATTTAACTGCGATAATGGAAGGGAATTATATATTATTTTCTGTATAAATTGGTCACTTTTTTTGTGGTCACTCAGTACCGCCAGACTGTCAGTATTCACATTAATGCTGCTTATCGGCACAGGTCTTACTTAATTTAAATGAGGCCTTTTGTCAATGAAATTATTAATTATATTGCCTTTCAACTCTATTTTGAAGTGTAGCTGTAGATTGCTTAATTGATTCACTATTTTAGTGCCAGTAAAAAAAAAAAAGGACAGTCAGAGGGGATACCAGTGATGCAGAAGGTCAAGGAAAATGTATGCAAGATTTGTGCTTCACACGGCACGTACACAGCCCTCTAGTCGAAATGGCATAAGTCATTAATTCTCTCTAAATCCTTGCCAGAAAATTATCCTGTGAAAGAACACTTGCAATAAACACATTACAGCAAGGTAGTAATTGTGCAGGCATCATTCTAAATGGATTGAGTTGAGTGACTTTTGCAGGTAATCTACAAATATTCAGTGTTAGACAACCAGAAGGAAGACATGGGTGTTTAAAATGCCATAAAAATGCCACATTTTCTTCCTTTTTCTTTGACAATAATGTATTTCCCTAGAAGTTGTTTTTAGTAAAAAATGCAGTTTATCAAGTCATTTCTTTTTCACAGTAAATCTCAGCTTTAGTTTACTAATCAAACCTCCACCTACTCAATAAATCAAATTAACCTACTGTTATTTATTTATTTATTTATTTATTTATTTTGTTTTGTTTTGTTAAAGACACTTAGTACCCAATTTACAAACAGGCGCTACGCTTTATGGTGCGCTGTGGCAGGGCAAAAAGGGCCCGTTAATAATTTTCGTATTGAATACTGCAATTTTATTCATTATCGTGTGTGATACTTGGCATATTATGGTGCACACTAAATTTAGTGCATCACACTATGGTAATCAGAATGAACATGCATTTTTATGGTAACGCTGATGTATCTAAATGATCATCCAGCTCAGAATAATGAGATTACTGTATACACATGGTATTTACTAAAGGACGTTAATTTTAGTGTGTGCATAAAAGTGATCATTTATTAGTGTGTTTGGAAACCAGGCTTCAACCACTGATAGGCGCACTATTTAAACCTCTTTTTCTGGGCTGAAAACTGGTGATGTACAGTTCGATTCATTTTACTGACTTGATTCATTCAGTTTAGTGAATCAATTCTATATATTTGTTTGTTTGATCCACTGAGTCACTAACACAAAATAAATAGGCCTAAATATTGCGGAATTACTTGGTTATGAAAATGTGTTGGCGTGATTAAAGTCTAGAAATGATAGATTATTGATTGTAATTGTGCTTACATAGAAAGGGGGCGGGGCTACGGTACACTAAATCATCAACCCGGAAGGGAAACGATGTGGCAGCCACGGATTGGAGGAGTGTTTGCACTCGTTAACCAAGGGGTCTTGATTGACGGTATAAAAAGGGACACATCGAAGTGATCTGTTCCTTTGATTGGTTAAATGCTGAACCGGAAGGGAAACCCTTATTGTGGTTGTGAGCATTTCGTTTGTTTTTGTCGTGTCTAAAGAATTATTTATTTGTCATTATTAGACAGCTAACACGATCTGGAGCTGTCGCCAAAGGCCAGCACTTACCCTGACAACACCGCACCATTGTTCAGGATTAAGTATATTTGCACCATGAGCACTATAGCACTCACTGTGGACTTGTGATTGTATGTGTGTTATGTGCGGGTGTTTAAATATCAGGACTATTACTTCGGGATTAAATGGAGTAATACACAGTACTGTATTGCCTGTTATCAGTGTTGTTTTCTGGTTTTATCATCAGACTGGATTGTAAAAATAAAACACTGTTGCACCTGGATTATCGCTGTCTGTCTGTTTATTGATCACTGCTGCACACCTGTGCCTGCACACTGTTAACCACTTTACCACAGTATACATTGTATTGTCTCTGCATTGCTTCAATTGTTCACACCTTTTATTATTAAATGCAATTTAATATATTAGAAATTATAATCAAAAGAGTATGATGTACCCTTAAAGCAAAATGTTGAAAATGATCAAATAACCTTATGCTCTACCTTTTATCTACCATTCAGTATCTAAATTTTAAAGCTGATTAAAAAAAAATAAAAAACATTAAATACATTTTAGCACTTGGGTGATTGAAGCTGTTGTTTATGAACATCAAAAGTTTATTTTATGCAGCACTTGCTTCTTCAGTAAATTGTGATTCAGTTAGGAATAGTTGTGTTCTGAACGACTGCAGTACCAGCTGTTGCTGCTTCTGGTAAGCAATGCCACTGGCATATTAATGCATTATCAGCAGTTGGGCTAGTGAAATTTGTTCCAGCAAAACTGCTTCAAATGTAATCTGCTACACCTCCTATGGGAATTCCGCACACTCTACTTATACTTGCAGAAAGGTCAGCACTAGACTCTGTACCACTGCTGATTACTACATGCAGGTGTCTTTTACATTGTCTCCTTGGTGACACAAATGCGGTTCCCTTTTCCATCTCATTAAAAAACATTAGACTGCCAAACCTTTCTTTGTAAATGTGTCATCCTTCAGCACTTGACTTGTGTCTTACAGTTGCCTTTCTCCAGTCTTACACTTGAGTTAAAGCAGTAAAAAACTATTTGAAATTGTCTTTCTTTGTACTAATGTTTGTTTGAATTATTTTAAATATTTGATGCACTGGGGTCTGTTACAGATACTTCTTTCAAAATGTTTAGTGGTTAGTTTACTGCAGTAGAATGCCATCTAATTGTATAAACAAGGGGTGTTTTCATAGCAAAGGAAAAATAAAGTCATTTCTGAAAACAGCATTTTGGGATTTTACATTTTGCATATAAATCACTGGTTCTCTTGCTTGTTTAAGTATGGGTGACTATTGGTTAAAAAGTCCAAGTATTACTAATTTGCTGGTATGTTTCAAGGTGTGGCAAAGTGGTTTGCGATGCGCAGTATAGGGGTGATGCAGTGCTCACGACAAGGACAAACAACAAAGTACTGTTTTTTTTTTTTTGTTTTTGTTCTTTTTTTTTTATAATCCAAAGTCTGATGACAACAGTAAACAATAAAGAGAACAGGCAATACACAACAATGTGTATTACTCCTTTTAAATTCATGGGTTCAGTCCCGGAATAATGAACTCAGTATTTAAATACACAGTATGAGCACAAACTCAGTCACAAGTCCAAAGTGAGTGCTGTAGTGCTCGTGGTGAAAATACAATTAATCGTGAACAAGTTCATTGTTGTCCGGGTTTAGTGCTGGCCTGTAGCAATAACTCCGGATCGTGTTAGCCATCTATTAAGAACAAACAAGTAGATTTTAGACACGAGAAAACAAACAAAACACTCATTATAACAATATAATTCTCCTTCCAGTTAAGCGGTAACTATACAAAGGAACAGATCACTTCACAACATCCCTAAAGTACTGTCAATCACACCCCTTTGGTTAACGATTGTAACCGCTCCTCCAATCTATACTACCACATTGTTTCCCTTCCGAGTCGATGACTTGGTGTAACATAGTTCCACCCCCTTTCTATGTGGCCGACTTCAACCTAATCCTGGGATTTGTTTGGCCATCCAGTCCAGGGCACTGTTCCCTTTACACAGCGCCCTCACAGGTCGGGAGGGAGATTTATCACTCTGTCACACAAGTTTATAAATTAAGTGGGTTTTTTTTGTTTGTTTGGTTTTTTCGCCATTTCCCTTTTACATATATATTTTTTATTATATTTGTTATTTATTCAAATTGTAAAATATAATATAGATACAGCGATGGAAATAAGAGTCCATTGCATAGTTTCCCTTTCTGGTTTTACTATGAGTTTATCAAGACACGACTGAGCTTGTTACCTATGCACTGCGGCTAATCAAGCTTGTAGGTAAACCTAGTATTGATCAAACTGCTATGCAACAGGAGTTTTATTTCCATCCCTGAGACAACATATGGGGTTTAGGAGACAGTATAATAGACTTGATGCCAGTAACATGTTAGCTGAATGAACATATTTGTCAAAGTTGTATGTTTTCTCCTCAAATTGATTCTGAACAATGCACAATATGCATTTTTATAAATACTAGAACTGTTCATTCAGTTTCACTTGGCAGTGCTTAGGCTGACCCAGTTTATGGTCAATTTGACTGTGAACAGGCAACCAGTAAACCTCCACATCAGGTAATTGAAATAACATCTTACTGCTTCCACAATAAACATCTGGCTTGTGCTGCATTGTACTGGCCCTTGTTTGATTTTGCAGCAGGTTATAAATTAAGCATTCATATAAAGACAAGAAAGTCAACTTTATGTGCTGTATGGCAGCACTTTTAACCACGGAACAGGTTATAAGGCAGTATAGTCATGGCTCCTGTTTGCCCCATAATCCTACTGCACTAGCAATCTTATTCTATTAATAAGACTGTCCACAAATTGGTTCGATATCAGTGTTATGAAGGCGGAGGATTATATATACCCTATAATAGTGTATAAGGAAAAATGACTACAAGTTAAACACACAACACACAATGAAGTTTAATCTGTATTGAAAAGCACTTACGAGTGATTTACACCTTAAATTGAAGTGTTTTTAGTTGTGTGTATTCTCTGTGGAACATATTGAATTTGAATGAGAATGTTTCATACATACAATTAACTGGTGTTCTTGTTGTACTGATGTGAATACAGCATGTGGAAAAAAGCAGGATGTTAAATTACAGGTGCAGTTGGAAGTAAGATACTTGTAAGTATCGATTACCCTGCAATCTCAGCATCTGTACATTCAAAATAAAAATGTTTTATAGAAATCACTTTCCATTTCACTAAAGCATCTGCAAACATTTTACGATTCTACAATGTTCATACATGCTTGGAAGGGATTCAATTATATGTGAATATTGAAAGTGTAATACTTAACTACAGTTTATACAATATATAGTATATTTTACCCCAAATGACCATAGTGGTCACTGAAATAATACAAAATATACATCTCAACCTTTTCTATGTACAGATATTTCATCATGGTTAGGCTTATGTCACTGTGCAATGTTTTATTTTATAATCTGTTTTATTTTTAACTATATGCTGTGTATTTGTTGTTTGTACTTCGTTGTTTTTAGTGTTATTAATCTGAACTGTACAGCGCTTTGCATTTAGGCACTATAAAAAATAAAGATGATTATATTATTATTATTATTATTATTATTATTATTATTATTATTATTATTATTATTATTATTATTATATATAAGAATAATAAGTCATTATTCAGTGCTCCTCCTAATGTTCCAATGACAAGAGGCCTTGCCATAAATGATATCTTGTTTTCCAAAGGTTGTTTACAATGTGTAACCTTCAATAAAGAATGTGTTCTCTACATGTGTGGGGCCCTGGACACATGTGTGAGCTTTTTTATATATATATATATATATATATATATATATATATATATATATATATATATATGTCTGTTTGCTGCAGTCCTGCTCTCCTGAGTTCAGGATGTCTATAATTGGGTAAACATACTGTGAACTATATGTAGATTAAGGAAGGGCACTAAACATTATGGTGCACCATAATTGCAATTAGAGTGCACGTTTATGATTTCCGTATTTATTACTGCAATTGTATTCATTATCACACGACATAGTGGGTATATTATGGCGCACACTGATTTTATTGTGCCACACTATGTTAATCAGAATGAATATGTGATTTGTATGGTAATGCATGATAATGTTTTTAAATGAGGCACCCCACTCTGAATAATGAGATGAGCTTTATTCACACCGTATTTACCAAAGCGCGGTAATCATAGTGCACCTTAAAGTGAGCTGCAATTAGTTTGTTTGGAAACCAGGCTTTAACCGCTGACAGGCACTCTATTTAAATCTATTTTTCTGGGCTGAGGTGTATCTGGAATCGTGGAGGCATTACTTGCATTGAGGTTTTCATAGTGAATGTTACCTGTAAATAACAGGTTATATTAAGTGTGAATAACCGTGAATGAGTGTTATAATTTCTTAGATGTTATTTTATAGTTCATTACATTTATACAAATAAAAAGTAGTTAAATAAAACACTGGACCAAACAAGGTATTATAATTTTAAACAGCATCCTCCACTAGACTTTCTGACTCCTCTGTGTGCAGTTTTAGTTTGCTTTGCCTCTGCCTGTCCCCTATGGAGGGCTGCATCTGTTAATCGCTCATTTAGGTCAATGTAAGCCACCTCCACCTTTCACAATAAACCACTGACTAAAAGATATACCTGGACTCCTGTGGCTTTTTATATAATGTTGGTGATGGGTTAGTCTTGGACATTATCATGCATATTAAATTAAATTATCGCTCACAATACATGTAGTGCGCATGGTATGGTATGTAAATTAATGCATTCTCTGTTAGTAATTGGGGCAGTAAATTTAGATTTATGGTGAACGTTAGGCTCACTGCTTAATGTGCACGTTACAGCTACATTTAGTGCCCTTTCGTAAATGAACACCTAAGTCTGTAATTTAATTTAATAAAGTTTGGCCCTTTGAGATAATTTAAATTTGCTTGCAGCTCCCTAAGCTAATTATTGGAAAACTTAAAATCATCGAAAAATAAAATTAAGTAGGTTCGGTGTGGCCTATCAATATGTCTATTCAAGGTAGACAGATCATGAGAAAATATTATACAAAGTACTTGAAAGGGCCTACATGAAAGGGACAATGTGTTAATAAATCTCCAATCTAACTCTTAACTGCTATTGTTAGAAAGGATAAACTGATGACTGAAACAAATGCCTTTTAGAGCCTAGTTAATTTTTTTTTTTTTTTGTGGCAGTAACATGGATGAAAAGATGTACTGAATTATCATGTAGGCATGATGTCTGATGAGGCAGAGAATCTGTCCAAAACTGTCTCAACCAGAAAAAACAAGTTGTCCCTTAGCAAATGGCTGGTGACTGCAAATTGTGACATCTCAATCAACATCACAACAATCCACACACTGGATGCTGGTTAAGCTTGCTGTACCCACCAGAACAGTGTAAGGAGTTTTCACTTGTGCTACTGTAACTTTATTTACAAAGCCACCTTTCCAATACAGTGACAATACCCAATATAAACGGAATATAGAAAGTTCTCTCTCATTAATATGGTTCATGGTTTACCCAAATAATGACATAATTTATGTAAAGAAATGCTTTCAAGCTAGGTATTAATAAAATGCATACATGTTTGGCCAAATCACTTACTTGGCTGGTGATTTAGAAATAGATAGTATAGCTAGAACTATAAATTGTACACGTTATGGGTTTCAGAACTATCTTTCAAAATGAGGAATGCTTGGCTTACTAACTTAAGAAGAGCATTGTGATCCAATATTAAGATAATGAAAAAATATTTGGCATGTCAAAAACAGAGCAGCATTGTTTACAGGAAGTAGTATACTCACTGTTTTGAAATGTCATGCATTGTGATACAACCTTTTTTTACATTTTCATAGCAACTAAATTCTTAACGTAAATTATAAAATGAAAACCTCAATATGCTGTATGAAGTCCCATAGCAAAAGACTGTATGGAGGTTGTGTCCTGAATCTTCTTTGTGACTGGAGAATTGTGCCATGGGCAAGTAACCTTCCAAGAGATGAATCTTGTTATCTCTGGTTCGGTAATGTGGTAAGAGTTAAGATCTCGTGAGTATCAATGCCTATGTGTCTTTCTCTGTTTGTGAGTATGCAAGATCTGCCAGTTGTGTATTAGATAAATGACTGCTGGACAAACTTAGCCATTTTAGTATGTTATTTATTTTTCATTACATGAGAAAAGCTGTTATTTACGTCACGGAAATATTGGACTCCGCTTTCACCAAGATCAAATGAGATAGTAGTGGTAGGGACCAAGTATCAATCTCAATCAATCTTTATTTTATATAGCATCTTTTATAGTGGAACACCATCACAAAGCGCTTTACAAAATGCAATAAATACAAGAAAGTCCATAATTCTTCAAATACAGAGAAATGCATACTACATGATACAGTAAAGAAATAAAAAATAAAAAATAAAAGCATAATACATTAAATAAAGTGGAAAGTGCATAATACATTAAATACAGTGGAAAGTGCATTGATAGTAACATAATACGTGAAATAGTAGCAGCAGCTAATAGCAGATATCAGGCTTAAGAAGCATGGAAAGCAAGAGAGAACAGGTTGGTCTTGAGAGTTTATTTAAAGCGAGCGATGGTGGGTGCATCACGCAGCAAAGTTGGGAGAGAGTGCCAAAGAGTCAGAGCCATGAAGTTAAATGAGCGTGGGATCTGTGTGATAAAGGGCATTGTAGGTGAGCAGGAGAGTTTTGAACATAACCCTGAACTTTACAGGTAGCCACTGACTGATGGGGGAGTTGTCTTGCAATGATGTTTTTTACATCTGGTAAAGATCCTGGCAGCACCATTCTGAACTAGCTGCAGTCAGTTTATGATGCGTGCCAGGAGACCACCACATAGAGAGTTGCAGTAGTTGAGTCGAAGGGAGACAAATGCATGACAAAGTGTCTCCGCATCCAGGAGGGAAAGGTAGGGACGGACTTTGGAGATGTTTCCAAGATGGTAGAAGGAAGATTTGACCACGGAGGAGATGTCAGCATCA
The DNA here is from genome assembly GCF_017654505.1 of Polyodon spathula. Classification (NCBI taxonomy): domain Eukaryota; kingdom Metazoa; phylum Chordata; class Actinopteri; order Acipenseriformes; family Polyodontidae; genus Polyodon; species Polyodon spathula. Next base: position 13,436,613 of record NC_054536.1, on the reverse strand, counting down.
AAGGAGAGGTTGTTGTAAAAAAGTACACCAAGGCTTCGTACTGTGGAGGAAGGCAGCAGCAGACAGTTTCCGAGGTTCAGGTTAGCTATATTGAGATTCTTAAGTTGAGTTTTAGATCCTACTAGAAGGAGTTCAGATTTGTTACTGTTCAGTTGAAGAGAATTGGCAGACATCCAGGCCTCGATGTCTTGAATTCAGGCAGAGAGCCAGTCCACGGCAGAGGGGCTTCCAGGGTCCAGTTTTATATAGAGCTGGTTGTCGTCAGCATAGGAGTAAAACATGAGGTTGTGTTGGCGGATGAGGTGACCCAAGAAAAACATGTAGATATTGAAGAGAAGGGGCCCAAGAGCAGATCCTTCGGGGACACCACAAGTGACTGGGTTTGCAACACCCTGCGTCCATGTGGCGGAGTGTCCCGCCCCTTTATGTTCAAGTGTTTTATGTTGTATGTAGTGTGTTTAAGGTTGGTGTTTTTATCTATAAAATACATGGGATATAAATATGGGTTACGAGCACAAGTGTTAAAAATGTATATTTGTATTTAGGCACGAGGATTGCACAGCATTTCACGTAAAAAGTAAAAAGTAATAATATGTGAGCACGGGGAATTGCACTTTATTAATTCAAGTGCAGTTGTACCGAGACTCCAATTGAATGATTGATTAGCAATCAAGTCTCAGTACAGCTGCATAAAAGCTGCATGTTTTCACTCACTCAGGGTTGTGTGTTCGGTGAGTGGAGAACGGGTGTGGAGAGGAGAAAGTAAATAAGTAAATAATTGGTTTAAACTCACCGTGTTTGTCTGTTCGTCCGCTGTTTGTTAGTGTCTGTTTCGTGTAGTGTTAATCCGTTTTGTTTGTCTGTTTGTTTGGCCAATGCACCCTTTGTTTTGTGTGTTTTGTTTCCAAATCTTTTGTTTATTATTATTATTTACAATAAAACTCTGGACGCCGTAGAGTCACAGATTCACCGCCATTCCTAATTGTTTGGAGTCTGCATTTCTGGTCTGACGTCACCCCTACAAAGCCATCCTGTTCACAGTCCAGCATAAAAAACAGACTGCATGCGCCCGGATAGGTAAGAGCTTCGCTGAAATATCGTCTTCAGTGCATTAAAAATATTGCTTAAATAGCTACTGCACCCTAAAATTGTCAAACTGAAAGTTAAAATAATTGTATGATTGTACTGTAGTGGTTTAGAATACCTTTGATCGATCTGTTCTACATTCAGAATTTTACTTACATAGATATACATGCCATAGTCGTAGATCCCAGTTTGTATCACAGGACAAAGCACCTGATTATGGATGCTACAGTAGGTGGATGCAATCAGAATTTGCCCTGTGAAGGGATTTGGTACCATATTTTTCCCAAGGGGCAGCATTTAAGCATTACTGTCCATCACAACGTGATCATTAGCTGTTCTTGGTCATCATTTTAAGTGAATTTTAAGATTCTACTGTGGCAGTTATCAAAGATATTTTTAATTAAATTATAAAATGATTTTGTGATGATTGTTACATTTGTACCAGAGACCTCTAGCTAACATGTAACATGCTTGCTGGTTCTGAATTTGTTTGGACATTGGCGCACTGCTATCTTTTCTGGATTAATGTGTAAAAAACTAATAAATTAACCACACTATCGGTCACAGTGACCAAAATGATTCATCCCCTTCCTACATGCTCATTCAGTTTTATCTAACTCATATTTGCTGGCTGTCAATATACAGTATACATTAAATAAAGATTGTGATCTGTTTTACCATAGGGGTTTTCATTAGTAAATCCCACGCCATACTGGTGGAAGCAGCAAATAATAATTTACAAAGCGTTTCAGCAGATATTGGAATATTCATGAAGAGATTAAGTGACAAATTAAGTAGAGGCAGCTTGGGAAAGGCTTTTAAAAAGTAACATTTTTCAGGTAATAGTAAATACTGCACATACAATTTGGTAAATATGACACAAGCAGTACTTTTAAATGGATAATAATATTCTACTGTTTGCAATACCAGAGATATTTTGTCATTGAAAGGGACTATTATGAATTTTTCATTGAATTTACACACACATGCAATGATGAAAGTCTAGTTGGCAAATTACAGCAGCATGTTATATGTTTTTGTTTTCTTGAAGAGACTGGTGTTCTCACTAAGAAAAAAAATACATGTATATACTTAATACTGGTATTTAGTATGCTATGTCCCAGATATAATTGTATAATTTTTTCACAGGTGTGCTGTGATCCTGGTATGGCACTTGCTGCACGCATCTCAAGAAAAAGTGGGCAGTGGTTAATCTCTAAAGGAATAAATATGCATAGTTAATGTTATATAGTGTTGGGAACTCTTTAAAACTACTTTAAAAACCACTTGCTCAGCAGGTTGCTACTTGTTCTGCAACACCTCAGTTTCATCCTAGAAAAACCTTGTGCACACAGAATATAAGAGCAATGTTCCCTGTATTATAGTGGTAATTCAACTTCATTTCTGTGTTAAATACTGATTTTCAACCAATATCTTGATAATGGTAGGGAGGAGAATTACTTCTTTTGGAATATTTTGTGACATTGTCTTCAAAGGGTCTTTCAATAGGATTGGTATATTAAAAGATAAAAGGGGGGTCAAAAAGTAAAACTGTCCCCTGTGTACAATGCAAATTCTTATGAATTTTTCAGCAGACATGGATAAAAAACGGTTCCAGCCCTACCTATAGTGCGTAGCATGGAGACAGCAGACTGCTACTTAATTTCCTACTGTGGTAAAAATGTTATTGGATTTGTAGTTTTAAAGTTATTTTGATTTTAATGTTTGGTTTTGTGTCGGGTACATTCGAGTGTATCCATCAGGTCCACTCATAAAGACACGCACACATAACACAAGGCACTGTGTGAGAATACTGCCTGCTAAGAGCTGGCCTTGGAATAACTCAGCACAAATTTCTGCACAAAAACTGGTCTTAAAATGGGGATGGAAGTTCACAACACAGCCTTGAAATGAGTTCCAGGATTGATCCCTCCGACAGGGGATTTCCAGCATATCAGTTACGCTACACGCCTCATAGCAAATCAGATAGCCAGTGTCTGTGTGAGAACCGCACTCAGTCTGTTAAGGCTGTCAAAACAACAATATGACACACTGCCTTTCTGAGGCAAGCAATTGCTAATGAAAATGAGTCAAGAGTGCAAATGCATGGTGCTTTATGCATTATGGTTAATTCATGGAAAGTTAAATTTTTGCTTCACTATATGTGCACTATAGAGGGAGTTGTTTTATTTTGTATTTTAGTTAGGTGTTGTTATGTGTCCCATGGCGCTCCCCACTCTCTCACTCATTTATAACACTCATTGGTTGTAACGCTCATATTGAGGGTCCTGTGAAAATCACAATTTCACGGGTTGCGCAGAAATTGTGAAACTAGCCCAATACCATGAGTTTTACAATATTCTTAAGAAATAAAAATAATTTCATAACTGTGCTGCTGAACCTCATCTTCTTTAATATTAGCATCGGAAGGGTATCCATATATTATAAAAAAAAAAATAATAGATGGGCCTTTTCAGTGAGTTACAGGGAAACAATTCCATCTTGCGGTTCTGTGACAGTTTATAAATTACTTGACCTTTGGTTTCGTAAATGATAACATCACAGAATCCCTATATGGAATTATTGTCTTGTAACTCTCAATGCCCATCTGTTATTCTTTCTCTCTCTCTCTCTCTCTCTCTCTCTCTCTCTCTCTCTCTCTCTCTATATATATATATATATATATATATATATATATATATATATATATATATATATATATATATATATGTGTGTGTGTGTGTGATGGGGACCCGGCTTGCCACAGGCCTATAACTTTTCTTTTGTTGAAACTGACGATCTGTATTCCAGTAACAAATCTATCACCGTCGTTATTGTCACTAGCTGTTGTCTTCCCTGGAAGACAAATAAATAAAAGACATTTGTTTTTGTAAAACTTTTCCAAGCGCTTGTTCTTCTTCTTGCTCATTCTGTGTTGTTGGTCATTGTATGTCTGTTTATGCTGCATCATGAAAACCCACCCACCGCACTGTACGGCCGTCGGTCTTGTGTATAGTTTAAGTCAGTAACTATTTCATAGTTGTTTTTATATTCAGTTAACTGAATTAGTTTCTTAATTGTTAAAAGCTAAAGATAGGGCTATCTTACACATTTATTTTATTTTGAAAATAAGTTATTTTTGTTTATCTCTTGATTTATAGTGTTTTTTACTTTTATTTATTTTTTCACTTTTAAATATATTTGCAAAGTGGTTTGCTGCATTGGAACATGGACCTTGTTTCCTTTTATAAATAAAATGAACTCTTGTTATTCAAAAAAAGATTGACTTCAGATGGTTTTCTTTATTTAATCCCGGGGACCTGGATTACTGCTCGGCTAAAAGGGAACTCCAGTAGAGAGTCAATTATTCAATCTTTGATCAACCATACTGTCTAATCAACCAAACGCACCTGTTGTCACGTGATGAATTACATGTGATGCATTTAGTGGTTCCAATCCTGGGAATCCCTTTGGTAAATTCAGCTCCTGAATCCTGATTGAGGATTGTATTAAGGAAACTTGTATTGTATTAAGATTCTGTTTTTACTCATGATTTTTTTCTTGTTTTGTTATGTGTGCTGCTCTGCTGCAGTTCGTAACTAGGCAACCTGCTGCTGAAATTACAACCACGAGATTTGAAATTTGCTTTAATGATAACAACCACTGTCTGCAGCTACTCAGCTCAATATGGCAGAGAGAAATGAAAAATATGACTTTTATTAACTGTGGAAAGGGAGTCATTCAGTTTATACCTTCAGTTCTACAATTAAATGGAATGTGTTTGTTATTTGTTTTATGAAAACTGCATAGAAGGAAGCAATGTTTACAGTTGTTGTTTTTTGTTAATTTGCCTGTATTTGAACAGATGAGGTTTCTTGATTAAATGTCATAAAACAGAATATTCCAGTTTATCTGTTTTCACTCCATCTACTTAACAATCCTCTTGCTGTGTGATGGTGACTAACAAAAAAAAAAAATACAGTGAAACTCTGATACAACGTACTACCTTGCGACCATAAAAACAGTATGTTATAACCAAGGTATGTGATAACCAGACACATGCACATACCTGCCAAATCAGCACAAAAATCAAAACCTAGTATAGTTCTAATTGATTAGTGTACATATACAATGTATGTAGTATAAAGGTTTACTACAGAAGAAACCATATAAAACAATGTAACTAGTACTGTACATTACTATACAGTATGTAAGATTCTGTATTTTAATTATTTAATACAGTAATTCTATGTTGCCTTGGATAAAGAGGGTCATCTAAATGAATTATAAAAAATAACAAAAAAAATATAATTAATGTACTGAATACTACTGTATTATAATTAGTAAAATAAACAAATTAATAAAAAATACAGTACAGTAATAATAAATGATAGAAATAGTAAAACTACTACTACTACTACTACTACTACTACTACTACTAATAATAATAATAATAATAATAATAATAATAATAATAATATATAAGTCAATAAACATTACCATACAAACTGTAAGTTCATGTACAGTACAGTAGTCATTGCCTGTACGCTATTTTAAGAAGTATTTTAGGCCCTGGCCACATTAACGTTTTAGAACAGAGTTAAGGGTTCAAAACCTGTTAAACAGTGCTTAAATCGATTTGCATCCACACTAAACACGATTTATAACCGAGTTCAACAACCGAGTTTGAAAGCGACTCAAACTCGTTTGTCGGCATAACTGGGTTAGATAAACTGGTTTAACTGTAATATGCACGTTTACCATGTTTGAGTCTGGTTACACAGTATCCTCCGATATCCCCTAGTGCTTTGCGGTAGTACGTTGCCATAATCCCCCTGGTCACAGGAGACAAGAATAAAGAAAAGACAAGCCCCAATTAAAATACAGGAGAATTTCTTCTTGTCATATTCCATTGGTAGTCAGATATGCCAATATACTGTAGAACACAAAACTTAAAATGTGTCCAAAACACTTTGTAAATTATCTCAGATCATATTACATGCTGTATTAGCAAGTTAAATGTCTTTATTTTGACTTTTAATTAAATTACAGAACCTCTTATCTGCCCCAGATTTTCCCTTTGTGCAAATGCCCATCTCGTTTATTTACTATGACATGGGCATTTTTCCCCCCTTTTGATTACTTAGGCACTTTCTCATACCTCCTCTGTTCTGCACCAGTATCAATGAAAATAAACAACAACATTTACAAGGGGGAAAAAAGAAAGAAGAACGTATATACATTGCAGTGGTTTCTGGGGTAGTCATCTAGCGAAGTGTTTTTTCAACAACAGCTGGGTTAACTAACTCTGTTTCATTATGGCAATCTGGACGCTGTAACATTATTGGGTTAAGGTTCAGGTAAATTAGTTTTGAACTAGGCTGACAATTTTTTTACTCAAATGTGGACAAGGTGTAGACGACTGACTCAGCGACTGCTGCTTTTAAAAGATTTTAAAGTTTGTCCTTAAGTAAAATTGCCGATCGTTTAACACTGGCCAAGCATAAATTATAGTAATCAAGAGCAAGGTCAAGTTCAAATAGCAAGAAGTAGGCCAACGAGTACATAATATGTGCAGCACAGACCACTGTGTGCCATCGCGGTGCATGCTAATAACAGGAAGTATGCACTATCAGAGTACGTACTAAAAGGAGAATTTAAACAGGATTTAATATGATTTTATTCAGTTCCATGACACTGGTTCTTTATATCAGTGTGTACGTTATATCCCAGGTATGTTGTTAATGGGTTTGACTGTACTTAAATTTGGGTGTTAATAAGGTAAGTGAACAGTTCTCATCTGTCTGTGACCTCATTTTTATTTTATTTTTTCATAGACATGTCAGTATCCAGGGCTTTAAATTGTTGCAGTTAAGCAAATTAAACCAGCCGCCTCCTTCTTGATTTTTCTTCTATTTCGTCAGTAAGGGCTGGAGATCATGTCTATGTTATTGAGCTGCTAAGAACTTTTATTTGAATGGCATGTTATTACAATGTCTTAACAGCAAGTATCTAAGTATAAAAACATTTTACTGATTTTTTGAAGTTTACTGATGCCTAAAGTTCTGTAATGTGTCAAAGTTTTACTGAATTGTATTCTTTGATTTTCAAAGTTTAATATATGGTACGTTTAATTACAGTATTTCATTACCATAACTGTAGGTGTTAAAATTTTACTGAATTGCATGAATCTAATGATTTGTAAAGCTTTGTAATTTTGTATGCTTACTGTGATAGAATAGGTTACTAGTTATATATCATACAGTAAGTACTTGTGTATGTTACTGTTATTCTTTACATTATTAAAGGTACAGTAATTAAATTTCCAACATTATCAATATATCTGTGGTGCAAAGAAAGCACTTGATTTTTCTTTATTCCAGGGAAATTGGCCTCACTATACAGGTCAAATATCAGACTCAAGAGATGTGGTATATTGGTGTAGAAATAAATGAAAAATCCCATTTCGGAATGTGATCGATATGATTTTCCATATAAAACTAAATGTTACATTGTAGTTCAGTCCAGTACTATTGATCTCTCTCTTTCTATCGGACAGGTGTTATCAGGACTGCTTTAGCCAACATGGACCGGGAAGCCAGAGAACAGTATTTTGTTGTCATTCAAGCCAAAGATATGGCCGGACAGATTGGAGGACTGTCGGGGTCCACTACAATAAATATTACTCTAACTGATGTCAATGACAATCCACCCAAATTCCCCCAAAGTATGTACCAACAAGAGTAAACTAGGAATTAGTGAATGCTTAGTCAGGAAGACACAATGGCACTGTACATTTTAAAATGGCACTGTACCAAGTAAGAACTTTTTTTTTGTAGTTGAGACCTTATTTTCACTTCAGAATTTCTCTCCTTGTGTAAAAGGTAATGGGACCCCAGCTAAGACTTTAAAAAAAATGTTCATACACTTTTGTTCTATGCTGCCCATAGAACATTATATTTTCTGTGTAAGTGTAACACAGAGAAAATCAAGAACTTTATTTTCTTTTGATTTGTAAGCTGTTAAATACGCATCACTGTGACAAATGGTAATAGCAAATCAGATGTCTTGGTTAACAATAAAAAATACTGATGTTTAATAAAATGGCAGTTTATACATCCATATGTTAAAATAGATTAATCCACTAAAACAATTGTATATAGAGACAGTAACTTTCATCCTAAGATCTATTGAAATTACAAATCTACTGTAAATCATCTAGGAATCATTTATTCAATATTACTAAGCATAAATTAAATTGCATTGTTCCCTGCTGGTCCTGAACCAAAGTCGTTCATCAAATATACTCAACTATCATTATCAAACATTAAGCTGTTATTTTAAGCATATAAAATATATACAAAAATGTAGACATATCCTTCTATTTTAGACTTCAAGGCATTAGGTAGTCAGAGATGTGCCGAGAGTCACAGTAGTCCTTTATGAAATTACCTTCCACTGAAAAGATTCTCAAAGGTCTTTTCTCTGACATGTAATTTTCATAATTTTCTCTTATGGGAGAAATCAGTTGGAAACGTTGCTACTTAAGGACATTTAAAAGCTCTTGCGTAAAATGTATGAGTTGTTTAATTATAGTTTTTAACTCGTATTTTATATACAAAGGGTGTTTCATCACTACAGTGTACAATACAGGGTACTCAAAAGAAAATCTGTACAAGATGTCCTCCTGTTTCCTCCTTAAAATGAGAGTTCAGTAATTGCACTGGCTCTGACATGTTTGAAGATCAACTTAAGATGAAATTTCGCATTTTTAAAGAAAAACGTGAATTGCTGTGTAGAGATATTTTGTTTAATGACAGTGGATCCCTTTCATTTAACCATAAAAAATCACTATACATTTTTAATATGCAGAGACAGCTACTGACGGACATTGCTTTCAATGCAAGTAAGGTGAAAAGTGACGGTATGAACAGGATAAAGAACGACTGCCATATTTAATGAAATGCCGCTCTCCGTTTGCAAGCTGAAGTGTTTGTGTCATGAACCCCCAGGCCGCTTCCACAGTAAAACACTATTCTGTGTCATTTTTTCTGACCTTGACTACTTCTATGACCATAAAATTGGAGCTGCATTATCACGTCAATAGTAATATTTTCCCTGGGCTCTAACAGAAAATGATACTATAGGCATCACTGTCTGTACACATCTTTAAGAGCATTGCTTGACCAAGCATTGCTGTCACATGTTTACATTAAACTGATGCATAATCTTTACTTTTACAACAAAAGGCTGCCTTGTTTCATTTCTTTACATAACATCAACACAAATTCTACTCCAGTACAACATAGTCTGAATGTTATAGATTCACATGACTTTGTTACTTTTCACTTTATTATTATTATTATTATTATTATTATTATTATTATTATTATTATTTATATAATAATCATGTATTGAATATGATTCTATCTCTACAGAAAATTATGAGCTGTATGTACCAGAATCTGCTCAAGTTGGCAAAGCTGTTGGCAAAATTAAGGCAAATGATGATGATACTGGAATTAATGCAGAGATAAAGTACATCATCACAAATGGAGATGGGGCTTCGGTTTTCACCATCTCCACTGACAAGGAGACTAGGGAAGGCATCATTTCACTGAAAAAGGTAGGAACTCAATTTTAGATGGCTTTTATATTATAACAAATGCTGTATTACATACTTTTGGGCTCTTCTTTAAATAATAATGCAACAATAGTAATCAATATGAAACTTAATTTAATATACCAAATTAAACCTTTAAAAACTTTATTAAATGCCCAGTCATTAAACATTGTATTAACATTATTTAAAATAAGTTATTGAGACTACTTCTCTGTACAGAGGTCCATCCACTCTACAGTTTTGCATATACTGTAGGATAACCGCTTATCCAGTTGTGATTGAACTTGGTATTAACTTTATTTAGCAAAATGTATTAAGAATATGAGATTCTGGGCATACAGGGGAACGTCTGTTTTTGTGTCCATCTATACGTCACACTTACATTTTTGCATATATCTGCAGAACCATTATCCAATCTTCATGAAAGTTTGTATTATCATTTGCATTATTATGAAGTTATTGAAAATATCAGATTATGGGGATGGGGGGGGGGGGGGGGGTTGTCTGTTCATCCATCCTTGAAAATCACTTACCAAATTGTGGTTAAATATATAGTTGCTAATTCTGCTATACTATGCTGCACATACTGTTGATATATCTCAAGGTCATCAACATTTTCCTCATACTGATGGCTCTAATTTTGAAATTACAGTGGTGGCAGGGAATGTATGTTACTGATATACTTCTTTTGTTGCGAAATTGTGAGGACGCATTTCTGATTGAGGCAACATTGGTTAAAGGCTGTTTGCGATATTAAAGGTAATATTACAGGTCTACTGGTTGAAACAGACAATCTCACTTTAAAGGAGTCTGTGTCTGATCCATTTCCTGAAAGTCTACACAGCAAATAGCCATTCTGAATGGGGGACGTTGGATTGAAACCAGACCCTATTACAGTACTATCCCTGAAAAAAATACTGCTTTGTGTTATTTTATTTTTTTTTATTGTGGTTACATATGTAGTTACATTGTTTAGTTGGTTAACAAAGTTCTTGCAACAAGTTGATTTAAATGATCTGAGGAAAATTTGGGGTTTTACTGTATTCTTTCGCTGCATATCTAGTACAGTAATTACTAAGAAAATGACCCTAATTCTCTTAAAAAAAAAAAAAAAAAGTCTGGATACATTGAAATGATTTAACAGGGCATTTATGATTAGGCACTACAACTTTTATAATCAATGCAAAACATGTGCACATTTAGACATAAATAGATAGAATTAAAAGTTTATAGGATATTTACAGTCTCTAAACTTAAACTTGGAAAATAGATGTATTAAAGTGTTGCGACCATCGCAATAGTCACAAATCAGTTGCAAATGAGTCAAAAGTCCAGTGTGAAATGCACTAAACAAGTGCAAACCTATTAGTGACTTTTTGGGTAATTTGCTTTGCGGCAGCAGTTTTTCTTTGCAGTTCAGCCTGAGATGAATATGTAATTATGAGCGTTCCTGCATAAATTGCAAAAATGGGTTGGAGATTGTGCAAATCAGGGTTCTCAAATACTATAATGAGATGTATTAAAGCTGATGGCAAGTTTGTTTTTTCTCGTGCATTGCCAGTTGTGTTCTGTGCATTTTTGAGGCCAACACCCTATTTTGCCCTAAAAGCAGGGCGTACTTACAAGCCTTCAAAACACATTTCTATGACATTTCTGGTTTCCCCAACATGAGTAATAGACTGCACAGATGTGCCACTAACCCCTCCAGCTCATTCTGAGCATCTGAATAGGATCATGATCCATTTTGTGTTAATTGTTTAGGTTACTAAGTAAGCCAAGTTAAAAATAATATATTTAAAAAAAAAAAAAAAAAGTTAAAATCATTCACTTTCAGTTTAAAATAATCTTTCATTGGCATTGTTCACCAATGTGTACAATGCAGCAGCATGCTTTATTTTGTGTTACTGGTAGCCTACAGGCTAAAGTAAAAATAATGTGTGCTAGGTATGCATTTAATTTTACTACTGTACTGTATACTGTATAGGCCTACTGTACAGATTAATATTTTTACATAATGTAATGTGCAGCCCAGAGCTTGTCAACCAGGAGACACATCAAACATTCCAGGGGGGGGTGCAGTGAACATCTGAATAATAATGTAACTATAGCAATACAATAATAATAAATTACAAAAATAATAATTTTGAAAACTATAAATTGATTCTTACAAATTCCCACTCATTATTACTATTTATTTATTTATTTATTTATTAACCGTGCTTAAAGCAAAGATTGGGCGAGTTTACATTGAAGCATTAGTTACCCGCCACTTTGCACTGTATTCAGTACACAAAATGGTACATTTTGTGGTCCGTGAAAAAAGGCAGAGCGATTGTGTAGCTTCATCCTCATCATCCAAAAAACTAAAAGTTTGAAAAATATAAAGAAAGTTAGAGTTGGAATTTGAATTTACCCTTGCTGGAATTGCAGGAGAACCACATTCTTTGTGGGTCATCTGTGGTGAAGTACTAGCTAATGACAGCTTGAAGCCTTACAAACTAAGACGACATTTGGAGGCTCGACATCATGGACTGAAGGATAAGCCACTCGACTTTTTCAGAAGAAAACTCGATGCATTAAATCAGCAAAAGGATAAGCAAGCATTCCACAGGGTCTGCCAAGTGTCTCAAAGCTTCTTATGCCGTGTCATACCGCATTGCTAAACTTTGCAAGCCACACACCATAGCTGAGACACTGGTTTTTGCCAGCTGCAAAGGACATTTGTTTCATTATGTTTGGGGAAAGCTTTGCAATGCAGGTTGTCAAATGATACAGTGAATCACCAAATTTCAGAACTTGCAAGTGATGTGAAAAATTAATAGATTAACTTCATCAAGATGGATACATTTTATGCCATACAACTTGATGAGACAACGGATATTGCTAGGGCTGCACAACTGCTCATTTACGTCAGATTTGTACATGAAGAGTCACGGATTGTGGTGGAAGTTTGAATCACAATGATCTTAAAGCCCTCATTGTTGAACATATCACTGGACTGAAACAACAGTTCAGCAGTTACTTCCAGGAAGATAGCAGATCAGTTGTCTGGGTTCAGGATCCGTTCGTCACTTCAGTTGGTTCAACCAATCTTTCCGGGGAGATGGAAGAACAGTTTATTGAGCTGACATGCAACAACAGACTGAAGAAAATGTCTGGCTCTCAGTTGCACAGGAATTCCCTCAGTGTATGGATCCTTTGGGTACCATCTGCTGCAGCAAACCTCATCTCAACTCCTGCTATTTATTCAAAACAATGTCGCACGAGTCTTGCAATGCTCGCTTAGATGATGCAACAAATATTTAAAGTAGTATACTCCGGCTCTTTTCATTAACATATTTTCTTTTAGTACATATGATAAAATGTATACTTTGCAAATTGTGGCAACAGAAATGCAAACTGTGGTATGTTTATCTACCCCTTAGTTTCTTAGATTTTACTAGATATATCCAATTACAAGCAGCAACCTGATATAATGACATAAAGTAGAGACAGCAAGAGAAAATTCCGAACTGTCAATGTATAAGATTTGGTGACAACCAGTCAGAGATGATCAGTAGGCACAATGTGGGATTCAATGCTACCTTCATTTCCTAGAAGCTTCAATTACATCTTTTGAATTTTTATGTAAAAATTACCCTCTGAAATGCAATTACCTCTTCATTCTACATATTTAATATTATTACCTTGAACAAGTCATGTCAATGTTGCCAACTAGAGAATTAATCAAAGTCTCACATTATTTACATAAACAAGGCCCTCAGAGGAAAAAATCTTGCTTACTCAGAGCCTAAAATCAAAATATTTACCACACCACTGTGTAAGTTTACATCTTTTGGAAAAATCTAACTTCTAACATTACAGAGCTAGCTAACAAAAACAGAAGCTCTAAAAAATAATATCCTGTGTTATTTATTTTAAGGTTTGTAACATTAGTATTGCGTTTTTGTTTGTTTGTTTTTTAGGGGGAAAAAACAGGTGTTTTCTGAATAAGGTCAAAAGTCTCAATGTACATTTTGGATTTGCTAATGCTAATGCTATATTATATATATATATATATATATATATATATATATATATATATATATATATATATATATATATATATATATATATGCACACAGCTCTGGAAAAAATTAAGAGACCACTGCAAAATGGATAGAGGACTACCAGATCAAGACCCTGTCATGGCCAGCCCAATCTCCAGACCTGAACCCCATTGAATACCTCTGGAATGTGATCAAGAGGAAGATGGATGGTCACAAGCCATCAAACAAAGCTGAGCTGCTTGAATTTTTGCGCCAGGAGTGGCATAAAGTCACCCAACATCAATGTGAAAGACTGGTGGAGAGCATGCCAAGACGCATGAAAGCTGTGCTTGAAAATCAGGGTTATTCCACCAAATATTGATTTCTGAACTCTTCCTAAGTTAAAACATTAGTATTGTGTTGTTTAAAAATGAATCTGAACTTATTTTCTTTGCATTATTTGAGGTCTGGCAACACCGCATCTTTTTTGTTATTTTGACCAGTTGTCATTTTCTGCAAATAAATGCTCTAAATGACAATATTTTTATTTGGAATTTGGGAAAAATGTTGTCAGTAGTTTATAGAATAAAACAAAAATGTTCATTTTACCCAAACACATACCTATAAATAGTAAAACCAGAGAAACTGATAATTTTGCAGTGGTCTCAATTTTTTTCAGAGCTGTATCTATCTATCTATATATATATATATATATATATATATATATATATATATATATATATATATATATATATATATATATATATTATTTATATATATATATTTTTTTTATTTAGTCGCCAATTATTTTTGTTATTTTCTCCCAATTTGAAATGCCCAATTATTATTTAGGCTCAGCTCACTGCTACCACCCCAGCACTGGCTCGGGAGCGGCGAAGATGAACACATGCTGTTCTCCGAAGCATGTGCCGTCAGCCGACTGCTTTTTTGCACGCTGTGGATTCACCATGCAGCCACCCAGGAGCTACAGCCTTGGAGAACAACGCAGCCCCCCCCACCCCCACCCAATGATGCTCAGCCAATTGAGCGCTGCCTCCTGGGAACTCCCATTCATGGTTGGCTGTGGAATAGCGCAAACTCGAACCGGCGACGTCCAGGCTATAGGGCGCATCCTACACTCACGCAGAGTGCCTTTACTGAATGCGCCACTCGGGAGCCACCTAGATAATATTTTTTTAATTTTCTACAGCAGGTTGAGTTTTTAGCAGAACTGACAAGAGCTGTCATTGACTGCTCCCCATACCCACATACATGCCACACCGTATTTTTTATGTTATGAAAAAATGTTTATTGCAAGAGAAATGCAATATTATCAACCCACATCATTGAAATTTGATGAGGTGTGTCTCTGAGTGGCCCACATGGCACTCATGGCAGGTCATACAGACAGGGAAGTTGGGTTTCCTTCTTGTCTGGGGACCTGATGAGACATTCTTGTGTTTTTGAGTATGTAAAAAATGGGCTGAGTGGCCTGATTGTGATGTAGTCATCCTGCAATTCTTCTAAAACCTTTCTGTGACCGCCACTTTAAGAACCAATGGTCTACAGTATACTTACCACCTTAGCATTATCAATCAAAGTTTAAACTTGTGATATTATCATTTTGTTTATTGTTTACTTTGCAGCCATTGAACTATGAGAAAAAGAGAAGCTATATTATCCACATAGCAGGTGCAAATCCACACACAGATCCTCGGTTCTCACACCTTGGACCATTTAAAGACACAACTACTCTGAAGATCATAATTGGAGATGTTGATGAGCCGCCTTTGTTTTCAATGACTTCTTATGTGATGGACGTGTATGAAAATGCAGAGATGGGGACTCTGGTAGGAGCAGTCACAGCACAGGACCCTGACCGTTCCAACAGTCCGATCAGGTAATTATGGTGATTTAATGTTTTTCTTTTTTTTTTTTTTTAAATCCTGAATATCTGCATCTTTTGAAGATTGAGTTTAAATTAATATTTAATCCCTCCCAAACATTGAGTGTATCAAGAAAAGCTGTTTGTTTCCGACGAAAAATAAATATTGGCATGCATATTGACTATGTTCAGCAACACATAAGATATATGCAGAAATTATAGTAGATGGATAGCTAGAAACTGGGTAAAATCGATGCAAGACAGAGCCGTGGAAAATTTGTGTTTTTGATAATACTGTATATAGTATTGTGGAAATGTATTTGTTGAATAACCACATTATTTTCAGAAGAAGCCTTTATTCACATCACAAATTACATTACCTTCTACTTACATTCAGTTGTGCATGTCACATATAGTACAGCTAAATATAGCATCCCACTGTAGAGCACAGTTAGTTTACATTGATTAGATTCAACATCCAGATTGTATATTTAATATAACAATTGCAACACTTAACTAACTGTGCTGCCGTCCAACTCCATTCACTGTAACACACTCACATATACTAGTGTGTATCGTAACAATGGGGTCAGTTTGTATTTTGTTACAATTTGCCAGTGTACAAGGATACATGTCAGTTGTCCATGGAGTTTCTTTCATTCTGTTGCTCATTTAGCATGTTATTATCAATGCATGCACAAATCAGCTTCTTTAAAAAAGAAAAAAAAAACAGTACATGTTGTCTTTCCATTATTTGCAATTCAATAGCAGCCCTCCCAATTGGTAAACCATACTTGATATATGTTCTACTTTTAGAAAAACAAGGAATTAGCAAAATAATTGAATAAATGAGATAAATACTGTAGGTGTCAGATGTGCAGTTTTGGAAACAAACAAGTTATAACACACATTTTCATTTTAAAACATAAACTGGTACAACTTTAGGTTGAAGGCAGCTCTTCTGGGTCAAAGGATGTTACTGGCTGAAAGCATGCCATTCAATGAGGGAAGGAGATGATTGGTTATTGACAGGAAAGAAGCCAGTAAAGGGGTAGGGACACTTCCATACCAAGGTTTTGCACTCTAGGAAGGGCAAGACAGTCTAAAAGCATGTCTTGCAAATAGATTTCTTTGAGATACCATGTTTTAAAATGAAAATACTGTACATGTTTCCTAAAAAAGAAAAAAGTGGTTCTTTCAAAACAGAACATTGGAACCTTATACAAACAATAGATGTGCATTGTGCAGAACATGTATTAAACTATTTTGTTAGCTACAATCCCTTTAAAAGGTTAGGACTTGGCTCAATTAAGATTCATACATTGCATACATAATCCACTTTCTGTTTAAAAGATGTCATGCATATTTACTTTGTATATCTAGGATTTATGTCACAACTGTGTCCTCGCCAATTACCATTAAAGAAAATACCATTGTAGCTCATAATGTAGTTATTAACCTAACCTAGTTATTAATGTAGTTAATAAACACAATATCTCAATAAGACTAGTGATTCTGGCATATTTATCCCTGAGAACCATGATGCAAAGAGATTAAAAATTCATATTATGTATGTTTGAGTATTTCTAATCAATCATAAATGTATATTTGTTACAAGAACATAAGAACATAAGAAAGTTTACAAACGAGAGGAGGCCATTCGGCCCATCTTGCTTGTTTGGTTGTTAGTAGCTTATTGATCCCAAAATCTCATCAAACAGCTTATTGAAGGATCCCAGGGTGTCAGCTTCAACAACATTACTGGGGAGTTGATTCCAGACCCTCACAATTCTCTGTGTAAAAAAGTGCCTCCTTTTTTCTGTTCTGAATGCCCCTTCGTCTAATCTCCATTTGTGACCGCTGGTCCTTGTTTCTTTTTTCAGGCTGAAAAAGTCCCTTGGGTCGACACTGTCAATACCTTTTAGACTGAACAGATTCAATTCTTTTAGCCTGTCTGCATATGACATGCCTTTTAAGCCCGGAATAATTCTGGTCGCTCTTCTTTGCACTCTTTCTAGAGCAGCAATATCTTTTTTATAGCGAGGTGACCAGAACTGCACACAATATTCAAGATGAGGTCTTACTAGTGCATTGTACAGTTTTAACATTACTTCCCTTGATTTAAATTCAACACTTTTCACAATGTATCCGAGCATCTTGTTAGCCTTTTTTATAACTTCCCCACATTGTCTAGATGAAGACATTTCTGAGTCAACAAAATCTCCTAGGACTTTTTCATAGATTCCTTCTCCAATTTCAGTATCTCCCATATGATATTAATAATGTACATTTTTATTTCCTGTGTGCAGTACCTTACACCTTTCTCTATTAAATGTCATTTGCCATATGTCTGCCCAGTTCTGAATCTTGTCTAGATCATTTTGAATGACCTTTGCTGCTGCAACAGTGTTTGCCACTCCTCCTACTTTTGTGTTGTCTGCAAATTTAACAAGTTTGCTTATTATACCAGAATCTAAATCATTAATATAGATTAGGAATAGCAGAGGACCTAATACTGATCCCTGTGGTACACCACTGGTTACCACACTCCATTCTGAGGTTTTTCCTCTAATAAGTACTTTCTGTTTTATACATGTTAACCACTCCCTAATCCATGTACATGTGTTTCCTTGAATCCCAACTGCGTTCAGTTTGAGAATTAATCTTTTGTGCGGGACTTTGTCAAAAGCTTTCTGGAAATCTAAATAAACCATGTCATATGCTTTGCAATTATCCATTATCGATGTTGCATCCTCAAAAAAATCAAGCAAGTTAGTTAGACACGATCTCCCTTTCCTAAAACCATGTTGACTGTCTCCCAGGACCCTGTTACCATATAGGTAATTTTCCATTTTGGATCTTATTATAGTTTCCATAAGTTTGCATATAATAGAAGTCAGGCTTACTGGTCTGTAGTTACCTGGTTCAGTTTTGTTTCCCTTTTTGTGGATCGCTATTACGTTTGCAATTTTCCAGTCTGTCGGTACCACCCCTGTGTCAAGAGACTGCTGCATGATCTTGGTTAGCGGTTTGTAAATTACTTCTTTCATTTCTTTGAGTACTACTGGGAGGATCTCATCCGGCCCAGGGGATTTGTTTATTTTAAGAGCTCCTAGTCCCTTTAACACTTCTGCCTCAGTTATGCTAAAGTTATTTAAAACTGGATAGGAACTGGATGACATGTGGGGCATGTTGTCAGTATCTTCCTTTGTAAAAACTTGTGAAAAGTAATCATTTAATATATTTGCTATTTTTTTTTCTTCCTCTACGATTTTGCCATTTGTATCTCTTAAACATTTAATCTCCTCTTTGAATGTTCTCTTGCTGTTGTAATATTGGAAAAACATTTTGGAATTGGTTTTAGCTCCCTTAGCAATGTTCATTTCTATTTCTCTCTTGGCCTTTCTAACTTCCTTTTTGACTTGCGTTTGCAGTTCCGTGTACTCTTTCTGCGTACTTTCTTTTTGGTCCTTTTTTAATGCTCTATAAAGTGCCTTTTTTCGCTGAATATTTTTTTTAATTGATCTATTAAACCATTTTGGCAATTTAGTTTTACATTTAGATTTGTCTACTTTAGGGATGTAATTGTTTTGCGCCTCTAGTACTACATTTTTGAAGAACAACCATCCTTCTTCTGTGGGTGTTTTCTCTATTTTACTCCAATCTACTTCTGTTAGTCTCTGTTTCATACCTTCATAGTTTGCTTTTCTAAAATTGTAAACCTTAGCTTTAGTCATTACTTTTGGGGTTTTAAAAAACACTTCAAATGAGACCATGTTGTGGTCTGAGTTTGCCAGTGGTTCTCTGACCTCTGTTTTAGTTATTCTGTCTTCGTTATTTGAAAAGACTAAATCAAGGCATGCCTCCCCTCTAGTCGGTGCCTTGACAAATTGTGTTAGGAAGCAGTCATTTGTCATTTCCACCATTTCTATTTCATCCTTCATGCTACCCATCGGGTTTTCCCATTTTATATGGGGGAAGTTGAAATCCCCCATTAGTATGGCTTCTCCTTTGCTACACGCATTTCTAATGTCATTGTATAACAGATTATTTTGCTCACTGTCTGAATCTGGCGGTCTATAGCATGCTCCTATTATTATGCCCTTTTAATTTTTGTCCGTTATTCTGACCCATATTGATTCGGCTTTATTTTCTTTGTCCAGGTTTAACACCTGGGCTTCAAAACTGTTTCTTATGTATAGCGCTACCCCTCCTCCTCTTCTGTCCTGCCTGTCTTTCCTATACAGTGTATACCCACAAATATTATATTCCTCCCCATCACTCTCAGACAACCAAGTTTCAGTAACACCTATCACATCATAGTTACTTGTTAGTGCAGTAGCTTCAAGTTCTAGAATTTTGTTTCTGATACTTCTAGCATTTAGATAAATACATTTAATGGTTGTCTTACCTGAGTTGTTGTCCTTGTTTTGATGCGGTCTCCCTTCTGTTTTTTTGTTGATTTCTCCCCCCTTCCTTTCTAGTTTAAATGCTTCCGAACCTGCTCGAGGATCTTTTCTCCAAGTAGACTGGTTCCCTTGTTATTTAAGTGCAGTCAGTCCCGTCTATACAGATAGTCCTTGTTGTAGAATGTGGTCCAATGATCAAGATAGGTGAAGCCTTCTCGTGTGCATCACGTCTTCAGCCATGCGTTTTGATTAATTATTTCCAGCTGTCCATATGGTCCTTTGCAAGGTGCCGGTAGTATGCCAGAAAATACCACAGTTTTGGTTTGCTCTTTTAATTTCCTTCCTAGCTCTCTGAATTTGTTTTGCAGGGATTTTGGTCTGTCTCTTCCAATGTTGTTTGTACCGATGTGGACGACTACTACCGGGTCGTCTCCTGTTCGTTCTAGGAGCCTGTTTACATTCTCAGTGATGTGCTTGACCGAGGCTCCCGGAAGGCAGCACACTGTTGTAGTAAGGGGGTCCAAACTGCGAATTGAACTTGCTGTGTTTCTCAATATGGAGTCCCCAACAATCATGACCTCCATTCTTTTGGCTGTCTGGTCACCACTGTCAATAGGGTCCTGGATGTTGTTCCTTTCATTCTCTTGTTGTTGGTTCTGCTCATCAAAATTCTGAAGTGACTCAAATCTGTTGGTTGTTTTGATTTCTGGTGGTTGTGTTTGACGAAGTTTCTTTTTCTCCTTGCTTCTGCCTACCTGAACCCAGCTGTTCTGACCTTCTATCTCCCTGGTGGCTTTCAGTCTGTTAGGGGTGATGCAGACTTCCATGAATTGTGGGTGTGCCAGTTCCTCAAGATCCTGTTGCTGTCTCACTTCTTCCAGCTCCCTTTCTAGCATACTTACTAGTTTATGCAAATCCTGGATCGCGCGGCACTTTACGCACACTTGGTTTAGCTCCGCTGGGTTTTCTCGGATTTCCCACATCAAACAGGTGTCATAGATTAGTGGCTTGAAGACCATGTTGAGGGTTTTATTTTTTTGAAGTTTAGTTTCTTCTGCAGCTGTCAGCCTGCTTTCAAACTGCTTCTAAACTTCTCTGTACTTTTCCACGCCTGTACTTCTCCCACACACTGTCGCTGGGAGGACTGCCTCATTTAACTGCATTGTTCTGCTGTACTGTTGGCTCCTCCCCTCGCCCGTGTCTCAGAACGGCGTTGAATTTGAATCAGCTGCTCAGAGTTTCAGCTTGTTTTTTATCAGAAAAACACACGCGGCTGTTTGACTTTGAGCTGCTGCTGTGTTTCCCCAATGTCCTGTGTTTTCTGATTAAAGCAATTCAAGATGCAATTTCTCCTTACTGCTTCTAAACTGCTCTGTACTTTTCCACGCCTGTACTTCTCCCACTCGCTGTCGCTTCCACTCGCTGTCGCTGGGAGGACTGCCTTGTTTAAAGACAAAAATAAACCTTCCAATCCAAATTATTATTACATTTATTCATATTCTCAAAATAAGAAGAATAAAGGTTAGGCTTCATAGTTAAAAATGTATGTATAAAGAAGAAACAAAATAAAACATTCATGGAAAAGTAATGCACTGTTAAATGTTCATAATAAATCCTTGATGTGCTCTCTGGTCATAGAGTTCTGCATTAGTGAAGCAGTCTTAAAAGTTCATCACACATTGTTCGGTTCAGTCACGCATTAGGTATATGCGCTAGCTTCCAAGTGGCTAAGTACACATGTACAATGTTCCAGCATCTAGTTGTATAGACACACATTACGTATTGTGATGATATCAATAACATGGCTTCAGTTCAGTTACTTGTAAACACATAATATATGTTTGATACTTATTCTATTGGTGCAATGTTTAAAACAAAGTCTTCTTAAAATGGTCGTCCTCTGTAGAAGTTAGTTGTGCAGCAGCGCAGTGCAGTATTTCTGTGAAGTCTGTAGGCAAAAGTTTTCATTGTTCAGGAGGTAGTCCATCTTCTCCGGGACAGCTTTGAAGATTTGATCACTGCTTCTTCGTTGAAGAACTTCAGAGTTTTATGAGTTGAGAGTGATGAGATGTTTTGAAGAAGGAGCGAATCTAGTGAGCGAATCCAGAGACCCCAAATGTTTGTTTTGAGTTTAAATAACATGATAATTCTATGTCGGCCATCCATTGGTTCATAATATTTGATAGACAGTTCAACTAAATAGATAGGCATGTCAACTAAAAGGGTGTGTTAGAATGGAATGTATGCACCTATTTCATTATCAAAGGATTTTACATTTATCATTTAAACCTCCTATTCAATATCACTTTAGCTACATTCATTAGAGAAGCATATACATTTCAGTTTCATTCTCTATACAAAATTACAATTACAAGCATATAAAACACATCATAATATTCAAAAATAGTTATTAGTTTATAATATTCATTTAAAACATAATAAACCCTTCAGGTTTATTGGGAAACATACTTACAATAACTATAAACTAGTGTCTACAAGTTATGTGACTAAAAATGATTCTTAAAGCATTTTAATTAACTTTTAACACAGTAATGGTATAACTGAATAGTCACTATAGCTTGGCTTTGTAAGTTTTATGACACCTTAGGAGGCCATTCAATCAGATAGCATTTTGGAAGGTGAACTTCAAAGAGTTAACACTACGTTTGGCCTGTATCTTGGTCTAATCAACAAGATTTGAAGTAGATGTGGTTAAGAATGTTCTGGAATTGGTGTTAACAACCAAATCACCACATCATGTCACACAGACAACAATCTGAATTAAATATCTGGGAAATGTTTATATTAAAATGATTTTAACCATGCATTTCCTTGACAAAGAATAAGAAGCAATGAGATGCAAATTGTTTAAAATATGATTTGTGTTGTTTGGCAGCTTGCTTTGTTTGTCACAATAATCTTTGAAAAAACATTAATATTTGATATAAAAAAAGACTTATCACTGGTGTCAACATTACTTTTATTATACTTTCTGTAAACATGCTGGCTACCATCTTAATTTAATCTTGCATCAAAAATATAGACTGAGAGCTGTCAAGGTAGGCCAGTGCCAATTTGGTATGACTAACATTATTCCATGGGTCAAAATGCATCATATTCAAGGTACCAATTGAAGAATCATCATCTTAATGAGAAATTCCTTATCTCCTGTAATCCTGTTGTAAATCTCATGTTAAGAAATGCTTATCATACAACTTCAGAACAAATAACACAAGAGCTAATGTACAGTGCCTATAGGAAGTATTCACCCCCTTAGACGTTTTCAGTTTGTTCATTTAAATTGGATTTTTTTTTTCTTTGATTTTTTTTTTCTTTGGGGGAAACAAATCAATTAAAAATAAAAACCTGAAAAGTCTTCATTAGATAAGTATTTACCCCCTTTGCTATGACACTTCTAAATAAGCTCAGATGCAACCAATTACCTTAAGAATTCACACAATAAGTTAAATGGAGTCTATCTGTGTGCAATAAAAGTGGTTCACATGATTTCAGATTTCAGACACCTCTCTTTGTAAGGTCCCACAGTTAGTTTGGGAATTCAAAGCAAAGATACTACCATGAAGACCAAGGAGCTTTCAAAACAACTCTGGGATGAAGTTGTGGAAAGGAACACATCAGGGGAGGGGTATAAAAAGATTTCAAAGACATTGACTGTTCCTTGGAGTACAGTCAAGTTGATCACTAAGAAATGGAAGGTATACAGCACCACCCAGAATCTGCTTAGAGCAGAATGTCCTCCCAAACTGAGCAGCCGGGTAAGAAGGGCATTGGTCAGAGAAGCCACCGAGAGGCCAATGACAACTCTGAAAGACCTACAGTGTTCCATGGCTGAGATGGGAGAAACTGTTCATGTGTCAACAATAGCTGAGGCACTCCACAAATCTGGCCTTTTTGGAAGAGTGGCAAGAAGGAAGCAATTTCTGAAAAAAGCCCATGTAAAATCTTGCTTGGAATTTGCAAAAAAGCATGTGGGAGACTCTGAAAAGATGTGGCAAAAGATTCTGTGGTCCGATGAAGCAAACATTGAACTATTTGGCCTAAGTGCAAAGCACTATGTCTGTCGTAAACCCAACACAGCACATTACCCAGGTAACACCATCCTTACTGTGAAGCATGGTGGTGGCAGCATCAAGCTATGGGCATGCTTTACATCGGCAGGGACTGGGAAGCTTGTCAGGGTAGAAGGCAAAATGGGTGGAGCTAAATACAGGCAAATCCTTGAGGAAAACCTGCTTAAGTCTGCAAAAGGCCTTTTTTAAAAATGTTTTATTTAACTATTGTTTCACAATAAAATGTGTTTTGCTCCCTCAAAGTGTTGAGTAGGTTGTGTAAATCAAAAAAAAATCCCATTGAAATGTATCAAGATTTCAAGTTGTAACACAACAAACTGAAAACATCCAAGGGGGGTGAATACTTACTATAGGCACTGCATACAAAAAAGCCAACTTGCTAAAGGGCACATCATTGCTTCCTCATGATTGTCAATAATTAGTGATTCCACAAAATATTTATCTGAATTTCTCTCAGAATAAGTTAATCTATTCATACTATATATATATATATATATATATATATATATATATATATATATATATATATATATATATATACACACACACACACACACACACACACACACACACACACACACACACATTGATATACATACCTCCAGACTGTGGCTGATGAAACATTGAAATCTAAGTAACAAATGGGCCTCTGTATTTAATTATTTAGAATGAAATGCAAGAATGTGTTGAGTGTGGTTTATAAGATCAGAATCCAAGCCTTTCAAATAAAGTCTATTTTTCGGAATACAGCATTTTTCAAGTTTTTATTTTATATAAAAAATATCTAATGAGGATTCCTGTATCAAGTTTCTTTGAAAAAAATAATTTTGTTGCTAAAGCATTTTCAAATGATTTGCTTGTGTGCTGCAGAGACTGTGGTCATGCAATTTTAATTGTTTTTCTCTTCTAAAAATAGATATTTCATTGACCGCAGTTTACATGGAGATAGGTATTTCAACATAGATGCCAACAGTGGAGCGATTAAGACTACAAAAACCCTTGACCGAGAAGAAATGCCATGGCATAACATCACAGTGATTGCTTCTGAGGTTGGTAAGTACAGTGCAGAACAAAAGGGTTAAGCTTAGTTTGTAGTTTACCATTATACTGGACTGTACATAAGTGCATATAGTTATACATAGCATGGCAGGGCAAATCCCTGCCTGACGAAACTGTCTTGGTAGTTGGCAGGGATAGGGTTGTTTATATGTGTGCTGTTATTATTTATTGTATTATAATTTATTGTTTGGCAGCATGGGTGGGATAAAAATGCCCATTCATAAAAACCTCGTGCAGAAAGTGACCATCTCTCGAGTTAATTCATTGATTAATTGTTGCTAATGGTGAGATGGTCACCCATATAAAAAGCCTGCAGTTTTATGCTCTGTGGGTGGAGAGTAGTGGAGAGATGGAGAGCGAGAGAAGGCATCCTGAAAACAGAAGAAAGTAAGAAATCAAGGATCAGCGAAGGCTACTACTTAGCCTGACTTAGTTTGCTTAGTGTTTGTGATTTTGTTTTGTTTAACTATTTGTTTTTACTCTGTGTGTTTGTTTTTTGTTCAAACCTTTTATTTTATTGTTTTGAAAATAAATGGCGCCGCAGAGCCTTTTGCCCTGCAGCACTTGCTCCTGTGTGTGTTCCTGCATCTGGCCTATCGTCACCACTCAACCATTCCTGTGACACCCTGTCATATAAATGTGTGTGTGTGTGTGTGTGTGTGTGACAGTGTTTGCGCAGCGACAGATGTAATTAGTTTATTTAATTGAATTGACTACCTGTTAATTTGTTTTTTAGTTTAGTATCACCTGCCTGTAATTTAGCAGGAAGGTATTTAGACAGTGCAAAATGTTTTCTTTTACAACACAGTATGTCCCTTTCATAAAGTAAGTTAGCTTATTTATACAGGATCATCTTCAGTTTCATACAACATTAGTACATAAATAAATACATTCATTCATGTCAAAGTGAGACTACTCTGAATTACCGATCTGAGTTTGATTTATTCTTGGGGTAGCCTCAAATGTGTCAAACTAGGATACTTGTATATTGCATGGCTATGCTTTTAAATACAATTATTAAATGGGTAGAAACAATTGGCGAACATATTAAATTCAGATTGGCTGAGACATTCTCCCTAGCCATTACATATATGGTGTTAACACAACAGAGCAGAACTTCTTTCTCTGAAGCACCTCTTGACATGAAACAAAATCAATTCACCAACTGTAACTGTATGCCTGAGTAAACCAAACCACTCGAGTCAGTATGACAGCAGTCCCTGAGGTTAACTACAAACGTTCTACAGCTAAAAACCTTGAAAAAGAAAAGTGTGTCAACATCTCGCCATACTGAGGTAAATGAAGCAGATTTAGACAACCTAGAAATGAATACAACTCAGGAAAACACCAAGTGCCAGACAAAATTGGCTATGAAAGTTTTATGTGACTGGCTAATTGAAAATAACATTACATTGATTTAAAAACAGTGACTCTAAAAATGAAGAATGGTTTCTAAATTTGCAGATAAATGACAGCCACACTCAAATTCAAGATTGACACACAAGCAAAGTATTACCTGCAAGATTATCTGGTAGCCTAAGTGCAAGTCCAAATCATAAAACTGGTTACTGGAACTGAACACATAAGCTGTATTGGGCCTCTCAGCAGTAACAGGACAGGACTTTTAGACTAACTAAGTGTTCATGTTGGACAGGTATTTAAAGGAGAAAGGCTAGTGGTTCCAAAAAGACTGAGAAAAGAATTCCAGAATAGATTCCAAAACAGGCAAGCTAAACAGAAATGTTATGACCGACATGCAAAAATCCTACCAGCACTCATACAAGGGGAGTGGAAACCTGCAGCTGTGGTTCAAAAGCTCACAGTACCAAGATATAATGCATATTGTGGAAATGTGATGCAGAAGTTTTCAGGAGGAAGAGAAGACATTTAAGGTCTATACAAGAGATACAACTAGTGATGTCGCCAAGAGGTCCCTTTAACACTTTCCGCTACTCCTATGTCTACACAGCAAATAGCCACAGAAGGGTGCCATGCCACCTCCTTTAAAGTTTCCAAATGATCCACAGAGGGTAGAGGTAGACAATTCTGCACAGGACTGTCCAGCTGTTATCACCACCACTTCTGGAAGAGTGAAAAGGAAGCCAATAAGCTTATGTGGACTTTAAGATTTAACAATTTGATTTAATAAATTCAGAACTAATGTGTTCTTAAAGAACTAATATTTGAAAAAAATAAAAATAAAAAACCTGTTCATTTGGAAAACAACAGTTTATGGTTTGTAGTAGTAAGCATTAGTGAGGTAAGTGCTAATTTTGAGTTGATATATATGTGTGTGTGTGTGTGTGTGTGTGTGTGTGTGTGTGTGTGTGTGTGTGTGATAAAAGGAACTAAAGGGGAAAAGGGAAATGTAATGATGTATGAACCTAATGTATTAGGTGTTGTATTAGAGAACAAAAATAAGAAGACACCAGAAGGGCCTGAATACTGATGTTGTTCAGTATGCTGTGCTGATTAATAATATTGAAAGTTGTGTAAACTTACAATATTCGTACAGCCTTCATAAATCATTACAGGTATTTTTAAGCATATTATGCAGTAGCAACCATGGAATTAAAAATGCTGTAATCTTGTAATTGGAACCAGTACAAATTAATTGATGTTGCCAGTAGGGGCTACTGTTCTAAAAGATACATTAGGGTGTTGTCAGTGTTGAGGTGAAATTTAACACTATAATAGTTGATAATAATAGCAGAACGTATCACTTATATTTGAGCATCAAAAGAAACATATAATTTATATTTGGATAAAATTCACTAGATGTGATCGAAAAATGACAAACTCTCTTTTAGAGCAGGTGCAGTGACTTTTTATTGTACTGATTAACAATTGACATCACAAAGATCCTGCAAAATGATCTGTCGTTCTTGTGCAGGTGTTGAGACTCTTGGTTTCCCAGTTCATGGCCTGTCCTTGACAGAGTGTGTCTGGTTATACCGTCTAGCCAGGTTTGATATTGCTGGCTGTGAACACCCAAGATGGGGAGTCACAGTATGCTGCCCTAGTCCAGCCTCCAACATGTCGATTGCATGAAGACGCTGCTCTCTTGACAGACGTGGCATATTGTTTTTTTTCTGTGATTTTCTTTATTGCTTTTACTGCCTGACTTGATGGATCAAAAGAGACCAACCAGGGTGGAACATATTGTATATTCTAAACAGGAAGGTCTTCAGGATTCAGTGATCGATTCTATTGATTGGTGCTGAACTGAGAAGAGTGAAAATTGATAAGTGATCATTTGTAAATAAATATCTCAACCAGAACAAAGCCCTTTCAAGAATCTTAATGGAAAGATTAATGGAAAACTGGGTAAAGAGATGAATTCTTGAAAAGTGGAGTAATCACTACTAGTTTAATGTTTTGGATGATGTCACAAAATTCAAGGATTACCTCCTGAGGATTATCCCCTATAGTTGAGGTGGGCATACATATGTTTAACTTTACAGTTTTGCATTTATGCAGAGAAGCATTTGTCCAATATGTGATATAACTTGTTGAATATCATTTCTGTCTGTCTGACTATCTGTATGAAACATAGTCATAATTTGGATGTAGATAGAGGCTGTCTGTCCTTCCATCTGACTGTCTATATTTCATGTTTAATTATTTACATATTTCTAAAGAACCTCTTGTCCAATTGTGATAAAACTTGTGGCTCAAAATGTTGTGTATTTCATAATCTGGTGCTGTACGGAGGTTGTCTTTCTGTTAGACAGACCGTTTTTATTTAAAGTAACCATGTCACATTCTGGTGAAACTTCTAAGGACATTATTTTCACAAATTCAGTTATGATGACATTTGATCTGGACATATTTTTGAAGTAATTGAGTTGATCGGCATCTGCGGGTTTATTAAGACTCCATCTGTCTATTTGTCAGACTTAATTTTTCTGTTCATACTGCATATATGTTTATACCATAAATAATAGCCTTTTCATTAAAGAAAACACGTTAAATGTGGAATCTCTCCTGAAGACAAATATGCTTTCACTAGTTTGGGTAAGCAGTCTGTTTTTTTCATAATGGCTGCAATGGTTTTAATTAGACATACCCCTACATGGAATTTAAATAAATGCCTCAGAGGAGCTTTATATGCAAATCTTCAGTCTCACAACACACCCTCCTGGTGAAAGATTAGTGGAACAGACTTATGGATAAAATAAAACATTTATTTTGAAATAGTTCAATTACAATGGTTGATATATATAACCTATGACTGTACCACTCCCAAGGACTTACCCTTAATTGCCAGTGTGTGTCCTACATCACCGGCTGAAAAATGTAAAAACATACAAAATACTATTTTCATAAAATTAAAGGAAGACGTTAGGTTACGGATGTAACACTGGTTCCCTGAAAGAGAAAAAAGATGACCACCAACCAATACTTTTGGGATATGACTGCCACAGGTCAGGTGTTTACTAAGCATTTTATGTAAGAGCTGCCGATAGGCCCATCCTGGGAGTGATGTCCTCAGTCCTCTATTAGGGTAAGCCAGCATTAGTGTACGCAGTCAAAACTGTCCACAGTCCAGTGGGACAGTCGATGCTTCGAGAGGGCTTGACCCAGAGTCCTTTCACTATGACAGATGAAGAACTGGTCAGACTGATGCAGTGCTCTTGTCCTATCCACATAACCTGTTAATGCCAAAACTGGGCAGAGGGAATTTAATCTCTGATCCTCCTCCGAAGACAAAGGAAGGGGATGGAAAGCCTCTAGTTCCACTGACTGATTTAAGTGAAAAGCCCTGATCACCTTAGGGAGGAAAGCAGGGTTCATGCGTAACGATACCCTGTTTCCAGAATCCCAAATACGCATACAGGCACTATACACTGACAGAGCCTGTAGCTCACTAACCCGCGGAGGTGATGGCTAACAAAAAGTCTGTCTTCATAGAGACATATTTCAATTCTATGGAATGTATCGGCTCAAGCAGGGCCTTAGTGAAAGCCTCCAATACCACTTCCAAACTCCACTTGGGGAGGGCATCCTTTCAAGGAGGAAGTAGCCACTGAGCACCCTTTAGAAAACGGATCGCCAGAATATGAGCGCCCAGGAAAACTGAGTCAATGGGGACATGGCATGCAGATACAGCTGCTGGGTACACTTTCAGGTAGAAGGGGATCTGCCCTCCTCCAGCATATCTTGCAGAAACTGTAAAATAGTTGCTATAGGGCAATAGATGGGATCATGACCTCTGGTCATACACCACTTTAAAAACTACATCCACTTGTAGGCATACAGTGCCCTTGTGGAAGAGGCCCTAGCATTTTGTAATGTACTGACGACTGCGTCTGAGAGCCCTAAAGTGAACAGATGATCCCGTTCAGGGGCCAAACCCACAATTGGCGTCTGCCCAGTTCTGAGTGCCAGAGGGTGCCCCTCGCCTGACTGAGGAGATCCATGCACAGCAGAATCTCCCAGGGCTGGTCAAAAATGATTCGACAAACCAAACCAGTTAGATTCTGTTTCAAGCCCTCTTGGCATCAGGTGGATGAAAAGTGGCAGTCCCGATTTTATAGTGTCAAAGGAAATTTTGAGGAGAAATTTATATGGGGGTTAAATGAACTGAACCTCTTGTATTAGTGAAAATTTGAAATCTGTACCGTATAGCACTTAAAACTGGTATTTAGAAACAACCTCATTGTGAAAAAAAATACTTTTTCAGGCTGCTATATTGTTCTAGATATATATCACACTCATTCCCATCTAAAACACTGATTTATTTATTTTTTGGTGCAGATTATTGAAAAACATATACTACTCTTGAATAGATGGCATATAGATGTCTTCAGGTATGCTGCAGGAAACCAAGATGTGCAAAGATGTTTCCATGGCAACAAATCATACCAATTGATTGCCACAGGGGTGCACTAACATTTCAAAGTGGCAGTTAACATCCATCTTTTGAAAAATGAAAATGAGGTACAATAGATTGTGTGTTTCAATTTTGAGAAACTATGCAGCAACGGTTTAAAAAAACCCATTGGAAATCATTTAAGACTGCTGATGTAAAATGCATTTTGCAGGGACAGCAACAAGAGCTTAGTCAGTGTCTTATTTACAGATTAAAGCCAGGGCAACAGGGAATAAAGGACACGCTGAGCAGGTTGGGTTTAGTGAATGATGAACGCATAAGCCATTTACAGAGCAGATGGAAGAAAATAACAGTAATCCTGAATTGGATTGTACACAATAACGCTTGTGTCCAGTTGTAAAGGTTATGTTTATTAGTATATAAATTTTTAGCTCTATATTGATAAAAGATTGATTATTCTATAGATTAAATATACAACTTGACATATTGGAAAAGTATATTAAAGAAAGGCACACTTGTTTTTCTGTGTTCCACTGTTTAGATGTTATTTGTTGAATTTATATACTGTAGGGCTGATCATCGTTTCATGGTGTCTTTTACAAAATTAAGGTTAAATTTGTAAATTCTGAAATTTATATTGTACATATTAAAATGCTAATGCTTGTACCACATATCTGTTATTAATGTCTTGTCACTTTTTTTGACATTGACATTTCTGGAATAATTAACCCTCACCTCAAATACTTTCTCACAACATCAAATGCTGTTTTATACACAATGATGGTCTGCTGTTTCTTTTTTGTATGTCCCTTCTAGTTTAATATATACCACCTGAAAAACAATTGAGTAGTACATCATACAATTCTCCTCTCTTATATAGACTGCTGGCTTGAATATACATCTTTATTTCAACTGCTTTTCTGCAGCTCTGTTTTTCTCAACAATTTAGTATTTTCTAAAGCTACAGAAATAAAGTTGGAAATCTATCCACTAGTTTGGTTCTTGGACGCTTTCCTTTTGGTGGAATATATAATGATCTAAGAATCTGTGTCTATTTTCCAAATATCAAAGTGGTAGATTATTTAAACTTCCACCAGTTTGCTTTCTGCCTGCTTCAGAATGATCAATTGTCTATCCAGCAGTAAAAAGAGTGACAGCTCTTCAGACCTTAGGCGCAATTACTGTGACCCCCATAACTTTTCCAGGCCTTTTATGCCCCCACTCAAAATTCAGGATGTCCCATTTTCATGGGAAAGCTGCTGACATAAACATGTGTCATTTTTGGTTAAATTTATGTTGTCAGCTATTTAAAATATACACTGTATAATTAACTGTCCTATATATTAATATTACATCACAACAGAGACTATTCACCAAGCTTTACATAAACCTGGGTTCCAGGGTCTGTAACAGGTCCCCCCATAGGGTATAATTATAATAGACCAAGGGACCAGAACTTATTCCCAGTCTGGGTAATTCTCGTTATTCCCATTACAGAGCCTCCAGCATATGTATTATAGGTATATATATATATATATATATATATATATATATATATATATATATATATATATAATATTGTACTTTTACTGTGATAACATTTTGCATTGTCTAACATATGATCATAACAATAGTTAATGGTGTTTTTTCAACTTTGCTGCTTTCTGAGTATTATTAAGAACAAGAAGTTAACATAGACAACAGTATCTCAGATATGGCTTTACATTTTGAAACAACAGCCAAAAACCAACTTACTAGCTTCTCCTGTCTTTTAGTCTGTTATGGAGACTGACTGTATAACAAACAATAAGGTTTGATGTAGATCCTGTGACTTGAAAAACATCTGACCACTCTACCCCTTTACAGTATGTTTTGTGCACCTGCATTAGCCATATACGATGCAGTGTCTTGAACACTCTTGATGTTTTTAGTTTCTTAAATTCGTTTTCACTAATGCTTTTTTTGTTTTTATCTTTTGTCTCTTCAAATTTTTCACTGCTGTCAAAAAAAAAAAAAAAGCTGCAGTGAAGTTAACATTTTACATATGGGTTTTAGTTTTCAGTTTCATGTGGTTTTCAAGTGAATTGGTTCTGATCAAAGGTTGCTTTGTCTGTTGCATTAAAATCAGCAGTTGTCGTTTTTATGTATTTATTTTTTAATTTAGTCGTTGCCAGTGTTTTTTTACCCCTGTTTTCTCCCCAATATGGAATGCTCAATTGTTATTTGTATCCCGGTTAACCGCTGCAACTCTCTGGCGACTTGGAAAATGGAGGCTGGAACACGTGTCCTCTGAAACGTGCTCCTGCCAATCCATCATTTTTCTACACTGTGGATCCACAGCGAGGCCACCAGACCTATAGTACTGGAGGACAACACAGATCTGATGGATCTACTGCATAACCGCAGGCCATAGGGGTCACTGGTGCATGGTGAACCATGGATTCCCCGACCGACCTAGGCCCTCCCTACCCCCGGTCACAGTCGGCAGTGACATAGCCTGGATTTGAACGCGTGATCTCCAGGCTATAGGATGCATCCTGGAGTGCCTTTCCTGGAGGTGCCACTCGGGAGCCTCCTTTTTTATTAACTAATTAATTAATTAATTAATGTAGCTTTGTCAATGACTACAGTATGTAGCGTGTGGTTTTTAAAAATTGAAGGAACAGTTCCAACCTTTTAAGCTTGTATCGTGGGTTAACAACCACTCTACTCAGAACCTGATTGGCTGAGTTTTAAAATTAACATTCTTGATTAAATATGGAACACAAGGTTATGCTTGCACATTTTCTTCTTTTTTTAACAGACAACCCCAGTCTCCTTAGTCACGTTCCAGTTTCCATTCAGGTTTTGGATGTCAATGACAACCCACCTAAGCTTGCCAGCGATGACGATGTAGTTGTTTGTGAAAATTCCAGACCTGGTCAGGTAAGCTGTCCCATATCAGTCATTCCCTTCAGTGTATGACAAGAAGAAGCATAGCTTTATTTCCTGTAATACAACATTTCATGTATTAAAAGTAGAAGCTTTTTTTATACTATAATAATATATGTATTCTTCTTAATAAACAAATATCTACAAACCTGGATTCTCAGATTTCTGTCACTGTGTGTGGATAAAGTAAAAGGAATGTGATTTTTATTACCAGAATATATGTACAGTCTATTCAATTTTTTTTAAAAAGTTGAACTTAAAAAACAAAGATGAAATGGAGGGAACAGACCCTGCCACGAGGTATACCGTACATACTTTCCTAAGGGGGCTGATTCTTTGACATGCTAAACTTCAGTTCCATGTCTTCCTTTTAAGCCACTTACTGACAATATTACCTTGAGATGAAATGCCATTGCTTGCAGTGATTACTTCAAAAACAGGTTAATTTGTGAACCATTACAAGTTACTTTGTAAGCCAGGTTAATTTGTGAGACTTAATTGTAAATTGCCTGTACAAAATGCATGATGTCTAACTAGGGTCAGGTGTGTCTCACGCTTAAAACTGGCAGAGCTATACAATGAGGGTCTTAAATTATGCCCTCTGGTGAAGATTATACAGAATAATCACCTTGCTCTAAAGCAGATAAACCAGTGGGTATAATAATGCTATCCAGTAGATTTCATTTTCATCCCCTATTTGCAAAGCATGTTTTATGATAAGCCATGCAAGATAGAATAATTACACCTAGTGGTTTGGTGTAATTACTTTTCAAAATAGAACAAAAACAAAACGTGTTACTAATGTATGAAAACAGTTATGAAAATGCAAGCCACCCATTGGAACCTTGACTGCATTCTTGCTGCCATGCTTTTTATATATCTGAATCATCTTGCTCTTTTTTTTCCACAGGTAATTCAAACAATAAGTGCAGTCGACAAAGATGACTTTGCAAATGGACCAAGATTCTTCTTTTCTCTTACTGATGAACTTCCCAATAACCCTAACTTTACACTGCAGGATAATGAAGGTGAGACTTAGATGACTTTTCGCCAATATCATTAAATAACCCAAAAAACAAATTATATACTGTGTTACATCAGAACTTTGTCCCTTGCAATTGTTCCACTGTCATTTTTAGAATGACCAATAATACATCTATAAATGTATCAAAGATGGTATAAGCAATATTGTCCAATAACTAGTTATGATAACCGGATATAGCAACACATATAACAAAGGAATTAACCCTTTGAGTAGTTCTAAAATGCACTGCCTGTCCAACAGGAGTGAGGTGTTTTTTTTCTGTCTTCTGCATGTGCTTGATTGTCACGAGTACAGCGTACAAACAAGCTGAAAGCTATATGTTTGTATGTATGTAATGAATACTGACGGCATACAGACAAATCATTTTGACCATAAATAAATAAAACTTTCTTCTCACTGAGCGATCTTCGTCGACACTGTTGACTTTTTTGTGACTGGGTTTATTACATGTAATTCAGTCAATATCTGGCAGAGTGCAAGAGACCAATAAAAGGTGTCACAGAAACCTAGTGTTACAGTATTATGTGATCAGGGGTTTTGTAGGCTCAGTAATTCAAGTTTATAGTTACAGAACGTACCGGTACGTTTGTACTCACTGGGGACCAGAGAGCAACGAACGTACCGGTACATTCACACTACTCAAAGGGTTAAAAAGGTGCGATGACTGTTTACAGTATTTTCACTTTAAATGTTATGATAATTACAGACAAAGACCCCCAATGCAGAACATATGTTTTTTTTGGGGGGGACAATCTCTAAATGGAATGTTAGGTCTGCTTTGTTTAATTCCATGCCCTTCTTAGATTTCCTGTTTGCAGTTTTAACTGCAGACACACATGATTCTATCCTTCTTGAAACCTGCTGTCACTTTAAAAATCAGACACTGTTTAAAAAAACAGCCATATTAACAATAGTATATAATATGATTATTCTAAGTGATTATTAATAACACATTTATCTAATCGCAGAATATGTGTTTTACAGATGAGATGAACTATATACAGTAATCCTTCAAATTTCAGACACACTTTTTGAACCGTTTTTTGCTTCTCAAAAATAACTTGCGTCTTAAATGTATGCATGTATTAAAATCATCAATAAAAGACGTGACTACCCGAGTAGACAAGCAGAACACGACTGACTGCCAAGAAAAAGACAAACAGAGATGTCACTGACTGAATACTCAAGCAGCAAAATGACTGACTGCCGAGAAAAGACAAATCAAAACGTTACTGCCCGATCTCAAATCATCCATGACATACAGGCAGCCATTTTCAAAGAAGCGTCATTAGCTTCCTGAGGAATTCCAAGAGAAGCTTTTACAATTTCCGCGTTTCTAACAAAGCATACCAGCTTGGACAGACTGGAAATGCTAATTAGACCCCCATATTTTTTTACATGCTATGCAATACCACAGTTCACAAATTGGTAGAAAAACGTGTGAGTAATCACAACTGGAAATGAGAAGCAGCACATAATTGTAATGCTCTGTGTGAAGCAGACGACTGCAAATTGCCTCCATGAGCAGAATTGAGGCTGTATTTTTGTAAATGCATATTTATTTTATGTTTTATTTTTTCCTTAAATTGAGGGTGGGATATCTGGGCTGCATTTTAAATTCAAGGGCGTCTTAAATTTGAAGGAATACGGTACTTGCATGTATTTTAATTTAAATCGGAATATGAAAGTGAAATCTGAAATTCCTTAAAAAGACAGGGGTTTAAAACAATTTACCATATAAAGAGTCATCAATCACATATTTTAAAGTTCATATGAAAAGACAACGGCACGAACACAGACCAACATACAGTCTTGCAAATAAAACGGTCAGATAAAAATAAAAAGCCATGGAGTGAACTTTCCCTTTAATCAAACTGTTGCCCCGCCTTACTGTTGACTAATTTTGCATTACTGCACTCGCACAATCAACTCGTTCATACTTCCTGAGGACCAGAGAGCAGCGAATGTAGCGGTACCTTCATACTTCTCAAAGGGTTAAAAAGAAACATTATCAAACCTTCATCGTACTGTAACTTTGTAGATTTTGGAAATGTGCATCCAAGTGTGGAATGCCTGGAGGGGGGTAGACCAAATTGAATAATCAGCATCTTACGGTGACAAAAGTCCACTTCCTTATCTCCTGTAACCAGACTGCAAGTCTGAATTGTCAGCACCAAGACAACTCTCAGTGTAGCTTATACTCATTTCATACAGAAGAGTTATGACGGCTCAGAACCGGCACTGTTGCTGCATTTTGGTCTCTGTGAATTGTTATACCATCGCAGAGCTGTCATATTTTACGCCGTTTTGAACCACCTCGCGAAGTGGTTCAGAGATGGCACTGAACGTCTCAAATCCTGTGTGAAATGCTATGACTGCATATCGGATGTGCTGGGTATTTTTTTCAAATACAATGGCTGATCAAGAACGAGATAGTAATTGGAAACTGGAAGAAGATATGGGAGTTTGGGGGCACAGACCCTGCTCAAATCCAATTAATGTGATCTGGGGACTTCTCAAGAATGTAGCGGAAACTCAAAGGAAGCAACAGATACAACAGGCTGTTTATATATGCAATTGGCATCAGATGGCTGAATGAAAATAATATTAATAATGCGCCCCCACTTAAATTTTTTTATTTAAATTTTCCACATATACATACATATATATATTATTAACAGAGAGGCAATGCAGCGTTCAGGGAAGTTTACAGTCATTACATGTCTACTGATGTGCCAATCATTAAAAGATTAACATTGATTAAATTATAAGATATATATATATATATATATATATATATATATATATATATATATATATATATATATATATATATTCCTGCTTATTATTATTTGTTTTGTTTCCGTTCCCATGAATAAAAGATCTGTTGATTGACAGGTTTGGAAGTTGTACTCACAGGATTCCTTTGGCTGCTTGAAAGGGTTATGATGGTATTATACTGGCATAGCTTGCATTATTTTGTGCTGTGTGAATGAGTATTTTAAAGATGTTTTTTTTAAGTCTCTGTGAAGGCTTAATCTGGGCATTTGTATGTGAAAGTGGTATTACTCAGTTAAACCTTTGCTCATTAAAATCATAGTATTGTATCCTGCTGGTCTATTTATATTACAGTAAAGCTATCGATACTAACGATCACATTGCTAACGAAAGATCACTTCAGGAAACACAAGTTGACAGTACATTTGTCACAAAATAAACTTCAGAGCCATTAGTAATACCAGAAACAAATAATTATACTGAACCATCCTCGGAGACAAGTAGATCCAGTTAAGTAAAATTAAAACATTTCTGCTGTACATGATTAAAGCATTACATTCCCATACCTTTTACCCTCTATGATGTACTTTAATAATTAGGCAATTGTTTTTAAATGTGTATTGCTTTTATGTATATGTATGTGTACCTTTTAAACAGTTTAAAGATACAGAAAATAAAAGATAACAACAAAAAAGAGTGTCGTTAATAAATGATATCTTCATGGCTAAACTATATATAAATGTTTTGTTTAGTTCAGTTCAGTTTGGTTTAGTTTATTCACTCTGTGGTCACAGGGCCAGCACAGGTATGTCTCAATAGTGTTGCACTAATACAAAGAGAGACCTTTCAGTTAATAAACTATGCCTGCACATGTTGTAATATGATATAAACCCAGTCATTTTAATTATTCATTTAATGCACTTGCTCTCATGGTACTGCTGAGCTTTCTATTATACTTTATTCCTATGCTGTAGCTGCTCACTGTCCATGGTCCATGGAGTTGATGTATTACTAAAATAAGCAGTATGTATTTTTTAATTAGTTAAAGAAATTAGCTTGTTTCTTTTTTGTTTGATTGTTTCTATATTTTGACTTGCTCTTGCAATTTTACCGACTCCGATTGTGATAACTTTTGTCTGCAACATTAACCCAAATTTACCCACCCTGGTAACTTTTTGAACACTAAATGACTTGTTTTCCATGCTTGCCCTCCTAAAAGCTTTTCTCAGTTAATTTGTTAAGAATGTAATTTTTCAAACTAAGGTCCAACAATTAGTCATTAAACAATAGGCATCACTGTCGACTGTTCTGCAGTTTTACAAGTATCACTATATGCCAAATCAAGACAATTGTAGACTAAGGTTTTAGACCAGGGGGCCTCAGTTAATTTTTCACCGTGGGCCGGTTCTAAAGAATGACATGAAGTAGCGGGCCAGACTAGAATTTA
Source organism: Polyodon spathula (assembly GCF_017654505.1). Lineage (NCBI taxonomy): Eukaryota > Metazoa > Chordata > Actinopteri > Acipenseriformes > Polyodontidae > Polyodon > Polyodon spathula. The sequence continues at coordinate 13,397,395 of NC_054536.1, read as the reverse complement.
CAAAATTTCCACCACCTCAAGTGGGAGAGATCCCTCGTCCAATGAAGGAAGCAGCGTCTTTGCTTCAGCAGTTCATTGTCTGTTTGCAGATACAGAACTTGGTTGGTGGAGAAATAAAAGGAGCTTGCTGGAGAATTAAAAGTTTTCTATCAACCATGTCATGAATGCACAGAGGTCCGCAAGAATGGTTGAATTACTCTTCTCACAGTACTGACAAAGATAAGGGAAATGGAGCATCCTTCCACTCAAGTCTGTTTCAAAAATAGTCAGTTTGCTAAGTTCAGCAAAAGTGTGGTTTCAGCCTTGCTGGTTTAGATGGGAAGTGATGTCACATCACCAAGCTGCCATTTACAAATTCAAAAGAGGCACTCGTCTTTTGGCTTTTTTAGGTACCTAAAAAGATACAGATCTCATCCTGCAGTGCACGCACTCTTTACAGTACTTTACCCTTAGTAATCCAAAGTACATCATTGTGCAGTAGCAGGTCTTGTGTGTCGTTGAGATATCCTCCAGAAGGGTCCAGAAGAGTCGATGCTGAAGACTACAGTTCTCCCGAATGAAATTAAAGAGTCGCATAACTGTATTCATGGTTTCCTGCAGTGCTCCACAAAGTTTTGCACAGAGCACAGACTGGTGAATTATACAATGGACGGACATGATCACCAAGTTAATTTTGTGAAGATCCAAATTATTCTTTTAAAAAAAAAATGGTTAGTTCTTCAAAAACTACTTCACCAGTAGTGTGCCCATGCAAAGGAATCAAACATAACAGCTCCTCTCGAAAAAATTTGCTAACAAAAACGTGCATAAAAACAGAAAGCTGGGCAACGTCGGTTTTGTCACAGGATTCATCAGTTGCAAGTGACATGAAATCGCCTTCTTCAGATCAGAAAGTAGTGATGAAAAACAGTTGTCCACAAGCACCTTGACCCTTGTAACGAAGGGTTTGCTCCTGAAAAAGCTGAGCACACCTTTCAATGGCCAAATGAAACCGATAGGAACGGAATGAAGCCGAAAAAGGGCGTATCTGATAGCCCAATGCACCATAGAGATAACACAAACATAAACAAAGGAGATAGCTGCTTCTGCATCCAGCACTCAAAGAATATCAGACATTTGCAGAGATTTTTTGAGCGGTTATAGTAATAAAATAATGACTTGGATCGCATTATTGAGGAGTTTGGTGATAAAACGAGATCAGGAGAGGATTTATCAGATTTATCAGAAATATGTGAAAAATACAGGAAACAAGGGGTGGGGCTTGGCTGTAGATACAGTACTGAGTGTCCTTTTGTGATTCAATGCCTTTTAAACCTGTTTTACTCTGAAAAAAAAAAAAAATAAAAAAAAAAAAAAAAAAATATATATATATATATATATATATATATATATATATATATATATATATATATATATATTAAACAGTGCATGTAAAATAAACAACGTGTGTGAAAACTAATTGGACCTGATGTGTCTGACAAGAGCTGAATAAATGGACCACTAAGGGTTAATAAATACACTGCTACGGCAATTTAAGCCCGCATTTGCCTTTGTGTCCGTATTGCTTCCTGGCCCGTGATGTCACCACACATGCGCATTGCAACCACTCTGCCACAAGCTCTTATAGTGTCAGTTTACAGCATTCTTCCATAGTTTGTTCTGTGATCTACATTGTTGGCTGTTCACTTTCCTCATTGAACTTCTTTTCACTATGGCATGCAGTGAGCCAAAAAAGTGACATTGTTGAACAAATTGTTTAGTTTATTTTACACAGTCAGTTCCCAAAAAACTGAAGTTTTGGCTTATTTTAAAAATGCCCATTCCTTAAACATTCAACAGGTCTGCCTAAAAACATCCAGCTGACAAGTAAAAACACTTTATTTACAGAAGCTTGCCAAATAAAGTCAGTAGTTCCAAATGCTTGATTCAGATTATGTTTCTGTCATGATTTGATCCTGTGTGGATTTTGATTAATTTTATTTATGCTTAATTTTTAATTAAAGAACTATAGCATGTATTTCTCATACTGCAGGACATGTTTATTGTCTCTTATCCAGAATGTGAGTGTCATAGTAACTATAAACAGTTCTCCCCAGAGTATTCAAACACAATAAGAATAATTTTAAATATTTTAGTCTTTTAATATGTGGAGGGTGAAGTTGAAGTTTGTATGGTAGCAAGTAAAACTATTAAACAGATTAGCAGAGGTGTACACTGATCCCATTTAATGTTGTAATGCATTGACACCTGCACATGTTTACCACTTTACCACTTAGGATTCAAGAAGTATTGAGGGGCTTTTACCAAGTTTTTAATAACTCAGCTACAGCCAAGTTTTGACAGAGAAAAATAAGTTATACAAGCATGGTTTTGGAGTCAGCAACATTAATTTGCATATTAATAACAGTAGAAACAAAATGTGTAACGGGCATCAAAACTGGAACACACAATAAATGGTTATTTGGTTCCCTTAGTCGAGGATTCCCTTTGACCTACTTCCTGCAGTAAACAATGTATGCTAAGCAAATGAAAACTATATCATGGAACTCAATTTAAGAGACTTTGCATTCACATTTGTAACAAGGAGTATATATAATGCAATTCTGTGAGTGACTTTCTTACTGAGTGAAGGCTATATCTTGGGAACTTTTTATAAATGCCAGGGGACTGTGACTGAAAAAAATCTAATGCTTTTGTTCTGAATAACAGTGTATGGTATAGGTGAAAATTATGGTAATAGAACTGTAATCTTGCAGATTGGCACATATGGATGACAGCTGTTTGCTATTGTTTTTGTAAACCAAAAGCACATTTCTCAGTCTTTGTTCTGACGCATTAGCCAAAGATAGTAATTTTATTTTTCCTGTATTTATTTGCGTGTTTATTTATTTGTCAATATGAAAATCGAAGCGTTGTTTATATCCTCCCTTTAAACTGTAATAATTGGTCAATTGGTTAACTGCTTGTTAAAATTAATGGCACCTTTATAAAAAGGTCTACGATAACTTTGTGATGGAGTAATAGAGGAGTAAGTGGAAGCAGAAACTGAAGTGAAAGAAAGAAAGAAAGAAAGAAAGAAAGAAAGAAAGAAAGAAAGAAAGAAAGAAAGCGAGTAAGATATCTGTTTGTTACAGTAATGTACAGTCCAAATAAGTAAAGTAGTCACAGTATATGTAAATCAAGACTGCAGTCTGATCATTTACACTGACCTCAACCACATCACATTACAATTAGAAAAAGCACCTCCACGCTCAGCAGTTTAAATAACGTATACAAATGTCTATGGTGCTGAATCACTGAGGACAATACATGAAAACAAGTCCTCATGGGTAATAAACTTGTTACATCGTCACAATTATGTTTATCCAGGGCTGCAGAATCCTATTTTACTACAGTATACTGGAGAAGTGATCGTCTCATGAGGGTGCCTAGTTAACTGCCATGCAGTGTTAAGTGTAATGGCCATAGAATTAAAATGACATTACGGTACAGTATTTTTTTTGTCAAGACTACAGCTGCATTTAAGCATCTGTGGCTTGCTTTTTTTCAGTTATGATGCAAGTCTCACAGTTTTTCACTAAGAGGAGATGCAAAGCTCTGCAATCCCCCCCCCCCCTCACCGCGCCGCTACGCAATCCCCCTCCCTCTACATGCATATCACACAATAACACTGATGTACTTGGTATGTATTCAAAGACTGTGTATTCACTTTATTAAAAAAAAAAATTCACAAATGGAGAACAAAAAAAAAAAAAAAAAAACCTGCACAATGCAGTGGCACAGTCATTGTTTAATGACAAACTTGTCCAGTGTTCCCTGGATTATTGCATGATCCACAACTCTGTTAACCTCCTTTTCTAGGTTAAAATCATTGAAGCCCCTGTACAGTAGGCCATTCCTCAATGTTTTCATTGCATCCTTCATTTGGGTCAAGGACGGGATAATTGCCTCGTCATCACCAGAGTCCACCTCTGCACCGTTTTTGGGGTTCACTTCAAATTGATCCCTGATCTCAGTCACAATGTTTTCATCAGAGATGGGATGCATCACAAAAGCATTGTCATCCATGTCTATCCAGTCTTCAAATTCGTGGGCAACAAGTTCTCTTGGTGGCATAATAACAATTGTTTCCTTCATGGGTGCTATGACCAGACCTCTTTTTTTCCAGCAATTCCAGATTGTTGAACCACTGATGTCAGATCAGGCATTTGTGAGCATTAGATGGCATCTAAAAGACTTATCTTTCTGGCAATTTCCACAACAGTAGCTGTGGTGTTCTCATCGCCAATTGGTGTAACACCATGCAAGCCATTTGTTTGCGAAAGTATGCCTTGGCAGTTCCCTGATAATTCCCTGATCACATGGTTGAAGGAATGAAGTTGTGTTCTTTGGGAAGAATTCAAATGGGAGGTTCCTCAATTCCATGTCTTTTGTTATGTGGGCTGTGCAGTAGTCCACAAGAAGCAAAATTGTTCTCCTTTCCAGACCCAGCTTTTGATCTCAGTCCTTCAGTCCTTTTTATTACCAGTCCTGGAGCAGATGAATAGAGCGGTGATTCTTTCTTTTGACTTCTTTCCTCCTTTTTTATTTTCAGATTTAAAGGTGAGAGTGCCATCGGGCAGGGCTCAAAAGTAAATTCCACTTTTATCTGCATTCCAAATGTCTTCTTCAGCAAAGTCACGTCTCATTTTCGATCTACTCAGAAATGGCAGATGCCATTTTTCACCCGCAGAAAGCGTCTTTCTTTTTCCTGCCATGTCAACTCACACAGATATATGCTGTGTAAGTGCCTAATCACGCAACATGTGATCAAATTAAAATTCAAAAACAGCTTTATTGGCTATACACATCATTGCACTTGATCAAGTACCATATTACATTTAGTCAGTTTGCCCCAAAATGATTCTTATAAGCGGATTGCTTGATTCTACAAGCAGATTCTTTTATATTGGTTAGTATAGGATTGATTTTGTCCCAGTGATTTTGATCACTATATGCAGTTGATTCTTAAATCAGCAATTCTTATAAACATAGTGCACTGTATTGCTTTATTGAAGTCTGTTAGATTGTGTACACATTTAAATCTACATGTAGGCATAGTTCCAGAATATATTACTTGTAGCATCTATACATAGGGGAAACACCAGACTCTTTTCCATTTCTCAATTTACCCTGGAATTTACCCATCACACTATTATTATCTATTAGTATTGTAACTTTTTTATTGATAAATATGGTTCTACTTCGTAGTCTTCACAATTAGGATCAATTCAAATTCAGCTATGCACTAAGAAAATCTACAGTACGCAAAAACATGTTTAATCTTCAGGTATCGAGCACTGGCAACTTCTGCTTCTACACTACATTATGGCCTATAAGTTATTTCTATTATATAATAAAGGCTGGTACTTCATAAAATGCCATGCAGACATAATACTTAACTTGCAACATTTTGAATATCTGCCTATTAATATCTTTGATACCACCTAAGTACACAGAGGCAAAAGGAAGTGACACGCTACATTTATACAGTAAATCATCTCAGGATGTACTGCCTGTCAGCTTAAATTGCCCCTCAAATATTTTTACCAGTTGGATAAGGACATTCAAACATCTTAGAATAATTTTATTTACATTAGCTTCGCCCCTGTGGCTGCAATCATTTTCAATCTCAGATTGGTGGTCAAAGCTTAGGATAGTAATGTGTGTCTGAAATGAATGAATATTTTTCCTTAATGCATAACTCTGAACTTTAATTTGCATATTTAATATACCAAATAGTTACCTCTGACCTATAGAAACAATGAAAAATACCCACAGCAAAGTACTTTTAGAATAGTTCTGTTCTTAAAGGCAAGTGTGATTCCGTTTCTGAACGAAGTAGTGATGCTGCATACAAATGAGTAGCTCAACTAAAAACCGTAAATCAGTTTAGATTCCTATTCAATGAAAGGAGGCAATAGGATTGTATGTTGAGTGACTGTAGGTTAATAAAGCTTATAGTACAGCTCTGGATGTATACATGCAGTGAAATTATAGGCTTATATGAGCCTTATATTAAGGCTATGTCAATTAGAGGTGTAATTTACAAGTAATGACCCTCGAAGAAGTTTAACCTGTCATGATCAAACTAATTAAAATCACTTATTTTATATATGATTATTTGTTTTACCTTTGTTTTATCCTTTTGATATAAAATCATTTTGATTCCATATTGCTTGTTTCCCTACCAATGGGTCATCTCTGTAGTGTATTGTGAGATTTTAGTCTTGGACAAGATGTAATGTGATTAAACTTGAAAAATAAATACATTTCCCAGTTGCCCAGTGGTAGCTCTAAGTTAGATTTGAGGAAAGATCACGTACATGATGATTACATTTGCTAGTTTTGTGAGATACATTGTCACTTTATGACATCGATACAACAGAACGGCAATAAAACAGCTTTTAAATTGCTCAATGCAGAATTTAATTGCCATTGATTAGTACTCCATTGAAAACAGGAAAAATGCAGTTTTTCAGATTCTGAAATTAGCACATTAGTTAATAGATTGGTTTGGTTTCATTCAATACCTGCCGACAAAAAGAGTTTAAATTATGTAAAAGCATTTGGATAACAATATTAAGCAATTAATTTGCCTTAAAGCTGAACATTCTCTCTCTCTCTCTCTCTCTCTCTCTCTCTCTCTCTCTCTCTCTCTCTCTCTCTCTTTAGATAACACAGCCAGTATTTTGGCAAGAAGACGAAGATTCAGTCGGGTAACCCAGGAAGTGTATTACCTACCAATTGTGATCTCTGATGGAGGCAGCCCCTCCCATAGCAGTACTAGTACCCTTACACTCAGAGTGTGTGCCTGTGGGAGAGATGGGAAAGTGAGAACTTGCCATGCAGAACCATTCCTGTCCTCTGCTGGATTAAGCACAGGAGCCCTTATTGCCATTCTACTTTGTATCATCATTCTACTTGGTAAGCTTTGAAGGATCATGCTGTGTACATTTATTAAGTTAATTCACATATACTATACTAAAGAAAGTACATGATGCTTAAAGCTTCTGAATCAGCTACTCTATACAGTAGCTGACCTAACACAATGAATGTTGAGTGTGACATGTTTGTAGATCACTGTGACAGGGTCTTCTTCGTGTCATGCGTGTGGGTAGCCGCTGTTCAAGTACACAGAGAGACAGACGAGGTGTTGATGTTGAAAACGCCGGCACAGGTGCGCAGGTTTTATTCACAAACAAATAACAAATGAGAGTAAAATAAAGGTGGTCGTGTGACGTTACCAGCGATGGTAACGCACAGAGGACTAGTGCATCAAGCTGTACAAAATAAAACACAGTACAACAAATTATAAATCAAAAGGTGCCGTGAAAATGGCAGGCCTTGCAGCAGCCCCGATCACAGAGATCGCCATGGTTTTATACTGACACTCCACTGAGACACGCCCACCTGCCTGCTGGAACAGCTGATTGCTTTCAGCTGCTGCTCCATGCAGACAGGTAATCGTCCCTGGTGGAGCGCCACAGCAGCTAAACAATGAATCAAATCAATTATGTTAACAATTAACACAAAAATATACAATAAACTAAATATTTCCCCATGTGCAGGACCCACGCTTTGCCACAATCACTCACTAAGATATAATACTTAGTGAATGAAACTTAAAATATAATTATATTATATTTCCTGTATTAAAATTACATGTTCTGTATATAAAACAAATACATACAGCACACACTGAAAATATCACTTGCCAGAAGAGACGACTGTGGACACGTAGACTGTAATGCAATACATACTTTTAAATCCACTATGTAGTATCGCAGTATGTAAAATTCTCCATTAACGACCCAGCAACAAAATTAAATAAAAATGTTACCCATGCACAGAGCTGCGTAAAAATGTCCAAGGAAATGCAATTTATCAAAAGATTAAAAAACAACACCAGTTTCCAGAATTAAAACAGTATCCAAAGTCAGTATTCAAAATTGTCGAATATAGTGCTCGATAAGGCCCTAATGTCACAGTTCACTTGCAAATTAAAATGCACAAAAACAATTAAAGATCACAGATTTAAAAAAAAAAAAAAAAAAAGCATCACAGTATCTAAAAGTGTTTAATGATTAACTTTTCCATTACTGTAGCTGGTCTCGTTTGTTTTGTTTTTGCTGCATTTTTATCATGTGAAATTGGAGGAAGTGCTGTTTAACTGCACATTAAAAACCGACTGATTAGGAATACGAAAAAAAAGCTAAAAGCGCTGGCTGTGACAGATAAGCAAGTACATTGTAACATTGAAGAGATGGATTTTGTATCAGAAAACTGGTCACAGAGTTGGGAATCCCATGTGACGGGTAACAACATTAATTTGTTTTATATATATATATATATATATATATATATATATATATATATATATATATATATATATATATATATATATATATGGGGACTGATTTTAGTCTTAATACAAGGGCGGTAAAATGCGACTGTCGTGTACCTGGGTAATGGATATCCGAGAACTGACTGTAATAATAATAATACGTGAACCAGGATTTAAGTAATGCATTGTGGGGCTATACAAAGAAGCAATACATTATCACTTTACCAACATCGCAGCTTTACAGAAGGGAAAAAAAAAACATTTTAAAAGCAATAAAAAAAGTCTTAGTTCAATCGTATGCACTGTATACAGGCTACAGCACATTCAAATAAAATACAGTCACGCCTACCTCAACGCCTAAACTCTCCAAAAAAAGCAGCTAAATTGAATAGTTTATCATAATAAATACTGTAGATATGATAACAGCATACCAGTTTTTGTTTTTTTCTTCATTGCAAACATTGCTGTTGATAGCTCCATGGTTAGCCACTCGGGTAACGGGATTTCAATGAATTGATCTGATTTTCTTTTCACTTTCCCAGTTGCCTCTAACAAAGGTGGCAGCTTGTGATTGATATATTCATTTCTTGAGGTAAATTTCTTTGAAATTATCAGAACAACATACAAATTTAATAATAATCCTACAGATCACACAGGAGGTGACTCATAAAAATCTTTGTGTTAGCTCTGTGGGAATCCGATTGCCAAGTGCTGAGAATTCTTGCAGTCCTCAGCATGTAGCAGACTGATTATTTGTTCACTTCTATGTGCTTTACTGCATTAAGTTATTCAAGAACTACTTGAGGTTTTATGAGTTCTGTTGAAATTCCTTGTTGAGTCTCACAGTTTCTCTTCTAGCTTACAATTTAAAAAGTTGCTTTTTATAAATAAATTGATGCTACATTTTTAGCCATGAGGTTACTTTTATAGTTATGGTCCATAATAGTTAAGATTCTGTTGTGTATAAGACCACATGGTGACAACAAAGTTGAGATTTGTAGCGTTCCTTGTTACAGGGTAATATAAATAAACATGGTTTACACGTGTTTATAATGTGCTTCTTTTAATAACTGCTACTGTTGATAAATTAACATCAACACACATCTTACACGCATCTGCTATTAATATTGGTATTATTCAAATTGCATATTATTTGGATTAAAATATAATTTGTCAAGTAATCTGGTTAACCATTTTTAACTAAAAGTAATACAGATTGTAATTTAATTATATAAAACATTATAGCCCAATCGGCTCTACAGTGTGTTCCTCACCCAGAAAACAGCTAAAGTGTTAGAGTAAAATCATTGTGTTGTACACTTTTTTCTTCCTATCATCTGGCACACCAATTGAAATGTAATATTTAAACACTGCAGTAAGGGGAAGTTTCAAATCTGCGGTCGCTGCTGCAATGACTAATCATTTATGCAGTTTTTATACAACTTTGCTTGCATTGCAAATATCTTGCGTATATTCCCACGTCTGTGAAATTCAAGAATTGCAGGAAAATGCTTACATCACAAAGCTGTGGAAATTAATTAAGTGTACTGCTTTATCATCATATAGTTTATAGTTTTTATAGATTGTTGATTTTCTATTTGTGATCATATTGAATTCTAATGTAAGTAAATATGATTTGCTCCTCATACTGAAAAATAATTGAAAGTTAGGAAATATATAGTATATTATGTTTATATGCCAAAAAGTGATATGCATTTATTGTACAACATTTTTAGTTAAAAAGTAAACAATAGCCGCAACACTGTTTCACAAGACAAGACAACAGAAATAAATGTAACAAGAAATATGTAACAAGTAATATATTGTGCTACATTTTTATTAAGTAATAAGTAAGGGCATTATTTATTTCTGAAGAAACTAGTAACAAGTAATACATTACCTTTTTTCAGTAACATGCCCATGACTCTCACAATGTAGCGTCATTATAATGATCTTTCCTCATATCTGTTTTATTTTATGTTTACTAAACATTCAAGTCTGATATTCCATTGCCAATAGATTATGACAACAGTGATGCATAGTTGTTGAATTCCTTTAAAATGCCATTTAAATGGACGTAAATCTTCTGATCTCAGTTATTGTACAGTACTGATACATATTATATATAATAAACGCAATATTGTCTTGTACTTCCCATAAAATGGCAAGGTTCCTTTTATGAAGCAAATACTGTCAGAAACACTTACAATTTAAAAATAATTGCCATCACTCAAAACATACAAAAAAGTACTGCAGCTCATAATATATTATAATTATGGAGTATAAACTATTGTAACAATGGCATTGTAAATCTTATAATTTTACTTACATTTTTATGTTATTATTGCATTTCTGTATTCACAACCTCGATCTGTAAGTCAATGCCATAAAAACTGTAATAAATTGACAGATATATTATGGGATGCAGAATAACTGCCCACAATAAAACCTGATTTATACTTTAATTAACAAGGTTTTCTACCAGGAATTTGACCTTTCAGATCATGCCAAACAGAGTTCAAATAGATCGTGAAACTGTTGATTGCATCATAAAAATACCTGTTAGCTGTTATTTCGTTCTGTTTAATTTGGAACTCAACACCCATAACCCCTGTAAAGTAATTACTTTCCCCTCCTTTTTTTTTATTTTGTAGCCATTGTTGTACTATTCGTTACACTGAGACGAAGCAAGAAGGAGCCACTGATTATTTCTGAGGAAGATGTCAGAGAAAATGTAGTTACTTATGATGATGAAGGAGGGGGGGAGGAGGATACAGAAGCCTTTGACATCATAACATTAAGAAACCCAGCAGCAGCAGAAGAACTGAAGTTCCGAAGAGATGTGATGCCAGACATACAGAGGGTTCGGAGGCACAGCCCACCATTGGTCCTTGAGGCGGTGGATGTACATGAGTTTATTAAGCAAAGACAGATAGAAGCTGACCTTGACAACAGTGTTCCTCCTTACGATTCTCTTCAGACGTATGCATACGAGGGTTGTGGATCACCTCCTGGGTCAATCAGTTCTCTGGATTCAGCAGCCACACAATTTGAGCAGGATTATAATTACCTTTGTGACTGGGGACCAGAATTTCTAAAACTGGCAGAACTCTTTGGAGAAGAGTCACAACAAACCACTTAGCTTGTGTTACTGTAAAGCAAAACCTTGAGTTAAATAAAAGAAAAAAAAGCTTCAGAAGTTGTTCACTTTTACTGTAGAAACAAGTGCCCTTTTCATTTTTTGAACTTGGGTTCTACAAGTGGAAGAAAAGAAACCTGATTTTGAAAATACAAAAAAAAAAAAAAAAAAAAGTAAATTATTTTCCCTGGTGTATATTTTTTATTGCTGAATAAAGTCCATAGCTCCCATATAATGTGTGTATTATATATATATATATATATAATATATATATATATATATATATATATATATCTATATATATATACTTCATATTCGTATAAAATTTTCTCTTTTATTTGTGATTTCATGAATTGGTTTTATTTCAGTAATAAATAAATACAGGATTTATTTTGACGTCTTGAAAACAAACATTTGTCTTAACAGCATGTAATACAAAACCAAAAAATGGAGAAAACTGTGACAAATTCAGTAATAATGGAGTAAAACAGGCTGTAGTTACACTAGATGAGACCTTAAACATGTCCTCTTTTCTCTTTCGAGTCTCAAGTGCAGTCTTTCAAAGAAAAGTAGGATTTTATCCAGTCTTCAGTTATCATGTACATCTCAGTGACACTATCCAGCATACATATCTTCAAATAAATGATATGCGCCATTGTAAATACAATCAGTTCACTGTTTTTCTATGTAAAAAAGACACATTTAAATTATAAAGTGGCCAGTCCCAATCTCACATAAAATACTGTGAGTGGTTTTATGATCATTTTTCTTCTTTTTTCTTCATAGGCTTTCTTACTTTTCTATGTGAAACCAAATATTCAAATGGCTGTTGATTCATTTTTGTTGCCAACAGTATACTCTAAGAAGGAACTCAATTATATTGAGTGACAAAGTGTAAGGACTGCATGGTGTCCAATTATAAAGATATGTAATTTTGTAGTATGAGCACCTAAAAATATTCCATTTTGCTGTTCTTTCACCCAAACTACATGAGATGGCATCTATTATACACAAAGAACACAACACATATAATAATAATAATAATCTACATCCACCCAACAAATATGTCACTGTATGCAGAATACAAATTGTTTAAGAGTAGATAGTTGTCTTTTAATAACTACTTAGGGTCAATTACTTTACAAAATGGGGGGCACACAATAATAGATTTTCATCCCTTTTTACTGTTTGACAGTCTTAAAGACATTAACTCTAATAAAATAAATCCATAAAATATACCATGTATTCATTAGTGTTAACAATTGTTAGGTGTCATATTCCGGATTATAAGAACAAGGAAACAATAAGAGAAGCTTATATTGAGATTCTGAAAGTGCCATTTTGAACTTGAAAAAGCTAAAAACATTCCCAGCTGCAGAGAGGAAGTGAGCCCATAATGTACTTCTTGAAGGTCTGTCCCACAAAGGAGCTTCAGTGTAAAGGTATATCTGAATCCCGCCCTCCCTCTCTGATGCTGAGGAGACCAGTATCTGTTTCCATAGCCTAAATTAGACCACAATTCTTATGACAATCAGCTATGTATGGCCTGTTTTATGTATTTATTTATTTGATTTGATTTCTTAGTTAAATGAAATTGTTTCTGGAATAGGCATCAACTGGTCTGTGGGTATAAATCCAGTTTCATAGATCCACAGTTTATTGTTCTTTTGGAATACAAGTAATCATCTGGGTGCTGATCTCCCTTTGAAAACCATTTCAATCCGAGAAAGAACAGACGAGGGTCAGGATATGACTGCAAATAATGATGATTAGTCTCAGATTGGCAATGTGAAATGGTAATATTTCAACTTAGGCAAATAAAAACAAAATATATTAATAGTTTACTCAAACTTTCTTTTAAATGCAAAGAAGGTTATTTTTAGAATTAAATTAAGACTGTGACTGTTGTTATATATATATATATATATATATAGCTAGATAGCTAGATAGATAGATAGATAGAACACACAGTAAAGGTTAACTCACATTTAAATCAATATACTTTTATTCCATCATCACTGAAGTTCTTATTAACAGTGGTTTTGTTTTTGTGGCATGGTGCTGCTCCTCTACTCATTTATTACCTAAAGTCAACATTTTATTTTGGTATCTGTATTTCATTAGTGCACTTTTCACTATCAGACAGCTCACAGTGCACATCCCTCAGTGACAATGTATTTTAGGGGTTATGTTTGTTTAAGACTGTACATCCAAATACCCTAAGGCAATGACAAACAGCTTAATTCATCCCACTTTTTTTTTTTTTTTTTTTTTTTTTAAATCCAACGACAGGATATGAAACACTGTTTACTTCATTGTATGTATTATTAACACAGATCTTCACAAACACAGGTGTACAAAAAGCACTTTATTTAAATCCATTGTAAACAAATGCTATATTTGCTGTTTATGCTCCAATAACGGCTTTAGTATTTTACAATCTGACAGGGAAAAAGTCTTTACAATGAACCTACCTTTTGCTTTTGTACACCCGCTCGATTCTTTTGGATTTCTTATGAGAAAAAATGAGGGGCAAACAATAGCAAATATATTATTATAATGTAACTGATTTACCTGTGCTACCTGAGTTAGTGTACATGTTTCTAAACACTTCAAGTGCTTTTAAACATCACTTAGGTATTGTGTAATGACTTAGCTGTAATTTAATTAAACATGACACTGTGTAGAGGTTGAGTGTTTATAGGACAACCTTGGTTCTTTTTTTTTTGGCACTGCTGAGACAGAGAGAGGTTTGAATGATTTGTCTTGTTTTAGTTTTTGTAATGTATTTTACTGACAGTGGAAAACTGTAAATACCAGTATTCTCACACTAGTCAAACAGTTAATGGGCTCACAGAATCAGAGAGAGAGGGCAGGGTTAAGTATACCTTTACATCAAAGCACATTTGCAGGATACTTTCTGGGCTTACTTCCTCTCTACATGTGGTATTTTTTTAAATTATCAACAGTTCAACTTTCAGGATCTAAATATAAGCTTCTCACATTGTTTCCCTGCTCCTCTAAACTGGAATATGACACCAAACAATGGATAATAATGGACAAGGGTATGTGCTATTGATTTATCTCACTAGTCTATGCAAAATCTTCATGTCTTGAACATAATTGTGAAGCAAATAAATACAAATAAAAATATTTCTGTTTCCAAACTAATTTGCTGCAGATTAGGTACTTAATTAGGCCTTTCCCTCATAGCATCAATTGCAAAGCATGGTAATGCCACCTATTTCACTGAATGTTTGAGATGGTTTACCATGCCTTACCAAACAATATGCTGCTTAGTACGAGGATGCCATATTGCACAGATCCATTAAAAACAGAGAAGCACATTTTATTTTTGTTCAAAAGAGGATATTGTATTTCACAGACTGTATTTGCAACAGGCTTTGGCACTGGGAAATTCTCCCAAGAGAATGAATTTAATACATATCTAAATATAAAGGTTGTTTAATTCAGAAAAGCAGACAAGAAGCAGGATACCCACAAAGCAAATGACTACAATATCTAGATCAAGGCCCTCTAACCCTGGTCCTGGAGAGCCCCTATCCAGCTAGTTTTATAGGTGTTTTACATCATTAGTGGCTAAAGATCTGGAACACCTGTTAATCTTGACTAATTAATTGGTTCAATTAAGTAACAGAGATTGGTTGAAATGAAAACCAGCAGCCACAGGAACTCTCTAGGAACATTTCTGATCTAGATGGTATTATACATGAGACAAACATAGGTACAATGAGATGCAGCAGAAAATAAATGATAGCAGTAATATACATGGGCAGTAATTCATTAACTGAAGTTAAATGGCAAAGTTAAAAGGCAACGTTTTCCCTCTCTCACAAGCTCACAGCATTTTTAGGACTACTTTTGAACCCAGGAGACAACATTGCTCAGCTGCTTGGGACCTGCTTTTCCAAAGTTTTTAACCACATTTCAAATAAGTAATTATTTTTTAATGTTTTCAGTCCTAGTCACACCACGGATGTATTAACAACAAGGATGACAAACTGTATAACACAATTCCATGCCATCGTGTAAAAATCCCAAAGGTAGACATCTAAGATACTAATTATATCTTTAATTTCCTACAATATGGCTTGCCTGGCAGATGGAAATCCAGGTCTTGGTCAAAAAACTGATTTTTGTAATATGCAACACCTTTTAAATACAGAGTTTTCTGAAGCACAAAACCAACCCTTTATTCACATCACATTTGACCTGGCACATGAATTTTACTGCTGTGTCTGTGGAGTCATTGAATTCTATGCTGCCAAAAGAAAATGAGATTCCATAAAACATGATAAGTTTAATGTAGATCAGTGAAGATCAGACTTCCAATTTGAAATAAATAAATAAATAAAAACCTGAAAAGTAACATTGATCTGCAAGTGGGGCAGATGCAAAGGAGAAAAATATGTTGCAAATTTTAGAATGATTCATGTCTGGAAAACGTTTTTAGATATTAAAAGCAATGTCCCAGTTGGATCCTATCATTAGCAACTTTACTTACAGTAAAAACTAGTGTATAAGTCGCACCAGTGTAAAAGTCTTTCCTCGTTCCCTCCCCCCTTTTTTCAGACAACAATTTCAGGAAAAGCCTATAGGTCACACCAGTGTGTAAGTCGCTCCCCCCTATTTAGGACACCCTAAAAATATCTAGAAAGTAGACTTATTCAAAGGTTTTTACAGTATATCTCCATTAAGAGTGTCCTCTTATCCACAAATAAATAAACAAAAGGCAAGCGGCAGCCTAGATATTGTACAGTTAGAAAAGTGTTTATCACCAGATGTACCCTGGAAATCCATTTATGGATTTCTTACTATGCAATACTTCAATGTCTATTTTTTTTTTTTTTTTTTATTTTTTTTTAAATGTAGTGTGTCCAAATATAATTTTTAACCCCCATTTTGTCCAAATGTCCAATTGCTTTTCTCCTGGCTTAGTTGACCCGAAGTTTCATAGGGGCATCCTGCGACCTCAAGACCAAGCCAGCTTCCTTTTCACCTAGAAACTTGAGAGTGGGTGTCAGCGAGCTACTGACCCCTGGAGGACAAAGGCCAGCCCTGCAGATGTCTGTTTCAAGCTCACTGGGTGTCTTACCAGCAAGGTTTGCTGTAGAGTGATGAGGAGAAACATTCCCTGCCTTGCAAACCCACGAAAGCGTCTGAGCCAATGCCATGCTCCCTTCGGAGTGTCCAGTGAAGACCTGCCTATTTTGAACAGCCAGGACTCGATCATGCGCTGTATGACTCATCCTGGGCACCACGCAGCTGTGCTTCTACCAGGTGAGCCTCTCAGGGACCTTCAGTGTAATATTTTGTGTCGTTTGAGTACCTAATTTAATTTGAGTACCTCATTGTAATTGTTTATTATTCTTTATTACCAAACTATATGGGATGTTTGTGATGGCGATAATGATTAATGCACACAGTGACCACTTAGAGCATATTGCAAGTCTGTGAAATGTATGTGTTTATAATGATATAGTTAATTATGTGTTTATTATGATAGTTAATTATGTTTTCTTAGAATTATTGTGATGGGGGAGTGCTTGTGTACAGTACATTGAATTTTTAAGAGTTGCATAATCGACATGTTTTCATATTATTATTATTATTATTATTAGTAGTAGTAGTAGTAGTAGTATTTGCCATTTCTTCGTAACATTATTGTGATCTCAGACTATATAGAAATCTTTCAGTTGGGGTGTTGAAACTTCACGCCGCACACAGACATGTTCGCTTCTCATTGGTCTAGTTATGCCGTGGTAGCTCCAGAATTTGGTCCAAATCCACTTAGTACAACATCTTTTTATAATCCGACTCCAGTGAATTTCGATCTGATCCCATTTTTTGTTCTTGTCAGTACAACCAGCCCCTGAAGCAGCGAGTAGTCCTGTATATTATTTAGTGGGTGGTTCGGTACTGTAGTTTTTCTCCTGACAGTCCTGTGCAATGTGATGTTTAGCTGTGTTGATGATAAGTGTATTGATTTGATTACCAAACAAACAAAAAAAGCCTTGCCTTTTTTCCCCACCCCAAGTGTAAAACAAAATATTCTCGAACAGCACTGAAAATCTGCATTATTCTGCAGCAAACGAATTCCTACGATCCCTGTTCATGATGTAGAAAGAGTTTAACTGAGTGTATCCTTTCGATGTGTTTGATTGGTCTTGCAGCAGTATTGGTGAAAATAGATTGAATTGACTTGCCCTGCAATATCCACAGAGACAAGGAGGTGCCCGGGAGGAAGTGTTATAGTGTTTCAATAGATCAGGTCATAGGAGGATTGGCAAAGTCTATGTTTTAAGTAAAGCCTTCTGAATCTGTGTTTTTAATCATGGCATAATACAGTTTCAGCAATCCGATCAGTCTTAGAACTAGTATCAGCAATCTTACCAATCCCAGCAGTGTCAGCATCAGTCTTATCAGTCCCAGCAGTAGCAGCACCAGTCTTACCAGTCCATCAGTGGCAGCACTAGTCTTACAAGTCGTAGCTGTAGCATCATTGTCACCTCTCTCAGCATTAACTTCAGTAGCAGTGAACCAAATGCATGTCTCTCAATAAAGGTATAAACCCATCTACATATTAATATTTATAAGTTACAATTTTCTTGTAATATCACATATTTATGACAATGTGAACAGGATAATTTTAGGTTGGTGTGTTTTTACTGGGAGAAAATTTGTTTAAAAAAATATGGGCTTTATAAGATGATAACTATCACCTACATAACATAAACAGGATATGCAGTTTTTTTGACAAAAATTTGTAAAAACTGATTCCTAGCTACGGTCCTGTACTGAAAAATATTTTATTAATCCAGCTCAGAGCATCCACAATAAAGTACCGTTTCATGTTTAGTCGGGCTTAATGCGTACACACACTATTAAAATAGATTGGTTACAGTTCCTAGCAGCACAATGGACTGTAGGACTTAATATGGCATTATCATACCATGTACTGTATTTTATTTTTACCCAGATATTGGAGGACACACAAAAAATAAGTTTGATATTACAGTGTCCACATTTCTGATGCAATCTAATTTAGAACAAGACTCTTGATGCGTTGTGTAGTGAAGACACTGTGGCCAGTGTATTTAGCACTTTTAAGCCAACTATTATGGTTTAAAGGCATAGTGTGGACAGGGACCGTCGATATTTGAAATGTTTCTCTTTTATTCAATCACAACCCTTCTTAAGCAATAAGTAGCCAACCACATCACCTCAAATTCCCAGATTACAAAAACTTAGTGGACAGGATAGGTTGGAAGACAATACAAGTTAATGTATCAAATATATATACAGTCGCAGATAAACGTATTGACACCCTATACGTATTATACCATAATTCAAGGTAAGAGATTAAGGACAAGCATTTAGTAACCTTTACCCACTTTTTAATAAAACAAAAAGCAAAGTACACAATTTGTAGTAATTTAACAAACACACTTATTTCATTTAAAATAGAGGTTTTAACTTTGACATGTCTATTGATTGATTAATCATCTGCTCTAGGGACACACTCAAGGATGGTCTCAATCTTTAACTAAAACACCTGGGCATCAAATGAGACCCTCCATGACCAAAAACTCTCTGGGACCTTGGGGCTATTGTAGAAATATCTTTGTTTTGGGTAGGCTGCAAAGTTTACCATAGCAAACAAGGTAATTTTGTGTTTGTGTAAATTATGTTTGTGGACGGAAAGTGGCCCTTTCCCATGAAATGTCTCATGGACTGGACTTGGAATTCAGGGTTATATGAATTTTTTAACCCTAGCCTAGCCTTTTTAGGGCTCCCAGAGCTGTGAAAATGTCCCCAGTGGCAAATCTCATCACACTCTTTCATCTTTGCTTAAGTTAGAATTTGGGCTTCTGGATGCCCCAAATTTGTCCCTAACCCCTGTTTGCCTGGAATTTCAATGGAATTGGAGATTCTGTTTTACTACCGTGACCATTCAAGATAAGAAATTTGAATCGTCAATGGAATTTGGAGTTGATTTCATGTTTCTATGGAATTTGGTGTCATCCACACCTAACCCTAAAACAATCCTTGTACAGGACGAATGATATACTATTGCTTTGCTTTTTAACAAAATGCATTGTAAAACAGTATATTCATTGTGT
The DNA here is from genome assembly GCF_017654505.1 of Polyodon spathula. Lineage (NCBI taxonomy): Eukaryota > Metazoa > Chordata > Actinopteri > Acipenseriformes > Polyodontidae > Polyodon > Polyodon spathula. The sequence continues at coordinate 13,377,726 of NC_054536.1, read as the reverse complement.
AACAGGCTTGTGGAAAATGAAAAATACGTGTGGCTGTTGCCATACTCGTTACAAATACATGTTTGTACTGGTAGCTCGGCAGAGGCCTAGTTGAAACCCTGAATAAATAAACTGAATTCTGGTATTGACAACCGGTAAGTGCAGGCGTAATGGGTTGCGAAAGTACTGTAGACTGAACATATAAAATCTGATCTCTATCTTCAGGATTGGTTGCCTACCCACTTCTGCTCTGGATTGCTCAGCATAAAAGCTATTCTGGCTTTAGGCTTGTGATATCAGAGGATGCTCATACGTCCTCAGAAAATCTGTCCTGTTTGGGGACTCACTGCGGGAAAATAAATAAAAAATAATAAAAGGTCACTCTAAATTTTAAAAAAATTAAAAATAAAAAATTCATGGTGTCGTACTGCAGGTATGGAAGCTTCAGCCTCAATCCCGCTTAACAAGTGTATACAGTTATTAAAACTGCTTAATTTCATATGTAACTTGGTTAAAAGATTAACATATGCTTAGAATGTTGACTAGATGTAATGTGCACTGAAATAAGCCAATTTTATTTTTACCATTAACATTTCATTGTAGTAATGAATGGTAGATGTATATTTCTTGTACAGAAATAGACAGGTTTCCAGCCCTGGACTTCATAGTGTTTTATTTTATTTTTGCAGCATTAAGCCCTTTTGTGCCAGTATGTTTTTATTGTAAATACCTGCACAGGCATGAAATCTGTGAGACCGTCCTACTGTGCCATATGAGTGGTTACACAGGTTCTAGGTGGTATGCATTTTGGCCTTAGGTATGGGCTTAATCTTATGCATTTCAGATGGAGAGGTGGGGGGTACATTTTATGTATAATTGTGAAGGAAGAAACCCTGCTTGATGACACCTAATTCATCTTGAATGGTTATGTTGTTTCCATGTTCAGTTTATACAAAGCTTTTAGAAAGCAATATAGCAACACTGCAAATCAAAAAATACAAAACCTGACATTATGACTGATGTCAATTACAATGAGATGCTATCTTCCATCAACACCCTATGCTGCTGTTGCTGCTTTGTTAATTTCAATCACAGTTAACTAATTTACAATTTATGTATCTGCATTATACTGTATAAACATGAATGGTTTTACTTACAGGTCATCCTTATCATTCATTTATTTATTTTTTCTAATTCTGCTAGCCGTCTATCATTATACTGTATATCCATAGTTAACCCAACCATGCCAGTGTCGAATGCTGCCTCATTTGCTTGGTAGTCAAATTGTTGTTTGTGTTTAGTGTTTTCTTCACTAAGTTTACAGGTCCTACACTTCATTATATGTTATATGGTACAGGTGGCTGTTCTCTTGGGCCCACAAACTCCATTCCTAACTATTTATGTGTGCTTTCTTACTCATGACTTTCCCAAAACATTAAATAAAAATTGCAGCTGCCCCTCTTCAATTATTCTGGCAAGAAGGCTGCCTTGCAATATACACAGAATACTAATGTAAAAACTAAACACTTTTCTGGTTCTGAATTTACAACACCCCAGTTTCTGTCAAGTATTTACAGGGTAATTGGATAATTACAAAAAAGATGATTGATGATGAGATGATCAGTAATTTATATAGACCAAATTAACAGATAAACCCTTGTAATGTGCGTTAAGAACTCAAACATCCATCCATCCATCCATTATCTGTAACCACTTTTCCTATAGAGGGTTGCGTCTAGCAAGAGCCTAACCCAGCAGACACAGGGTGCAAGGCGGGACTACACCCTGGATGGGACGCCAGTCCATCGCAGGGCAGCTAAGGGGCAATTTAGAGAGGTCAATCCACCTAGCCAGCATGTCTTTGGACCCGAAAAAAACCCACATGAACAGGGGGAGAACATGCAAACTTCACACTGACAGATCCCTGAGGCTGGAATCAAACTCAGGACCCTGGAGCTGTGAGGCACTAGCGCTAACCACCATGCCACAGTGCCACCTAGAACATCATCAGGACATAACCAAGAGTCTTCAGAATACAATGTTTAATAGTGTAGTTAAAATGCTACATTCCGAATGGAAACTAATTGGGAAATAGTATTTCAATAAAAAAATGCTTCTTAATGTTCAGTGGTATTCGTTTGCTGTTTGATAATCTCCCACAGTAATCCTCAACCTGCTTTAAACTTGATCTCCTTTCAAGTAACTCATTGACCATTGATTTTGAGATTTAACACAATGAATTACAAGCCCTGCATACTCTATAACAAACTGGTTAATTGATCATTCAGCCCCAGTGTAGAGTCTAATTCTTATTCCAATGCACTTATTGATCCCGATTACAAGTTTTCTACAAGCAAGTTTTCTCACACATGTTTTACATTTTATTATTAAATCGAAGCCATTGTGTCTGCTTAACTAAAGTGATTTATATAACATTTTCTGTTCACATGTCTACGGTCAAGCATGTGGAAGCTAGGTTTATAAAAAGGGAAGGTTATGTGAGCATATTAAACTGCTAAACAATCATTACTCACATTCAAAACTGAACCATGTCAATATATACAGAACAGTTTGATCCAAAAAGAACCCATCAGAGAACTTAAAGAATGTACAGGGTGACTACAGGTATATACTGTATTATTGTATAACAAGTGTAAATGTTTAATTCCATAGATATCGTTCAATCTCAGAAGCTGATAAGAAATATTGTAATGGCTGTTTGTCTGAGACAGCCCATCTGAATTATGCTTGTAACAGCATTTAGGTCTGGGTCTAAAAGAAGAATACATTCTGCATGCATTGAAATAGTTACAATTTTTTTTCCCCAACAATGTTATTTTCTTCATATCCTAAAGCAAGTTATTTTGTTTGTGTTGCTTTTTTGTTGTTGTAAAAAAACACACTTTCATTTTAGATTTTGCAGAGCATGACAGCCAAAGGCATTCAGCTTGGGAACAGTGTAAAACAAGTCTCCATTGTACAGCTAACACAGAAGTATATTACAAGCATATGCCCATCTTCACCCTAATGTAGTAGCAAACAATAAAGTGGGAAATTAGAATAGCTGAAATTGCAGAATTCTTTAGTGGAGAGTAAATGGGATGAATCTAATTTCAGACAACACATATTTAAATGCATTAGATTTTTATTAAATAAAAAAATAATGGTAAAGTTTTTGCTTTGCTCTAAGCATTGTTTTATTGTTTTATGAACTACATTTAAACATTAAGCGATCCATATTCAACAGGGACCATGTACCCATCTGTTTTTGAATTAAGCACAGTTTTCCAAGCACAGTTTTATATTTAATCAAACCCAATTAACCACATGATATGACTTACATTCCTTCCTTTCCTAAGCACCAGAGCGCACATATTTTACAGAGAGTATGCTTCAGATTAATTGTTCACCTGAGGTCTGATCTGAGATCATTTTTCCTTGAACTGCACAACAATAACATGAAGATTACTGTTAACAATTTCACAACCCTGCAATCTAAATTTAAAAAAAAATACAGTTTAATTGAATCGCTAACATTATAAAAGTGCATTTCCCAAAAGGTAAATAATAATAAAAAGCTTATTACAAACTTGTAACAGCAGGACACATTTTACAGGAAACAATGTAACTGAAATGGGCACATTTAAACACAAATTTAAATACAGATGAACCCACTTAATATCATTATTGCCCTGCAGGCAATAATTCGTGATATGAAGTGGGTCATGATATAAACCGGGTTTCACATTTGCTATGACAGCACATTATGAGTGCAAGAAAAAAGAAAGAAAACTAACAGTGAATTAAAGAGTAGTGTTTTAATACTGTATATTTAGTCAAATACATTTTGTATCATTACCTGGAATTAAACAGTTTGTGTCATTATCTTAAAAAAGGCATGAACTGACAACTGATGATAGCTATCAATTAGGCGTTGGTGTTTTTGTTATGTGCATTTGCATAAGACTGACTATGTTAATGAAGAACATTTTGGTGAAGTTGGTACTTTTTAACTGAACTGTATCCTATTAAGACAGCATTTGACAGGCCACACAAAATGTCAGTATCAGCCGAGATGATTACTGGTTGTTAGTTTCACTGGAAATTAATTCTATCCTGTGGTTACTTAGTAAAATCAAGCCACTCAGAATTTGACAGGTTGCACAAAGCGTGACAATAAGATATTAAAAGAGATAATATCTCAAAGAAACTATGGTGCCTGGTGAGTGGTTTTTGAAAAATAGTGATAATAAACGGGGTATGATATTAAGCAAGGTGATATAAAAAGGGTTCATCTGTATGCAAGGGTGCCTAACTTTGTTTAATAGTGGGAAAGGTAAAGAAGAACTCAACATTTCAGTTCATATCAACATTTTCAATCGCAATAAGCTCTGGTAAACCCCTTTTACTGTTCAATCTTTTTAAAGTTACTGTTTTTGTAATAGTAAACCTACACAATTGGACAGCTTTTATCATAAAATATAGAATATTTACTAACTGAGCATTTATTAAGTACAAACACAAGTAGCACCACGTGGCAGGACCAGTTCCAGTGGCATATCTTCACAATGCTGTACAGTACATATAATTCCAACATGCAGCTTTTTAAAGGGAAGTGCTAAACAAACACAAACAATACATGTACAAAATGTTATAATACAACATGTTTATTGATAGATATATTGACATATGTATGCTAACAGTTAAAATATTCCTTGGTCAGCTTTATGCCAAGAGATCTCAGTATATCATGAGCTACATTGGTAAATACTGCCAGAAATGCACGTATTCTTTTATTGCTCTGAGCACACTCTTAAACTCAGGGGATTGAAGGTTATGGAGGACACAGGTGTTTTAAACTCCTGTAAGTGGATTGTTCGTACACTAGGCTTACAATATGTCCAGACAACTTTTTAAAGAAAGTGTTGAGCCACGCTTGGAGAGGGCGCATATGAAGTAGGCTAAGCTCCATGGCCGATGTGGCTGCGGCCATCAGACCCAGTAGTCTCTGGAAACACATCAAGGGAAGAGGCAATCCTTTATAACTGCTACTCTGTCCTCTGACAGGTAAGCATGCATTACAAGGAAGTCCAACCAGAGTCCCAAGAATGTCATGCACTGCACCGGTACTTGCTTGCTCGTTGTGTCATTGAGGGTGAGGCCCAGCCTCACCAGATACTCCTTCACTATTTCCATATGGGCCACTGCTCCCTCCCATGACCCAGGAACATATCAAACCAGTTGTCTAGGTAGTTCCAGGCGCAAGGGGGCCAGGATGACATCTACACACTTTGAAAAAGAGTGGGGGGCTAGGGACAGGTCGAATGGCAGCACTGAAAACTTGCGCACCCTTCCCTGGTTGGCAAAGAGGAGGTATTTCATGTGTGCTGGACAAATGGGAACATGAAAATACGCGTCCCATAAGTCCACTGTGGTAAACCAGTCACCCACCCGGATCGACTGGAGGATGTGACGGTAAGTCAGCATTTGGAATCTCCTCTCTTTCAAAACTGCTGGTGTGGAGAGAAGCGGGGGTCTGAGGCCTCAAACCTTCAGTGCTGGGGCTGTTGAGGCTGAGGCGGGGCACGTTGCTGTGGTTGCCTACGGTGGGTTCCATGTCCTGCGTTCCCACATCCCTGCAGGAAGCCTTGGTTGCCTGCTGCCACTGCAGAGCTGTGGGGATCGGGACTGTGCGTGTCACCTGCTGTGTCCTAGCTGGTTTCCAGAGGCTCAATCTACCCCGCGCGGGGTGCATGGTGGGAGCATTGCACCCACCTGCCTTGATGCTTCACGTTCTCGGTGGAAGCATTGGAGTATCTCCTCCACTGCCGGACCAAAAGTATGGCCTGGTGAAATTCACGCATCGAGGAGTGCTGATTTATCAGCATCAGGGTCCCTTGCCTGGGATAGCCAGAGATGTATGCGAACCACCATGAGACCGGCCTTGTTCTGGCCCAGGGCTTGCCCTTGGAAAAAGGAGACCTGTAGCAGAGAGCTGGTCACTAAGCATAACTCAGACGTTAGTGGATCTGGGAGCGGCGACAACTGGATCATGTCAACCAGGTATGCCGTCAGCAGGCTCGTTGTATTGCCAAGGCCAATGGCTTGTGCACCTGCTGCATAAGCCCTCTTTAAGTGGACCTCCTTGATCCTGCCTGGCTTCTCTGCATTCTCAAAGGAGGCTAGCGGAGAAGCCAGTTTCAGCACACTAGGCGCTGAGGTTGGGTGTTCCCAGGATGTGCGCACCTCCTCAAGGAAGTTGGAGAACACAGGGAAATGGTTCAGCCGCTGCCTTCTAGGGAATGCGCAGGAAGGCTGAAGCTCTCTCTACGAGCGTAGAGATTGAACTCGAGAGCTGGGGCAAGCCAGCATCTGAGGATATCTCAGAGCTGCATAGTAAAGAAGTCACCATCCCACAAGGGCACCAATAAAACAGCGTCCTCGTCTTCCTCGGCTATCTCCAGCACTGGTTCCTGCTCATCCTGCGTCTTCATAGGGAGAGGAGGGGCTGTGTCTAGTGCGGGCACCGCCTCAGGCGCCACAGCCGGAGAAGGGTTAGGGGCCTGCTGGATGGCCAAAAGTTCCAAGACAGACCACCTGGGCCTTTAGGTCCATGATGTCCCTCATCTTACGCCTTGCTCTGGAGAGGGAGAGCAGCTGTGCTGGCGTGGCCTCTGTGGCTGAGCGCAGGGCATGGATGGGCTCTATGACAGCTGGAGGAGGGGGATACCAAAACTCCCAGAGCAGCTGATGGTCTGGATCTACTGGCCTAAATGTGGGGAAACCTGGATGCTCTTTCAAGCCTCTTACCCAGGGTACAAGACTGAAAGGCTGCACAGACCTGACAGAAGGCCTCGTCCCCCAATGCCATAGTGGCGTGCTCCACTCCCAAATAGCTTGCATGCCATTGGTGACCATCCTCTGGAGGCAATTTAACCTCACAGAATGTGCACGCATGAAAGGACATTGTGCCAAGCACCAAGGTGATGCACCAAGGGCATTGCGTGCAGTAATTGAGCTGGGGAGGTGCAGGTGTTATAAGGGTGCTGTAGAACTATAGGGCACTATATGCTACCAGGGTAGCTGAGCACCAAGTGCATGGGGATCACTGCATACACCTAGGTACCTAAGCACCGGGGGAACCAGGAGGTCTTGTGTACTGTGGTACCAAGTGCACCAAGGTACTGAAGCACCGAGGGCACACAATTGGCACTGATTACCACGTGCACTGAGGCTCTGAAGCACTGCACAGAGTGCATGCACGGGAGTGTCGTGTGCACCAAGGTCACCATGTGCACCGAGGTACCTAAACACAGAGGACACCTGGAGCACCAAGCATCAAACACAGCTAGGCAATGACTGTGCACAGGCAGGCAAACCGTTGAGGCCTCAAGTACCGAGGGTGAGCAGGCAGGTGCACCCCTGACCATCTGTGATCTAACATTTGGCAGTGCACAGCCTACACCAAGGAGGCACACAGGCTCGTAAGCCATGGTGAGTGAGAGTGCTTCTGCAACAGTAATGCAGTGACAGAGAGGGGGTGTGCAAGAAAAAAAGACCCGAAGCACCAAGGTGGTTGGGCTTGGGCAGCCGACGAGGTCAACTCAACAGCGGGGCTGCTTAAGATCGACCCGGGAGGAAGCATAGCCGCATAGTCTTTGAATTGAAAGGGAACAACAAGAGGCAAATGTCAGGGCTTGAATTATTGGGGATCTCTAAGTTTCTCCAAATAGTTTTATATCCAAATGTTCTTTTTAACATGTTTTGAGCGCACATATCACTTAAAACAGAAAGGAACTTGTTAAAAATTGTGTGATGACATTACCTGCCTTGTCTATACTTTTTTTCAGTACCAATCATTGATAATGAGAACATGCCTCCTGACAATCTGAAAACTTCTCTGCGCATTTTTCATAGGCTAATGCTTATATTAAAGTGGGAATTTGGAAATACAACTATTCAGAAATATTTAAAGGGTTTACTATTTCCCACACTTCAGAAGTAAAATCCTGTTTCTGCAATCAGGGCAGCTTCTAAACAAAACTCAGAAAAGCTGATTACTGGTCTTAATTTATTCCAAAAAGTCAAAATATAGGATATTTAACACATTTCATCACCTTCAGTAGTAATAGTTTAAATGTAGAAAGTGGCTAAAAATAAATAAATAAATAAATCCTAGTATTTATTAATCACAGCACACTAATGATCCAAGCAATAAAAAAAAAAAAAAAAAAATACACAGAACAATGCCATTTCATATTAAATGGAAAGAAATTCAATATTTTGAAAAAAATAGATTCTATGACGTAACCATTTAATAAATAGAAATATTGAGATATGTAACATTTTCATACAGGAAGGGCCTGGTTTGCAGATTGGACACTGGAGGATAGCATAGAGATCGAGATAGAGCAAGATGGAAAGTGAAAATTAAAGAGAAAAAAACGCAGTTTCTTAGGCAGAAAAGGGATTAGATTTGCAGCAGTAATCAACAATAAAGTAGAATTGCTGTATTTCATAGTATGGAATGGCTACTGTGTAATATAATAAATATACCAGTTATGAAGAAATGAAATTACAAAGACAATAAGATAATTTATTTATTAAAAATAGTTTTTGAAAGTAAAAGATCCCACTTTGAATATCACCATGAGTCTCTGCATGCACTTTCAATATTATATTTGATCAAAAATTGTCAATGCGAAAATAAAAAACCCTAGAGCTTCCCCATAGCTTGGAAGTTGGAAGTTATTCATAATATCGCCATACTGTTCCAGTTTAAGGACTTACAATCTGGCCACTATTATTTTTGAATTATTATTATTAAAACCTTCGTTTTACACTTCAAGCTGCACTGCATGCTAACTGCAATATACTGTGACTTGCTTCGAGGTACATTGAGTTTACCGAGGTATCGGGGACATTTTTTATGAACCCTACTGCATGTGCTATTATTGTGTAACTGGTGTGCTACCTGCTGCATTCAGGAGACCCTTTATAATAAGCCTGCTACTCATTGAATAAAATATGTGAGACACTGGCAGTGATATTTGTAATGGCTGACCATGCGTATGGCCTTCTGTAGTCAATATTGATGTTAAATCATAATAATTGATTTTTATTTTGAAGGTACAGCAATTCTGTCCTGCCAACCATCGGAGTTCCAGATAGGCATTTTATTTATTGTTTCTGCACGTTACCTTTGCTACAGTTACTGAGCTCCTGACAGTAAGGGTAAACATTTCAACCTCAGCTTTAAAAAAGTGAAAGAATCATTGCTTGCAGGCCTGTGTATCTCATGTGGACATAGGGACAAATACATTATGACAAGAACATGTAGTCTCAGCTGTAACATGGCTTTAGGCCACGGGGTATTACAAAAAAAATCAACAAAAGGTCTGAGTTTTTTTTTTCTACAATGAGATGCTCTCAATAATGACTGTTTAAGAGTTATTTAAGGTTCTGAAGAAAGAAAATGTTGACGGTGTTGTGGGCAGTTAAAACTGCAAAATGTCTGTTTTTTTAAGCATAAAATGAGTTCCCACAAAATCATGATATATGAAGGGATTTAAGTTTAAGGACAGCTCATTAAATCTGAATAATACACAACAAATGTCTAGTTAGGAGAGGTATAGATTAATTTTCAATTAGGTATTTAAGCTAATTTGAGGACACTATGTCCCCCCAGGTGATTACTTTCCACCATAGCAGTCATAATCAACTCTGGAAGATAGCATATATATTTTTAGATTGTATTTAGGGATTCCGTGTTTCTGTTTTATTTCACTTTTGACTTTTTATATACTGTATGAAATTACTGTTTTCAGTTACTTTCATTTTTTTCTGTCACGATGTGTATAGTAACTCGACAGTACTTGCACACTTCATTTCCACCTTCTTTCTGTCACTCTAGTACCCCTTCTCTCTTGTACAAGGTGCTAACTTCTTTTGAGTGGAAGGCTTGTGCTGCAGATGTATATGACCTTCAATAGAACCAGCCTAATTTATTGGCTTGGGAAGCCATTGATATGAACAATAGTGAATTCTGTCCAACTCAGATATTTTGAATGGAAGGAATACCTAATAAAATAACCCTGATCAAATAGAAATGCATGAACATAATCGTTATCAGTCCAGAATAATTGCTCCATGTGGGAGTCTCTCTGAAAAATGGAAAAGTCAGACAGATGCATTTCATGGGAGTGGGGGCCACACAAGAAAATGTACCACTCATGAAACCAAAATATGTCCCAACTCATGCCTCTTTTATTTCCTATACATTTTTGTATTTAAATTAGGAATGTATATTACTACCACTGCAACACCAGCAGCTTTGAAATGTATTCCTCCGTCTCCTATCCTGTTCTCCACTCACCGAACACCAACCGCGAGTGGGTGAAAACATGTTGTTTTTATGCAGCTGTACCAAGACTCAATTGCTAATCAATCATTCAATTGGAGGCTCGGTACAACTGCACGTGAATTAATAAAGTGCAATTCCCCGTGCTCACATATTATTACTTTTTTACTTGCACGTGAAGTGCTGTACAATCCTCGTGCCTAAATACACATATACATTTTAAACACTCGTGTTACAGACCCGTTTATATCCCGTGTACCAATGACTATACACCAACATTTAACACACCACACGCAATACATAACAGATAATATACACAGGGGCGGGCACTTTGTCATATGTACAAAGAACATTTTCCTGATGTAGTTGAAGCTGAATACAGTTTTGCTCTTAAAATAATAAAATAAAATCTACAACAGAAAAAGTGCCTGTATCCTGAACCGTACCGTTTCTTGCAGTCGCTCTGTTAACATTACAGAAGCTAGCGAGCAGGAGATGGCAAAATAATAATTTAAGAAAAATATAAGCGCTTTTTCTTTTCGTAGGAGGTTCCATGTATTTTTCCATCAACACCGCAAATCTACTGTGCACTATAGGTGACATTATTATTTTTTTTTAAAGGACAGTGCACATATAATGACTGTAATAACTTAATTAATAAAATTGGCTTGAGAGGGTCCAGATTTGATCCAAAACATATAAAAAATGTATGTTAGGGAATTTTTATGAACTTTGATTGCTGTGTATTATTAATTTCCCCCAAATTAAATGCACAATTTTTTACGAAAATTTTCAGAAAATGTAAAAATAAAGTAAACGGTCAGAAGGAAGGGGTGTTAAGGGTGGGCTTTTGGGGGCCGATCCAAATGCACTTTGGGAACCCCTGGCCTAAAGGGTGGAGACAGTTTGCAGCAGCCTGGCAGAGACAAAAGCAGAAAGAAATCACCACAGGACTTGTTTAGAGCTAATAAGAAAAGGGGACACTGTAAATCTGATGCATTGGACTTATAATTATATTAGAATATTTATTCTGTCTTGTGTGTTTTAATATAAATACAGTACCTATAGAAAGTCTACACCCCCTTTCAATATTTTCACCTTTTGTTGCCTAATAGCCTGGAATTAAAATGCATTAATATATATATATATATATATATATATATATATATATATATATATATATATATATATATATATTTTTTTTTTTTTTTTTTTTTTTTTTTTTTTTTTTTCATTTATCTACACATCCTACCCCACAACTTCCAAGTGAAAAAAATATTCTAGAAATTTGTAGAAAATTAATTAAAAATAAAAACTGCAATAGCTTGGTTGGATAAGTGTCCACCCCCCTTGTAATAGCAATCCTAAATTAGCTCAGGTGTAACCAGTTGCCTTCAAAATCACAGACCAAAGGACAAACAACTCAGGAGATTCTGTAGCCATGTGGCAAAAAAGATTGCTGTCCATCAACGCTCCCCAAGGAACTTGACAGAGCTTGAACAGTTTTGTAAAAATAAATGGTGAAATATTGGCAAATCTAGGTGTGCAAAGTTGGTAGAGATCTATCCAAACATATTCACAGCTGTAATTGCTGCCAAAGGTGCTTCCACCAAGTATTAACTCAGGGGGGTGGAGACTTATCCAATTATGATCTTTCAGTTTTGTATTTTTATATATATATATATATATATATATATATATATATATATATATATATATATATATATATATATATATATATATGTGTGTGTGTGGGGAGACCACACTGTGGTTGATCCCCGGAGCCAGCATTGCAGCCTTTGTGAGTGCTTATGCGCTGGGGAGGCAAAATAAGCTGATCCCTGGAGTCAGCATTACACTTCAACCATCAACACCAGGCAGAAGGATATCTGTATCATCAGACGGAAATAAATGCAAATGGATGGAGATGCAGATGGATCACATTAGTTTACTGTAAAAGTACATCTTAGTTGGTGCTAATCTTGACAAGAGCCGAGTTCAAATCAGCATGAAGTTTTTACATCTACTCTCATGTAATGGAAATCATTTTAGTGGACTATTCAACAAAGCAAAACAGACACAAAAATGTTTTACATTTTATTTTTGTAAACAAAAACAAACTCTCTCTCTCTCTCTCTCTCTCTCTCTCTCTCTCTCTCTCTATCTATATATATATATATATATATATATATATATATATATATATATATATATATATATCTGCAAAATGTATACACTGTAAAATAAACATTTCATATACATAACATACATACTCATTTTTTATGTGAAGCATGTACAAAATTATGCAAACAATATTTAAAAGGTATACAAAATAAAATGAAATACTATGTATATACTTTAGATAGTTGATTGTTTCCTGCTGTATCTCCAACTCTTCTCAATGTCTTCACAGATAGATAGATAGATAGATTTTGATCTCTCCTTCCCAACTTCATAACATATAACACATTACAAACACTGCCTTAGGGCATGTATACAATCAGATAGATGGATACGTCCTGGAGCTGAAGTGGTTAAACCTGTCACCCACACTTGTGATGCTCAGCACTGGATTCCAGACCCTGTGGTGGGATTCACAGACCCAATGAGAGCACAAAGACTTTCAATCTTGCGAGGAGCAGTCTGGTATCATGGATGCAAAATGGACACTCTGATTAGAAGATCATTGTTATAACTAACTGTTTAAGGCAATAATAGTATAATGATGTAAAACTTTGTACTGGTTTAGAAATTGTTAAAGCAAGCAGAAACACTATTGAAGAAATTTGTGTTAGCCTAAACAAAAAGATTCAACAAGAAGACTGACCTAATGCAATAACCCTGATGGAGCCCCTTGGAATGTGCTTTTAGCTAAAGTCCCTTATCAGCAGAAACAGCTTAACCTAGCCTGGGACCCTTCACTTGTAATTCTTATCAAAGAATTAACCAATATTTTCTTTGTACCAGAAGGATATGTTTCATCAAGAAAGGTTACATTTACTGACAAACACAGATGCTTTATCTTAAATACAGGTTGGCTGTTTATTCTTATCTAAGAGGAGTGATGGAGCTCCATTGTACCAGAGAAATATATTTTAAACCGAGGCAGGATTCACTTGCAGAACAGGTGCTTTAAATCTGGAGCACCTCATCTTTATAATATTTATCTTAACAAATTGATAGAAATCTATGGTACCAGAGAAATATACTATTAGCTTTAGAGATGACCTCACATATTAGGTTTACTTAAGCCTTCTGATGCACAAAGCAGAGAAAAAGTCTTATAAATATTGGAGTAAAACTACAGTTTATTCATCAATCAAGTAACACAGACTCTGCTGGTCCACCTACTGGAGATCTTCCTGCAAAGCTGACTGCTGGTGTTGTATTCAGAGCCTTGCGTTTGAGACTGTCCTTTCTTTGTTATGTTTTATATTTCAAGACATAGTTCTCTAAAAAGAGGGTAAGCATAATCTTGATTTTTTTTCACCTATATTGAAGGAAAATGCTATAATGATATGATTATTATATTTAGTCTTAGAGAGGATGTTATTTTGTATGCTTTATGATAGTTTGGGGTGTTTTTAGACTGATTAAAAGTATGCATTGTAAACATATTGCTTCATAGTATTAATAATGTTGCTTGCAAAGGCACTAGACTGCCTGGATTGACAACAAGCTAGGATTCAACTTAAATCTGTGATGACTCAATCCTTTTAAGTGTTAAAAAACTGAAGGAGTATATACTCTGATTCGTTAAATAAACTGAGGCTATGTGATTATTCTTGATTGAAGGGTGTCTGGGTATGTGAAAATCTCTAAGCCAGTACACAAACAATCCACTCAAGGATAAAAAAAGATCTTGCATTCTTGCAGAAGGGACCATGAAATGGATGCACTGCAGTGTTTAAAAGAAAAGTTTAAATTTACCTGCTGTAGGTTCCAGAGTAAAAGTTGAAGCAATTAATCCCCAAGTTAATTTATCTATGATGTGTGAATAAAAAACATCAAAACAATCTAAAATATGTTAAAACAAAATGCTTCAATACGGACAACACAGGATATAGGAAAGGTAAAGTAATGAGCTGCTTGTAAATACTGCAGGGGGTTCTGGAACACTTGAGGGAAAATTCTTTTTGATGAGTTTCTATTCTTCAGCATTAAGGGTTTAAACACCTGCAATTCAAACTGCATTAAGGCCAGGATTGTTTTTTTTAAAAAAATCTTATTTATCTTACTGTTGGCATTGGCCTCACAAATTTGTTCTTGAATTCATAAAATTAAAGCTTTAATAAATGTTTAGTCTATTTAATCTGCTGTATGCTTCATCATTGTGTTTCAGTCTCAATATGATAGTGCATGTACGGTAATAATCTTTGAAAACAGCCCTACAAAAGACACAATTGTACAAATAAACTGTATTTGCCTTTTAAAGGGCAATCCCAGGATTCATGAATTTCTGATGCCCTGGCACAGAATTTTTATAAATGTGTTGAGCTTTTCATGGGGGACTAAAAACAGAGCAGAGCTGCTGTAGTGAATTCCTAAATACATCCCCTTTGAAAAAGGGATTTCCCAAAGATATACTTTTTCAAAAACACACATTACCTAAACATATTTTTAGTTTGGTCTGTGTGGGCTATAATATTAATATGTATCTGCATTTGTCTAGAAAAGGACAAACAAATAAATAGCTACTAATTTATTGTTATTGCAAGCTATTGTTTTCAAAATCCTCGGATTATACATCAAACTCTTCTTAAATACCAGTGTCTGAATCTATCTTATTTGCGGATGTATTTCATTTGCAATAATAGCAAGCAAGTTATACCAATTTAAAAGACAAGCAGTACTGAAAATAAACAGTATCAAAATGAAAGTAAACACTATATATAAATGTGATGAGTCAAAGGGGTTTCGGTCTGTGATTCAGCCTCCCGACAGTAGGTGGCATCAAACCAACTCGGGACTTCCCTTACCAAGATCTCGTGACCATGGCAAAAGTCATCTTTTGAGGGGCGGCACCTTGGTGAGGGACGGAAGTACGAGTATGTAACTTCCAGCCACTGGAGTCAAGTGAAGGAGAAGGACACGTGTCGGTTGGGGATTGGTGTTCCACTGACTACAGAGGCGGGACATTACATACTAAAGGGAACGTACTACTGTGTTCGGGGTTGGTCCGAAAGTAAAAGTAGGAGGAGTCACGGGTGAAGGGAGATACTGGTTTTGTGCAGCGGGTTTTTTGAAATACTAACATTTCTTTTGTCTTTTTTTTTGTTTATGATCACCACGAAGACAAATTAAAGACGAGTCATCAGTTTGTTTTGGATTTCACCCCTGCACTCCTTCCCTCACACCATTTTGTTTTTCGTTTGTTATTTAATCCTTTTTGTTGTGTATAGAAAATAAAAATAAATTATTTTATTTCTGTACACATAAATTACTGTCTGGACATTCCATTTAATACACTCTCGCCTCACAATAAATATTGAGATTCTTGGTATTTTAATTGAGATCAGGTATATGGTTTCATTTTGTACTCACGATCAAGTTAAAATCCATCAGTCAGGATGTATTTTAACTGTACTTTTTAACAGTAAACCAGATCAAGCACACGCAAACATGTTCGGCAGAGCATCGGTTTCACAATTAATTGGTATCCCCATGCAACATACTGTACACATTTAGCACTAGTTCCTTTGAGTTAATTACTTACTTACTTTTAACACTTCTGCCTAGCTAAGCTTCTGAGTAGACTACCAGAAACCTTTATATCAGCTGTGGATTGCCTATCTAATTAATGATCAGTTTTTGTAACATGCATTTGGTGATGCCTTGGTGACCATCATGTATTTCCTTCAAGATGTCTTATCACATTTGGCTGGAATCACAATCTGATACCCATAAAGCAATATTCCATTGGAATCTGTTAGGCTGCTTCTCTCTAAGAAGTAACTTTGGAAAGTGATCCTTGATGTCTCTCCAATTAAATAGTACTGTTAAACAACACCTGTTAAACAACACACACAACTCGTGGAAAACAAATCACCCATACAACTCGTGGAACATACATTTGCCATAGAAAAGTAATTCCGTTTTTTAAGGGCTAATGTAAAACAAACAATAGTTTGTATGTACTATGTAAATTAAAAGTGGAGTTATTAGTTATTTTACAGGCACATAGCTGGAGTGTTGTCTGTGTGTTTACCTGCACCAGTACTTGTAGTGCAACATTAAATCATATAGTCCAGTAGACAGACCCCACAATAGGGTTAAACATAAAAAAGTTTTTTTTTGTGCTGAAATTAGTACTTCAAGATGTCGCATTTAAGATTCTGAAGGGTGCCCAGCTGGCATTTTTTTTGTATGATCAAAATAAAATATGTGCATATTTGATCCTGCATAGCAGTGAGGTAAGCGAAACTCTTTGTTAATTGCTTAGCATAGCTATTAACGTAGCTTTCTCCTCCTTCCAGGACAAGAAATTAATAAATATTTAACATAAATGATGACTATAACTTTCAATCAAACAACACTTGGGCTTGCTGTGGAGCTTCTGCATCAATTTGGATCAAGGGCGCTGAGTGACATTCTCCAGAGAAGCGGGTACATCAGTTCATATAATGGAGTTCTGTGATTCAGAAAGTCTGCTACTAAAGTTACGGCTCAAGACAGAGGTATCTACAGAGATCTGTTAAATTCTGGAGGTCTTATCAGTGCATGGTTTGACAACTTTGACCTTCTGGTGTTCACTCTCAATGGTAACAGAGAAACTTATTGCATGGCTGTGGAATTCACCCAATACACAAGAGATATTCACATTTCATAAATGCTTTTGCTCATTTAATAATCTGGCTCCTTTACAAAGGCTTTTCAGATCATAACATTATGCTCAGTCTTAGATTTAGCAACTAACAGAAGTTCAAGCTGATACATGGTGGGCATAGAACCATTAGCCTATGTAGCTACCAAAGCAGCCAGAACAAACTCCAACTGATCAAAGTCCTCTGCAACACAGAACATGGGTCATTCATAGATGAGGAGCAATGTGTGTTCAACCACGAGGAGGCAGATGTGAACATCATCATTTACCTACTTATGCTTCATGAGCTGAGCAGCCACATTCAGGTGGTGGCTGATGATACGGACATCTTTGTGCTTTTGGTCTTCTTTATTTGGAAGCACAAAATCGGCACCCAGGTTTCTATGAAGAAGCATGATGGAAGTATCATAAACATAAATGAAAGCTCTTAAAAACTAGGGGACAAATGCAAGGGTATCTTACCTCATCATGCCCTAACAGGGTGTGACTCTGTCCTACTAATTCAGAAAAGGAAAAGTCACTGCTTCTAAGCTACTCCTCAAGCCAGATGTAAATGTTCAGCAAAAAGAAGGAACTTCCCAAAATTAAAACCAGTCCTTCAACTAATGACTCTGCAGCGAACCATGTCAAACGAGCCTATTGTCACACAGAGATGCCAAAAAAACACAAAAAGTGTATTTGCATGGTCAAGGACTGAAAGATTACCCTTGAAAATGGCTATCCAATAGGTTATCAACTAATATATATATATATATATATATATAATATATATATATATATATATATATATATATATATATATATATACAGCTCTGAAAAAAATTAAGAGACCACTGCAAAATTATCAGTTTCTCTGGTTTTACTATTTGTAGGTGTGTGTTTGGGTAAAATTAACATTTTTGTTTTACTCTATAAACTACTGACAACATTTCTCCAAAATTCCAAATAAAAATGTTGTCATTTAGAGCATTTATTTGCAGAAAATGACAACTGGTCAAAATAACAAAAAAGATGCAGTGTTGTCAGACCTTGAATAATGCAAAGAAAATAAGTTCAGATTCATTTTTAAACAACACAATACTAATGTTTTAACTTAGGAAGAGTTCAGAAATCAATATTTGGTGGAATAACCCTGATTTTCAATCACAGCTTTCATGCGTCTTGGCATGCTCTCCACCAGTCTTTCACATTGATGTTGGGTGACTTTATGCCACTCCTGGCGCAAAAATTCAAGCAGCTCAGCTTTGTTTGATGGCTTTGGTGACCATCCATCTTCCCCTTGATCACATTCCAGAGGTTTTCAATGGGGTTCAGGTCTGGGAACTAAGTACGGTTTCGACAGCTAACTGTCGGAACACCTTCTTGGGTCCGTGGAGGTTCTAGGCCGATCCTCCACCACATTTCACAGTGGGTGCGAGACACTGTGGCTTGTAGGCCTCTCCAGGTCTCCGTCTAATCATTAGACGACCAGGTGTTGGGCAAAGCTGAAAACTGGACTCATCTGGGGGTGCTTCAGCAAGGCTGGAATTGGGCAGATTTGTCTTTGTGAAGGGCGCATGAATCAAGCCAAGTACAAGGTTGTCCTGGAAGAAAACTTGCTTCCTTCTGTTCTGACAATGTTCCACAACTCTGAGGATTGGTTTTTCCAGCAGGACAATGCTCCATGCCACACAGCCAGGTCAATCAAGGTGTGGATGGATAACCACCAGATCAAGACCCTTTTTATGTTTACTTTTTATGTTTGTCTATTAGCATATTGACTCTTAGATTAATATTAAGTAATATGCGTGTATATCACCAATATAATGGGGATGTGGCCTAGGCCATTAATGTTAAACATTATATCTTCATAAATGTGCACTACAGTGTGTTGATATGCCAAGGAGGCTGCAAATTGGCTGATCCCTGGAGCCAGCATTACACTTCAGTGTGCAAATATTGCAGCATAACTGCTGCCTTCAGCCAATAAAGCTAATTGTAACCTGTGCTTTTCCTCATAGTCAGAAAGGTAAGCAAATAAAAGAATGACTTTTCAGGTTAAAATAACATTGTTTAAATGCATCGGATTGCAGCCAAATCAATGTGAAATGTCTATATGAGGTTAAGAGTGTATTATACAAGTTTGGTGAAGATTGATGCAAAATCAAGCCAGTTATCGTGTTCACCATGTTGTGACAAACAGCCAGAGACAGGTGGAGGGACAGATAGGAATAGGCAACATTTTAATAGGCTGGCATGACATTGCCAGTTTATGCACTGGCTGTGAAAGAATTGATGATCTTAATGGATACAAATATTTAAGTGAACATTTAATCTGTATTTGCTGAACTTTATCGTGTGTGTATGTTAATTGAGTAGCCTATTCTCTGTATGGAGGAGTCTGGGGAAAAAAGCTTTGCATTCCCTTATAAATTTCAGCGCAGGAGACCATACGAACTCTGCAGTCTGTACATACATGTCATTAGTGCTCTCTTTGTAGCATAGGCAAATATAACGTATACAGTATTGGTAACTTCAGCAGCATAATATATAATAATAAATACAGATACTGTATTACTCGAATTAAAGACTTCCTCTTATTGATGCTGCAGTCATATCAGCTTTATAATAGAGGCCATCCTCAAATAAACGCTGCTATCAATAAAGAAACATTAAGATATTTTTTTTTCTCCCCCTACTAAAAAAAAAAAAAAAACACACAGGGTAAACAAATAAACGCGCAACACTGACTATGTA
This sequence comes from Polyodon spathula, assembly GCF_017654505.1. NCBI lineage: Eukaryota > Metazoa > Chordata > Actinopteri > Acipenseriformes > Polyodontidae > Polyodon > Polyodon spathula. Next base: position 13,357,828 of record NC_054536.1, on the reverse strand, counting down.
CATGTAACGCCCCCAAAGAGACGGGAGACTCAATCTAGCACATACATTACAAACTAATGTACACACACACAGTAAACACATTTTATTTTATGGTAGAACAGTTCTGAAATAAAATGCAATATAAACTATGTACAGAACTGCAATCCTTCTGAAGTTCTTATAGGTGGTTGTGTTGTTTTGTTTTTAGTTCAATTGTAATTCCCGTACTCAATCCCTTACAAATAAAAACAATGTGCTTACTATCTATGAGAAGATTTAGTTGCGGTTTCTCTTGCAGAGAAATTACAAACAAGAAAGTTACAGTGAGAAAAAAATCAAAAAACGAGTAGGGTATATTGTAGTTTTTGTAGAAATCAAACTGATATTCTGAGATAATTTTAGGTGCAGAAAAACATCTACATCACACAATTGGATTTAACTGCCACATCAGCATTGTCCTTACCATTAACAACCAATACACACTCCTGATTCGCTGGTAAAGTACTCCCCTGACCTTCCAACTCCCACGTATTAGACTCTCGGTTGCTGTCACCGATAAATGTACTGTAGTCAAAGTAGGTTAGCCACACGCGCTGCTACATACAGGTAGGCTACCATATTACAGAAAATAAGCAACCGCGATACTTCTAAAATGTCATAAATCATGTAATAAAATATTGCAGCATTTGAAAATCGTAGTATTATTAATAAAGGTCGCCCTCGTATAAAGGTTTTAAGCGCTGCAGTCATTTTGATCAATCTTAAATAAACGCTGCGGTGCAAAATTGAATTAATACGGTATTTGTCGTTGTACTAATATGTTTGTCATTGAACAACGACAGCTATTCCTAAATGTACGTATGGTGTATGTATATGAAAACATTTGTAAGGTAATTTCAGTCTAACTTCAAACATGAAGATTTGACCCTCAAAATATTCACAACATTTTTTCAGTAATAACCTAATTCTGACACAGCTGAAATATACATCTTCTCATCGTGCACAAGGACTTTATGAATATGTTTAATCTATGATGTATGCTCCTTTTTATGCATTATGCTTTCCATGTGCTACATTACCCTGGTCTCTTGGTGGCATACAGGATCAGCAGTATTTTGCAAATGCCACAGTCATAATGAAAATTAGCTTTTGAGAATTTGACTGAACTGAGAGTACTAAACATGTCCCCTCCATTAGTGGGTTTACATTATCATGCCACTAAGTTAGACTATGTTGGGAAAGTAAAGTCACATCACATATTGCTTTGGCCCGGGGTTTAGCTGGTATTCATGTTTAGGTTAGAGAGCGTTGTCTTTATCTAATGAATACATAACAGGAAAGTGGGCCTGCAGATGTTTACAAATGTCTTGCCTCTGTGAATTGCTAACATGGTTTAGTTTACGACTTAAACAAGGCCTACATGCAATAGTCTAGCAGCATGTATTTTATTTTGGCTTGCTTTTTTATTTTACGTCAATACAACATTTTATTTACTTGTATTTACATTTCATGCCTAATTTCACAAATATAACTCAATAGCCTATGTGAGGACGGTCAGGAGCAGCTTTAAATCACCAGGGCACCCTCAGCAGTGAAAAACTATATATGAATATCTTAACTGCCCACAATACTGTATGCAATGTTTAAAAACAACACCAGCTTTTTCGCCACTAAGCAGTTTCTAAACATTGCAATACATATTTCATTAATAAAATACAACAATTCTTCCCTCCTGATGAAGGCCCTCTGGCCAAAACGTTGCATTGTTTTTAACATTGTTCTTTTTCAACAGAGGCTTGAGGCTTGCTCTATGGCCCTTTAATTGTTTTATTTAGATGGTACTCTATATGCTCATTCAGAAAAGGTTGTTTACATTTGTGTTTACTTTCTTCAAACCAAATGGACTGTGTGGGCTGTACTCTACTGTACTCACTACTGTGATCCCATGACCAAGCCTATTTCCTCTTACACCCAGGAACTGGAGAGCATATGTCAGCAAACACTCGGCCAGTAGGGTCTGCAGTAGCATGATGGAACCACAGCATGGAACACAAAGCACTGTTACTGCTTTGTGTTCCATGCTTATTCGGCTTACCCAGACACTGAATAAATTAAATCTCCTGTTGGAAAAATGCAATATCATAGATTGCGGCATCATTGCAACGTTCAAATGAAGCGAACTCATGGAGATTGTAATCGACCGTTACATAGATTACCTGTCTTCCCTAAAAACTTCACTCTGAAGGACATGACTTACCTAGCTGGAGAGGTATGGGGCAATGTGGAGCAGATCTGCATTGCTAAAGTTTGGATCAATACAGTGTCAGACTGGCTGGGTATAAGGTGAATCCTGATGTACAGGCTGTGTCACAGTCAGGGGCAGAGGAAGATAATCTTTTATAGACCGTCTGCCCTTCATCTGTTTGAAAATGTCAGCAATGTAAGCATGTGTAGACCAATGGCTACATGTGGATGACATGTTTTTAGTCATTGAAGCAATGAATGAATGAATGAATGAAATAAATTATTAGGGGAAACAAGGACCTGAATATAGATGACAAGGACGATGAAGACATAAACATGCAGAATGAAGAACCACAACCTTCAGCTGCTGAGACAATTCAAGGATTCAAGATCTTCTAGCTGAGGCAAATGTTAATATTTGCAATGAAAAAATAGGGGCACGCAAAAAGAGCAATGTTCTTGTATAGACGGTGTGCTATAGGCTCAAGTAAATATACAGAATGTCACCCAGGACTGCTGACCATGGGTTCATTTTTGTTCTGGACTGTGCTCTGTTTTTGTTATCTCCGCACTTTACACATTATTGTGTATCGCCGGGGACTTATTATTTTACGGTCACCAGACCTGGATTATAAATAAAAGCACCTTTTCACTGGAAACTGTTGTCTGCCTGTCACTCCTGCATCACATCACCGCTACACCTGTTCCCCTCCACTAGCCACTTTGCCACAGGAACATATCAAATTTTAACATAGACAACTCCTGTCAAAAAAGATATATAGGCCTAGACATGATTGCAGCTAAAAAATGTATAGCACTTCGCTGGAAAAAGGCTGACCCCCAACTGTGACTCAGTGGATCAGAGAACTGGACAGTTATATTCCAGTTGATCATATCTTATAATATTAAAAACAAGCCTGAACTTTTTGAGAGAGTCTGGGGTACACAAAGGGATTGACTAAAGAACCAGGATTTCACTTAACAGATTATCTGTTTTGTGGTTGCTGTTGGCTTCTCTTATGGGTCTGGAGCTCACTGATCGATGGTGCAATGGGGAAATCCCTTGAATATAAATGTACAATAACTGTAGCCAATTGCACTCACTAACCAAGGGGGCGTGGCTGAATGTACAAAACGGGATGTGGCCGAGTGAACTGCTTCTTTGTTATGGTTACAGATGAACCGCTGAAGGACTGTAATATACCCTGAGTGTTTAGTGTTTCTTTGTTTTGTTGTACTAATTGTAAAGGTTTGTTCTTGTTAGACTGCTAACATGTACCAGGAGCTGTCACTAAAGGCCAGCACCAACCTGGACAACACTACACTACTGTTCACAAATAAATGTATTTCACCACTGGCACTGAAAAAGCACTCACTTTGGACTTCTGACCGTGCCTGTGTGTGTATTTACTGTAATTATTATTTCGGGACTGATCCCCTTGGGTTTTACTGAGCAGTACACATAGCTGTGTATTGCCAGTTATTGTTATTTACATCAGGATGCAATGATACACAGGTGTGGTATAGTACACATTGTTATTGCACCGTGTACATTGTTGTTTGCCATTACTTGAGCACCGCATCTCTTCTGCACCAGCGCACTGCAAACCACTTATTTATGGGGTTTTGTTAGATTTGTTTTTTGCAAAACACAATGTACTATACATTGTTTGTTGTATGAAAAATAAAAACAATATACAAACAAACTAATTGTGGTATTCATCTTTCTATATAGATGAATTACTATGAATTAAGTTAGCCTCAAGCAAAACACAAGGCAGGTGGGATGAGATGTCGTGAACCTAATAGTTTACAAGGCCCCTGTATTTTTTTCTAGTTTTATAAACACAAAGCCAGATTTGAAGTATGTTATAGCTTTTTTATTGTATGTTATGTATTTTGTTAATCTTACTCACCATTTACTATGCAAAAATAAAGGCTAAGTACAGTCAGCAGAAAGAAAACCACATCAACTTAATAATCAGTAATGTCCAAAATGCAGAGCATTATAAAATAGAACTAGACAATCAAGTGTAGTTTTGTAAATTGGTTCCATAAATATACATCTCAAGTAGATGGAGTCAGGAGATCATATTGATATCTTCCAAAAATATATTTTAATTACAAAGACAGCACAAAATTATGTTAGATCCCATAACAAAACAGTAACATACCATATTTAATGCTGTGCATTTGGTAAAAGTATTATATTTGTGGCAGGTTCTTATTTCAAATACATGTAATGGAAAGTCGTTAGTTCCTTTTCCAGTCTGCCAAGAAGTGCTGATCCTTCCTTCACAAGTAATACAAAAAAAAAAATCTATTCAAGTAACAACCAGAGAATAGTTTTCTTTCAAAAACATAGTGTTTTGTTTGTTTTCAATATAATAGTGACATTTATTTACATATGAAGTCTCTCTAACCGTTCCTTCCAGGTTTCTGGTGTGGCTCCCTCAATTCTCCTCGGCCCCGCTCTACAGGTGTGCCTCAAGGATACTTCTTAGGACCCCTCCTCTTCTCACTCTACACCCGCTAGCCAGGGACTGTGTATTGTGAACACTGTTTTAACACTAGCACCGCCATAGCCGATATAACTATTTTGAAATAAAAATTGTTTTTCATATCAAAACCGTTTTAAAATGGAGCCGCACATTTTGCAGGTGTGGCGGTTGTATGTAGTCTGAAATCTCGGCAGTTCCAATGTTAATAGTATTCTTTTGTTTTACTAAACAGTCCCGATTCCTTTGAAAATACTTGACTGGTTTGTTAGTGCTCTCTGGGTGATGTGAGCACCTAATTTGACAGCTCCTCTCCACAAATTACACACTGAGGTCTAGATTCCCCAGCGAAACAAACACTCAACGCCATATTTAAGGTAGCTGTCATCCCACCCTTTCTTCTTGCTGCTTGTTTTTCCTTATTTCTGTTGGTCTGTCTAATAACAAACCATCCACAGTATTAAAATTACTTTTTCTTGCAATCAAGTAATAGAAAAAAAAAACAGTGAAATAATCCCTTTTCTAAGATCCAAATGACACAACTGCTGTTGGAGCAAGTTAACATGTGATCCTATAGTGCATAAAAGCGGCACAGACATAAATAAGTGTGTAAGCTGATGAAAGTTTCAAATAAAACATTACTTTCATTTAGTCAGGTATAGTTTATTGTAAAGATGGTAGAATATGGAAACTCAATCTCTAACATCGTGGACCCCCTTTAGAATGCTTATGGACCTCTAGGGGTCCATATAACCTGATATAACCTGTGGATTGATATTTTGTTGAGTTCCGTTGCTCTAAACACTTTGTCAGAAAGTATTTCAACGGTGTGCTTTTGCCACCGGTAATTCACTCCATTAGTCGTATAGTGTATCTGTTAAAAAGCTTTCTTCGCCATCAGCCTGGGTGGCAGTGGGTAGTTGACAAACTGCCTGGGCAGATGCCGAAATGACATAAAATTCGATGATAAATCGGCATCTGCCCACCGCAGCTGGGCACTTCGCGAACTGCCCCAGCATTGCCCGATTTTGGCATCGGTCCATTACATATAACACAAATGTTATGTAATGGTAAAGAAAAGCTTGCTATAATTCACCAATTCAATTGATATCTCCACACTATTATTACCAACATCCAACAAGCACAGTTCATCAACAACTCTAATTAGTAGAAACCCCATGTTCACTCACAGTTCCTGGCTTAGGACGATCTCTTGATGAGTCCAAAGGAAAGCCTGTTTAGTGAAGCAATTCAGAGTTGTTTCTGTAACTTGATTGTACTTCTGTATGTAATTCACTGCTTAGTCAACAAACAAAACAACTGATAGCACTGATAGGTGTGATCCAACTCCAATAGAACCAGAGCTTCCATGATGAAATCAAAGTTCTCAACCGAGAACGTGAGCTGTTTGCAGCAATTAGATTCCAAGCCATTGCTGTTCTGTGGAACAGCACAAACACATACCAAGGCATGTTTGTCTGGTAGCGTTCTGCTAACTGGAATGTTGGGTAACAGTTTGTACTATACCACACCTGTGAATCATTGCATCTTGATGAATAAACCCAACTCAGTTAACTTACTTTGTGTGATTATATATATCAGCTACAAAGAACTTTCTGTCTCTTTGTCATGGCTTTATAGCTCTCCTTCTCCCTCCCTCTCTCTCTCTCTCTCTCTCTCTCTCTCTCTCTCTCTCTCTCTCTCTCTCTCTCTCTCTCTATCTATCATAGAGGTGCGATAGATGTGTCAAAGCACCCAACATGGAATTTAAGGCATGAATAGCTTGGGTTTAAAGGCAATATGAAATGTGTTTAAGATAATCTATACCAATCAGTTAAAAACCATCTTCATCAGCTACTCATACCTTAAGAACTGCAAGGCGTATAAATATGTGTCTCATCACAGACACAGTTCTCTAACAGGAATCAAGCCCTTTGGCAATCTGAAGTGAAAATGAAAATTAAATTAACATTTAACATGAGGTTTTAAAAAAATTATCTGGGCATGCCAAATTTATTCAAATCTACAGCCCTAAAATTTGAACATTTGTATTATAAAGATTCCAAAACCCAATGGACCCTGTTAAGCATTAGTCTCAGAGCGTTAGTGTGCACATGACTGTACAGTAAATTTCACGTAACAGATTATAAGTGGAGTATATAAAATAGTAAAATAATGAATAAAAGCTAATGGTTTGTTGCTAACAGTGACACTAATGGATACTCACTGATAATGTAAGGGACTGAAATCTGTTGAACTGACTGTGTAAAATACTAATATTGTATGATAATGTATGAAGTTCCGCAGCAGAGGATCATTTTTTTAAGATTGTACTGTCTAAATGAGGAAATGAAACACAGGTAACAAAACCATCAATTGATTTTGCTGTATTTCTGCATGTTTGTGAGTTTAGAATTTTATTGACTACACAATATAACAGCATTTTGAAATAATGCACATTTTGGTTTATGTATTTGTACCACTCTGTAATTATTTTCATGTTTAAGCTATTAAAGTAAAAATATCTAGGGAATAACACAAAATTTAAAACATTGCTGATATGACACATTTGTATTTATTGTCCTTGGGGCAGAGTTTTACGTATTTTATATGAGTATGAGTTGTGCATTAGAACAAATTAAAGTGCTAATAACCAGGCTGCAGGGTTTAAAACACGGCACAGTACTTCCTCTAGGTTTCTGTGTTGTTGTATGCATTGACTTCTTCAAAATAATTGAGATTGCTTTGATATTTTTTATATTCTTACCTCTGCCATTTTCACTGCTCCCTTTATCACTGAATAATAATCTTTATTTTTATATAGCACCTTTCATAGTGGACCACCATCACAAAGCGCTTTACAAGATATGAGTCTAGGGTGTGTGAACTATGCATCAGTTGCAGAGTCACTTACAACAATGTCTCATCCGAAAGACGGAGCACAAGGAGGCTAAGTGACTTGCTCAGGGTTCAGGTCTGGAGATTGGGCTGGCCATGACAGGGTCTTGATCTGGTGGTCCTCCATCCACACCTTGAGGATTGGTGGCATGGAGCATTGTCCTGCTGGAAAAACCAATCCTCAGAGTTGTGGAACATTGTCAGAACAGAAGGAAGCAAGTTTTCTTCCAGGACAACCTTGTACTTGGCTTGATTCATGCGCCCTTCACAAAGACAAATCTGCCCAATTCCAGCCTTGCTGAAGCACCCCCAGATGAGTCCAGTTTTCAGCTTTGCCCAACACCTGGTCGTCTAATGGTTAGACGGAGACCTGGAGAGGCCTACAAGCCACAGTGTCTCGCACCCACTGTGAAATGTGGTGGAGGATCGGGGATCATCTGGGGGTGCTTCAGCAAGGCTGGAATCGGACAGCTTTGGCATGAATCAAGCCAAGACCTGAACCCCATTGAAAACCTCTGGAATGTGATCAAGAGGAAGATGGATGGTCATCCAAGCCATCAAACAAAGCCGAGCTGCTTGAATTTTTGCACCAGGAGTGGCATAAAGTCACCCAACATCAATGTGAAAGACTGGTGGAGAGCACACCAAGACGTATGAAAGCTGTACTTGAAAATCAGGGTTATTCCACCAAATATTGATTTCTGAACTCTTCCTAAGTTAAAACATTAGTATTGTGTTGTTTAAAAATGAATCTGAACTTATTTTCTTTGCATTATTCAAGGTCTGACAACACTGCATCTTTTTTGTTATTTTGACCAGTTGTCATTTTCTGCAAATAAATGCTCTAAATGACAACATTTTTATTTGGAATTTTGGAGAAATGTTGTCAGTAGTTTATAGAGTAAAACAAAAATGTTCATTTTACCCAAACACACACCTACAAATAGTAAAACCAGAGAAACTGATAATTTTGCAGTGGTCTCTTAATTTTTTCCAGAGCTGTATATATATATATATAGGAGGCGTTCATGGCAGGCTTGGTACGAGCCCACAGGTGTTGCCAGTAATGATCAGATAGACCCAATCCCAATGCCTGGTTGGTAAAAGAGAGCTTGTACCTCCAGTCTGGTGGGTTGTTTGTTTTGTTTTCCAACCTGAGAACATCCTGGGTTTATGTACAAAAGAGCCAGAATGGAATAACTGGAATCCATGTTGGAGAACGCTGTACTCTACAGGGGCTACATGGAACGGCTGTCCGCTGCTGGGACTCACAAAGGACTGGACTGCCGAACAAGGGTAGGAGAAAGGTTTCCTAAAGAAGAAGCCAAACAAACTAAAAAAACCCATACACCAGGTGGAGTTACTCATTCACCAACTGGACGTGGTTATTGGTCCAGCTGGTTTACATCGGCATTGATGTTTTGTTTGAAGTCTTGTTTTAATTTTATTTTATTTTTAGACACATCTTGCCAACGCAGCTGGCACGTCAGTATAAGAGCGAGCCTAAGAGCGAGGCGTTCACTTGCTTGCTGTTTTCTCTCTGTGTGCACCCACCCGTGCTATATATATATATATATATATATATATATATATATATATATATATATATATATAATAATATAAATGGTACCAGAATTATAAGTATAGACACAAGCAGGAATGAAACCTTTAAATAAACATCTTCATGGTTACTTACCCGTGCACATTACATACAGTAACAATGTTAAGCAGCATCTGTTGTGTTGAAGATTGCATTTTTGTTTCAACAAGTTCAGTTCGGAAGCAGTTTCAATTGCATTTAGTATTAAGTTGTAATCTAGAGTTACTTCAAACTTGTAGACAAACTCAATCAATGTTTTAAACGGTTCTGATGTTCGCAGTTGTTGTTTTCAAATGCACACAATATCATCAGTTTACTAAAGTGTTATGTTTCAGTTGTTTATCAAAGTAGAATTGTTGGTATTTTTAATCTTGGCAAAGTGTTACGCTTTATTAAATCTTCTTACTTCTGGTTTGCATGTAGAGATGTCCAATACAAACAAACAGTATTTTACTTGAATCTTAATGTCTTTGAAATGTAATGCGTATTCTGGAGATGTGGTCATTGTTGAAAAAAAAAGTTGGAATGCGGTGGATCCCCATTCCAAGTGACGGCTCAGTGGTTACTTCATGGTGAGATGAGAGTCCGGATGCAAGAGAGCAAGATCATGCTTCAGGGTTCAAAGAGGAGTTTACCGTGGTCATCCAATTACTTCCAGGTAAAACAGGAAGCTAAGCCTGACGGGCTAAGCAGTCCTTTCATTGGCTTACAGAACTTGAGGTAGCATAGGGTGAAGGTGTGACATTAACACAGGTAGCATACCCTCTTCCATGGAGCGAGATAACAGGAAAACAGTAACATTAGTAAAACAAAACTTCATTTTTTTCTAACTTTAATTACATTGATCATAGAAGGGTAAACAATTCAGTTTCATTCTCCTAATTAAATTATCATTACAATCATGTAAACACGCTGTACAATAATTAAAGTAGAACAATATAAAACATTTTTTTTCACTTTAAACTTCATTAAAAGAACAACAGACATTTCAATTTTATTAGGAAACACTTAAAAGTGCACAGTCGGTGCAGGTCTTGATGATTGACAGTCATTTAAACGAATTAAAGCATTCTCGTTGACTGAAGCAGCGCTAGATCTGTGAGATCTACTAAGGGACCACTGAGATGACTGACAGCGACCCCCTAGCCATTTAAAGTGGAATGAAGACAGGACAGACAAAGTATAAAAACTACAAAACTTATTTTTGTAAGAAAATAAATAGCTAGTATACTGAAAAGTAGTAAGCCTAATTATAATTATGTATGTGTGCTTGCTGTGTATTCTATAAAAAAAAACATGGCTTGAAAGAAATGCTTCAAAATGAGTGTACATGATCTTTTAAGTGATGAATGCTAATTAGCAGCCTTCAGTGGAAATTAAAATAAATGTCCTTGTCTGTCACCTGACCAATGCATTCCGAAGTCCAGCAGATGCCATCAAGCTGTTCAGACTGACAAGAAGTTGGCTCTTCTTGTGCCTTAACATCTGCAGAATTCTCATCAGTATCACCCTTCTCCTGTACATGGTATGTCTGGTTTTCCACCTGCAGATTCAGCCTTTTAGAGGGTTCTCAGTGCCAGCATTGTTTGGCAGTAATTTTGTTTTCTCTATCGGCAACTGTGGAAGAGCAAAGCTCTGCCCTTTTAAATTGGCAGGGGTGGGGTTAACTTCCCCTGCCTGCCTGGGTTTATTATGTTCAGGTGGCTGGGGTTGATTAGTTGATTAGGTTGATTAACGATCAATCAGCGCCCAGCCACCTGATATAAAAGGAGGCCTCTGCTTCTCATTTGGGGAGAGGGAGCTGAGGAAGCAGGTTGTTTTTTTTTTGGGTGTTTGGAAAGTTTGAATCCAGTGAAGGCATTGCCCAGCCTGGAAATTGTTATTTTTTGTAAGTTTTGCTTTTTGTCTTTCTTTGTGTTTAAATTGCTTTGTTTTGGCCCTTGTGCCCCTTCATTTTTGTGTTTATTTATAATAAAATAGTTATTTTTTTGAACTGCAGTCTGTCTCTGGGCCTCTATCCACTCGCCAGCCTGCCACATTTGGTGTCAGAAGTGGGATAGCGCCACCTAGAGGCTCAGAGCAGTATTTTTGTTTTGTTTTGTGGAATTTTTGGGATAATTTTTTTTTTTTTTGAAAAAAAAAAAATGGGAAAGAAGAGCAGACAGCGGCAAAGGCAGGAAAAGCAGCAGCAGCTGAAGAAATGTAAGCTGCTGCAGCCACCGCTGGAGGACCCGGCCAGCCTCTTCCCCTGGTGTTCCTGGTGTGGGAAGGAGGACCATCGTTGGCGGTCCTGCCCAGACGTGCCACCGGCAAACTGGTGTGGCCGGTGTGAGGAGGATGGCCACAACTGGGCAGGATGCCCCTACAACCAGGCCCAGGAAGAGGTGCCGTGTTCACCCCGGGCATCAGGGGCCACCCCACTACCTCCAGCACCACCACCTTCACCACCGTCCCAGGAGATCTGGGACTGGTTGATGCACCCTGAGGCAGACCTCGTCCACGATCTCCCCATAGTTATCAACACGCTGTGGCGTCGAGATGGGGAGAGGTGGGAACAGTGGGAGGAACAACACCACCCGGCCTCCTTCCCAGAGGTTGCCCTCATGGTGGTTAATTACCTAGCGGTAGACATGGCAGATCCACCGGTCACTCCAATAAAGAGAGGTGAGCCGCCTTTCCGGGAGCCAGAGAGGGGTGAGCCTCCTTCCCGGGAGCCAGAGAGGGGCGAGGGGCTGCCATCGCTCCCAGAGCCAGAGAGGGGCGAGGAGCCGCCGTCGCTCCCAGAGCCAGAGAGGGGACGAGGAGCCGCCGTCGCTCCCAGAGCCAGAGAGGGAGTGAGGAGCTGCCGTCGCTCCCAGAGCCAGAGAGGGGTGAGGAGCCGCCGTCGCTCCCAGAGCCAGAGAGGGGCGAGGAGCCGCCGTCGCTCCCAGAGCCAGAGAGGGGCGAGGAGCCGCCGTCGCTCCCAGAGCCAGAGAGGGGCGAGGAGCCGCCGTCGCTCCCAGAGCCAGAGAGGGGCGAGGAGCCGCCGTCGCTCCCAGAGCCAGAGAGGGGTGAGGAGCCGCCGTCGCTCCCAGAGCCAGAGAGGGGTGAGGAGCCGCCGTCGTCCCAGAGCCAGAGAGGGGTGAGGAGCCGCCGTCGTCCCCAGAGCCAGAGAGGGGTGAGGAGCCGCCGTCGCTCCCAGAGCCAGAGAGGGAGGAGGAGCTGCCGTCGCTCCCAGAGCCAGAGAGGGGTGAGGAGCCGCCGTCGCTCCCAGAGCCAGAGAGGGGGAGGAGGAGCCGCCGTCGCTCCCAGAGCCAGAGAGGGAGGAGGAGCCGCCGTCGCTCCCAGAGCCAGAGAGGGAGGAGGAGCCGCCGTCGCTCCCAGAGCCAGAGAGGGAGGAGGAGCTGCCGTCGCTCCCAGAGCCAGAGAGGGAGGAGGATCTGCTGTTGTCCCCAGAGCCAGAGAGGGAGGAGGAGCCGCCGTCGCTCCCAGAGTCAGAGAGGGTGAGGGGCTGCCGCCGTCGCCGCCTCCGCCACCAGAGGGAGCCGGGCCGCCCGCCGCCTCCGCCACCAGAGGGAGCCGGGCCGCCGTCGCCGCCTCCGCCACCAGAGGGAGCCGCCGCCGCCGCCGCCTCCGCCACCAGAGGGAGCCGGGCCGCCGTCGCCGCCTCCGCCACCAGAGGGAGCCGGGCCGCCGTCGCCGCCTCCGCCACCAGAGGGAGCCGGGCCGCCGTCGCCGCCTCCGCCACCAGAGGGAGCCGGGCCGCCGTCGCCGCCTCCGCCACCAGAGGGAGCCGGGGCCGCCGTCGCCGCCTCCGCCACCAGAGGGAGCCGGGCCGCCGTCGCCGCCTCCGCCACCAGAGGGAGCCGGGCCGCCGTCGCCGCCTCCGCCACCAGAGGGAGCCGGGCCGCCGCCGCCGCCTCCGCCAGAGGGAGCCGGGCCGCCGCCGCCTCCGCCACCAGAGGGAGCCGGGCCGCCGCCGTCGCCGCCTCCGCCACCAGAGGGAGCCGGCCGCCGTCGCCGCCTCCGCCACCAGAGGGAGCCGCCGCCGCCGTCGCCGCCTCCGCCACCAGAGGGAGCCGGGCCGCCGTCGCCGCCTCCGCCACCAGAGGGAGCCGGGCCGCCGCCGCCGCCGCCGCCTCCGCCACCAGAGGGAGCCGGGCCGCCGCCGCCTCCGCCACCAGAGGGAGCCGGGCCGCCGTCGCCATGCTACCTTGGACATTCGGGGCCCCCTCAACCAAAGAAGGCTTGGGGGCTCCGACATCAACCCCGCCCACCACCACCCACCATAACAGCCCACCCAAGGGACATAATTGGACTCTTGGGGGGAGGGGGGTGGGGGGAAGGGGGGAGTTGGCCGATTGCGGCCGGTGTACGTTGTACATGGGGGGAGGTGTGTGGCAGAGCAAAGCTCTGCCCTTTTTAAATTGGCAGGGATGGGGTTAACTTCCCCTGCCTGCCTGGGTTTATTATGTTCAGGTGGCTGGGGTTGATTAGTTGATTAGGTTGATTAACGATCAATCAGCGCCCAGCCACCTGATATAAAAGGAGGCCTCTGCTTCTCATTTGGGGAGAGGGAGCTGAGGAAGCAGGTTGGTTTTTTGTTTGGTTTTTGGAAAGTTTGAATCCAGTGAAGGCATTGCCCAGCCTGGAAATTGTTATTTTTTGTAAGTTTTGCTTTTTGTCTTTCTTTGTGTTTAAATTGCTTTGTTTTGGCCCTTGTGCCCCTTCATTTTTGTGTTTATTTATAATAAAATAGTTATTTTTTTGAACTGCAGTCTGTCTCTGGGCCTCTATCCACTCGCCAGCCTGCCACATTCCAGTTTAGTACAAAATAGACCATTGGTTGTGGAGCACAGGAAATTTAATTAAATAAACAATAATATACAAATAAAAAAAAAAAAGCAAAACTTACAAAAAATAACAATTTCCAGGCTGGGCAATGCCTTCACTGGATTCAAACTTTCCAAACACCCAAAAAAAAAACAACCTGCTCCCTCTCCCCAAATGAGAAGCAGAGGCCTCCTTTTATATCAGGTGGCTGGGCGCTGATTGATCGTTAATCAACCTAATCAACTAATCAACCCCAGCCACCTGAACATAATAAACCCAGGCAGGCAGGGGAAGTTAACCCCATCCCTGCCAATTTAAAAGGGCAGAGCTTTGCTCTTCCACAGCAACATAAAAAAAAAACAATCAAAAAAAGTTTTTTTAATTTCTCTGCTTCTGAGTCATTCTGTGCCACTAGCAATGAGTGATACACATAAGAACCTCTACAGAAACCTGGTGAATTGGAATTTGAGTTACATTTTAGCCCTTAACATTTACATTAATTACTTAAAATTAGTTTACACTGCTGCTTTTGGGTAAATACTCTTACTATACATTTTATGTTATGTGAAAAGGAGTATGTTTAAAAGTTCCAAATTATCATCATCTAAGAAATTGCAAGCCTATCTGAAAGAAAGACGTAACCACTGAACTAAAGTGCATGACATCAGGTGTCTTATCTCCATCGTTACCTCACTACACACAAATGTAACAGATGTGCATTGCAGTTCCCTGTTTACAAATGGTTGAAACATCTCTTGTTCATTTTATGGTTAACACTTGAATTGTTTGTGACACTCAATCACGTCTTGTTCAGAGTAGAGAAAGATAGACGGGTAAAGCAGCTCATAGCCTACTCTTGAGTAGCTCACATTTATAACTCCTCAAAATAGGATTGCAATGTTTATACTACCAAAAAAGGCATTTTAGACCTAAGGTTACATCGAAGTTGTCTTAAAAGTGACAACTGTAAACAAGGTATTGGAAACGTATTATCCATAAAGGAACCATTAACTTGTACCCTTGCACAACCTGTGGATGTAATAAATGCTGTATTATTCACATATGTCAAAGGACCCTTTAGTTAGCACTCAGTTAAAACTTGTTTTGGTAAGTATTAAATACAGCATTTAGAGTTTTGAATCCACTCCTATTTTCTCCAAGCACCTAGCTTCCCATTTTCTTATTTATCACTTCAAGGTTTGTGATAAATAGCATGACATCATTCCATGGGCTATTCATTGTGGTAGCTCAGAATATGGTGCTAACTTTTGTTGCTTAGAAACATTTTAGCATATAAAAAAATGGATTATTTTTAAGCACTGTTAAAAAAAGATAATAACTGCCTGACTCGGATCATAGAAATATACAATCCTGGCAAGTTATTCAGAGTATGAATAATAAAATTGTACCTAGCCTTAAATTAATCGTTACCCACACATTAATATATCAAATCAGCTTGAGGTAATGATGACTATTCATCTGAAGTGTAAGGATAGAGAGACAATCCATGCAAGAAGTAGGAGCAAATAGTGTTTGTGCAATGAAAGAAAAATATTTGTGTTAAACGTTAAAGTCCTTAAGCAAGAACACTGAATATACAGTATGTGCACTTGGATTAAACCTGTCATTAAAAAAAGCTGAAACTACTTGAAATATGTCACAGTGTTTTATCACTAAAACAGGGGGTTGTCAGTAAAGTAGAAGATCAGTAAATTAGCAGATTGGATTCTGTTCCAGATTTTTTTTTTTTGATAAACCAATTTATTTTAAGCAACGTCAAATATAGTTGAAGATTTCAATTTGAAGGGAAGATATTGAAAAGATGATAATTAGTTTCTTGTTATCAATCTGCAAAGGTCGGTGTTTGAAGCCCTCCATAAAATTCATTGCAATTTGTCATAATTGTCTGCTGCCATATCCATCGTTTTATGATACATTTTTCTCTGCAGAAATCTTGCTTCAGTTTTTACTTTCTAGTGCCTCTAAGACAAGATTCCACATTATACAAACCAATCCATTTTTACTTGAACCAACTGCAAATTATAGTAAAACATGCCTCTCAGCCAACTCATATGTTACCATATTGAAGGAACTGAAAATCAGGAATGTGCAGAGAATTTTCCATTTAAGTCAGTGATCACCAGAAACCTCCTAATTTATCTATTTAAAAATTAATTTCAAAACTGCCTACATACTCCAAAAGGCAGAATAGTGGATACATTTGGGTCTCTACTCGAACAGATTTCTTTATACAACAGTTAAAACGAGCTGCAAATATTTGTCGTGACAATAACAACATTATGAATAATTATTCCAGGTGACCCTTTTAGAATTACCTCTGAATTCCTAAGAAATTATCTTTTGACCCTACGTTTCTCTTGTATTCTTTAACATGTTTCTTTAAGTTGATCTTCTCTTGTTCTTTCCACTTATCATATTATTCTAGAACAAAAAGCTTCACAATTCCTCTGAGCCTCTGCTTCCCATCCATCCCAGTTATTTTTCATAGCAAGTTTTCCCAACACACTTGCCATTTTAAAGTTATGATGAAGACTTTTTGGCGAAATTAATTCTTAGTTTCAAGTTTTTACTGTCCCTTTACCTTCTCAATCCCTGCCATAAATAAGCCAAAAGTGTATTCACAGAAAAGCTAATGTCATTTGAGCAATTATATTTTTCTGATAATACACAGCTGTGTACTAGGTGGTACACTTAATACAAGTGGCAGACATACTTTCAGCCACCCAGGAAATCCCAAAATACTGCATACAGTACTGGGTGAAACATGGCAAATAAAATTGAATGTAAAAATTCAGTGGGTTCCATGGGAAATGTCTCCATTACTATGGTAAACTTGGGTACTTCGAGGCACATCAGAGTATAGTGCGGTTATCATGAAGGGCAGCTTTGTATAAAAGCAAAACTTTCTTTTTCCAGCAGTGTGCCCAGGAGCTATTGGAATTGAATGGCCTGTACACCATTGTTCACAACTGTTTCCTCAAGGGAGGAATTTGCCCTGAAAGGCACTTGTAAAGGCCATCTGAAGTAGTCGTGCGTCAATCCATTGCACACTAGATGTGTTAGTATCATATTTCAGACCACTGATGGCAGTGGAGGCTTTGTAGTAAATATCCCTAGTTTCAGTATTTTAATACAAAATAAATAAATTCTGTTCTGCATAACTCTAAACACATACACACAAAAAAAAAGTTAAATGTAGTATAAACTTAATGATCAACAAACGCTGATGGAAGTTAAAAGGTTTGCTAATTATTACATTTCTACTAGTTCTATAATAATATTACGCAAAACATAATAAAAAAAAAAAAAACATGTGATATTACACAACACAGTTGTCATAGCTTCAGAAACCATTTGAACAATATTACATTTTTCAAACACGCGCTCCTGTAATAAATGTATCTAAAAGTTGGGCAGCAAGTAATGAGCTACCAAGAATTGACCTCAAAATGCTGGAGAACTGGAATCAAGTGCCTTGGCATGTCTTGGCATGAAAGGAGTTCAGAGCAACCCCAATGGAATGACCCCAACATTGACCTGATTTTGCAATGGAAAACCAGAAAGTATCATCCACCTAACATCTGACTGCTTAGTTGCCACAGTCTCCAGATTGATGTTAGAGACCAGCTCAGGCCTGTCCCTTGACGTTACCACAGACTTGCAGTCTGTGCAAACCTTGGATAATGAGGACTGTAATTTACAGGGCAAATAGTTAAACAGACAGGTTTAGGACTATGCTTAATTTAGTTGCCTGTTAGGGAAACATTATGGGCTCTATGTTTCATTGATTTTTCTTTTGTATCTTGACTTTTCATATATTTGTGTGACTTTGTAGACCTACCTGCTAGTTTAGTCTAGTCTAGTTTAGTTACTACTATTAGTTTCAAGCTACTTCTCTATGTAAATGTACGAATCTCATTATAATATCGAAGTTTCGCGCTTACCCTTGATGTTTTATCATTTTTGACTGATTTACATCTTTGGTTTGTATAATTATTATGCATGCCTCTCACTGGCAAACTTCCTGTTTAAACATTTCCAGGCTTTTAATTGCTTTACAATAAAGCTTCTTAACATATTTATGAATAGTCAATATTAAATAGCAATGACAATAAATACATTTTGTTTTTTTTATTTATTTTATATGTTAAGGTACTTTTGTTAATGAATGGAACCACTCAAACAAATCATTGCAGAGTTCTTCAATTAAACACAAACTGAAATATTTTCTTATCATTAATTATGTAGTGCATAGATAACAAATATGCCAAAAAGTACTTGTGTAGCGTACTGTACTTTTTTCCTTTACACAACTAAAATATGCATAAACTCAAACAAAAGTTTTCTGCGATCACCCTTAAATTACTGCTTTTTGCAATATTAAATTTATGCAAGTTTTCTTCACAGAATTATAGTTTTAATACATCAAAATAATTACTTAATGAGTGAATATTTGTAACATGTAAAACCAGTCCAAAACTTTGAGCGATGTTCTATAGTTGATATATATATATATATATATATATATATATATATATATATATATATATATATTCATGCTAAGTTTTGTGCGGATTGATGCCTAAGATTAATGTGTTTTGTGACTAATTTGAAGATATTTATATGTTTCAATATTAACTAAATCAAGTTATCAAATTGATTAATACTGCTAAATACTTAATTTATTAAAATATGTGCAGGTACTGTTACTTGAGTGAATTTGAGTTACACTGACTAACAGGACAATTTTGGCCAGTGCCATAGTTGCGTCTATACTACGCATTTATCTTTGCTGTTAGGAAGTTCTAAATCTTAACTTTTGGGATTGCAAATCTATCTATAATGAGATACTGACGCATAGCGTGCAGTCCAGGAGAACAAGCGTGTACTACACTAGACTCTACACATGCGCGGGCAGCTGGCTTAAACAACTACTTTTAAATTTTCTACTTCAGATTGCAAACTTGGATCCACTTCTCCTCAAGTAGTGCTTGTGCTGCCTCTGAACCCCAGCTCATTTTTGCCAATATAACTATGTAATACACTGGAGAGGCTGAACTTCCCTAATCTGGTGTTTGCTATGGAATTAAGGTTAGACTACCTTCTATTTAATTCATATTTGAATATAAGGTTTGAACTTTCACTCTCAGTAAACAGATCTAGTTTCTCTTCTGAATCGAAACGCTCTATACTTTGCAGTCAGCCTCACACAGCACACACAGACAACATAGACAATGAACAAATAAGGATACAAAAATGTATTGTTTAAGTGCTGTGTAGCATTGGTGGTTGGGGGGGGGGGGGGGCTGTCATAATATCATTCAGTACATGAAAGTAATAGAATTGGAATATACAGAGGGGAATTTTTCTCTGTGTCTCTTGGTTTCTGGTCACAAACTCCCACACTGACAAAGAATGCTTTTAAAAAGAGTCATAAACTAAATACTGGACTTATGGCTTATCTTCTCAATTGCGGAATGACTCTTTCGGCGCCACAAGCAAGACAATTCTAGGTGTTTTGACACTTAAGACGAGGACCAGTGTATGTTATAAATCAAGTCAACAGAGGGCAGAATAGTGGATCAGTGGAGAACAAGGGGCCACGTCGGTACGAGAACCAATGAAAAACACTTCACATGGGCTCAGGCACTGTCCAAATTAACCAAACTGAAGTATATTCAATCTATTGAGCTAGCAGTGCTGGAGTTTGCGGTGGAATATCCCAGACATAGCCGCATGAAGAGTGCATGTATTGGTGGAGGAATTGCTGTTTCAGCGGAATACCTAAATAGTTAATGACTCTAGTTCTTTGCAAAGACATTTCTTTCGTACCCTGAAGTGGAGACAAAATGCAAGGAAGGCAGACCCCAGAACCTAGACCTATCCTTGTCCAGCAGGAGAGCTTCGAGTGCCTGTATTGTTGAAGCCCCGTAACAGCTGGAGGAGGCAGCGGAAATCCGTTAAGTATTCAATAAGTAGTGTTTTAATCCTCGAGAATAAGCAGACCTTAAAGTAAAATTAATGTTTTGTTTTAAGTGGAATGTAAGAAAAGTATTATTGCTTTCAATTCATGCTTTGAGTTAATAAACACTATATTATTTGTTTGTATGTGATTTATACAAATTGACGTGAGTTTCATAAGGCAACTATCATTCTGCATTTAGAAGCTAGAATCCAAATTTAGCTGTCTTGATAATAGATAATTCTCGATAGGCTGTCTGGATGCAAAGAGCTTCTTTATCTCTGTCAAGATAATATATATATATAATATATATATATATATATATATATATATATATATATATATATATATATATATATATATATATATATATTAACTGTATGAGACTTATTTAATGATGCTTTGATTATCAAACATTAACAAAAGTGAATATGAGTTTGTAGCAGGGCGGTAGGAAAGCCCTGCTGTTTAATCATATTGTTTGTTTATTTTTAGAACGGGGTCTCCCCTTCCGCCCGTGTTATTTTGTATTTATTTGTTATTTTCTTTTGTTTATAGATGACGGCGAACCGCTGTGTTTTGTTTTGTTTTGCAGCGTGGATGGGAAGCCCCATCCACATTCTAAAACTTGTGCAGAAGGTGGCCATCTCCCGAATTAGTTAAGTGATTAATTTGTTGCTAATCGGGAGATGGTCGCCTGTATAAATACCTGCAGCTCTCGGCACTCTGGGTGGCTGTATGGAGACAAGAGCGAGAGCTTGATATTGAAAACATAGGATCAGTGACAGCAATCTGCCCAGCCTGACCTGTGTGTAGTTTATTTTTGTGTTCGTGATTTATTTGGTTTTAATTGTTTTATTTTTGCTCTGTGAGCAAGTGTTTATTTTTGTTTAAATATTTTGTTTATTTTTTCTTTAATAAACGGTGCACGCGCCACCGCACCGTACCCATCTGTTGTTGTTCCTCCTTCTGGTCTGAGTGACCGCAACGCCATTTCCTGCCACAGTGTTACTAACGATACCCCTGTTAAGACTAACCTTCGTCTTAAATAGCTGTCAGGAAATGCATAGATTGCGTTGAATCGCTAATGAACCAGCGGGAGTGGGGGATGTCATTGTTTGAACCTTATTTTCTGTACTGTTTAGTTAATTCTTCCTTTCTGTATTATCTTAGTTTAGTTGTTGGACCTTTTAATTTGTCCTTTACTTAGTGTTATTTCTAATAAAACTATTACATTGTATTCACTAGAAACATTGCCTATCCTGATTCTTTTGATAAAGGTTGGGTTTTACATGATTTGAATTCAAAACAAGGCATTCAATTATCACAATTTAAACTAGTCCAAATGCAAATTTGCACACTACAGGTATCACTGTTGTTCTGGGTAATGTTGTTTTTAAACCAATCTACCATTTTAAATAGGAGAGCAACTAACATGAATGTGTGTTCCATTGAATTGCTGAGATCGGCCAGTGTATTCTAAAATGATCTATAGGGTTAAAATAAATAAATAAATAAATAAATACACCACAAACATTCTAGATCTATGTGCGCTGACTACTTTAATTCAATTCAAACAGTGTTGTTTGAAATGTCATAAGCTACTAGGCTTTACATTTCATAACCAAATGAGATATTCTGTGCATCAATGCAAGTACTGCACCTCGATTTGAAGAGTGATGTGGCAGATCTGAAATTGAATCCTTCAGTAGTTGGAATAGCTCAAACAAATGGTTCATTTTCAACTCCTGGTTCACTTCATTTCATTTATAATTTTACAGATTCTATCAGTAACTTATCTGTAAATGAATATAGAACGATGGGAAGTGGCATGAGCTAAAAGATACTCTATTTCCCATATGTCTTTCCTATTTCAAAGAATGATCCACCCATGTTTAAAAACAGTCTACTCTAAGGACTGAGATAAATAATTTGCTGCTCTTAGTAGACTAGACAATAATAAATACATTTGTTTAATTTGTGACTCTTCCATGTATTTTAAAATCTTCTGTCTGAACGCCAAAAACATATTAAACTCTAAATTGGCTTAATGTGGCTATAACATGTTTTTCATGTCATTTTGCACATCTTTGTATAAGTGAAACACACGAATATGAAGCCTACTAATGCACTTGTTTTTACAGCACTTCTAGTTTCAGCCCCACCCTTCCCAGTTTGTAGAAGAAAAAAAAAAGAAAAACATTAGAACTTCAGAAAGACCAAAAGACTGTCAGATTACTTATTAATTAGACACACCAACTCCTAGAAATCAATTACATTAAACACATTTACAGTACTTCCATGTTTAATCCCTTGTGACAGGCTGGCAAGTGGTGACGTCAGGCGAGAGTGCATGAAAGAAACAACAAAGGCAGTACTACAGTTAAAAAGATGAGCCGTGCGACGTTTATTAAACAACAAAAAATAAAATATTGAAACAAAACACTGCCCAGAGAGCGAAACAAAAGCTTTAAACAAAAATAAATCTCAAACACAATAATAACACTTAAGGTCCGGCTGGGCAGTAGCCTTCACAGATCCTTTAAGTTTCATTTTTGTTTTTCTTTTCCTCTCCTCTGCTCCAAACACTCACCCAGAGCTGAGAGCGTCGCAGGTTTATTTACCGTGGTCGAGGGGTTTAACTAGCTAGTAATTATTCTATTACCCCTTGGCTACAATTTGCACAAGTTTATTAATTGTGTGACTGCCCCCTAGTTTAACAACACACTAGCTGACAGCCACACATAAACACAAAGTTTTTAAACAACGCGGCTATGCTGTCATATACAAATACAGTACAATAAATCATAAAACAAACAAATACAAAATAACAAAGGGGCGGAGGGGGAAACCCTGTTCTAAAACAAACAAATACATTTAAATAGCAGAGCTTTCCTACTGTCCTGCTACACCCCTCCTTAGAAAAAAATATATATTATTTTTATTAAAAATACTGCTCAGCTATGTCTCTTTCACTTCTCTGAGAAACGCTTGAGAGTCGGGTGTGCAGATTACCCATTACTCGTGGGTTTATTAGTACACCAAAACCAAGGAGAAATCTATGAATCATCTCATTTACAAGGAAATCCTGGGGAGCAGCAGATGATGTATTATACTTCCTCCATACAGTAGAAATCCTGTGTAAATTGTGAGCTCTTTAAGCCAGGTACATTGGACTGCACTGTTGGAATTTTAGGAACTGTATAATTTAAGATGGAGAAAACAAAAGGAAGATTGTACATTATGATGTAGTGGTATGTATTTGTTGATATCACTAAATATCTTGACATTTTATTTAATATTAAGTTTCACTTTTGTATTTAATTGTTTAACCACATTAGAACAGGTTTTATTTGTTTATTGTTACACTAAATATTCTGTTTTATACAGGAGCAGCCACTGCCTTTTCTCCTACCTGATCTAGCAAGTCTTTGTATCAGTGTATGAAGTGCAATAAAATACAGTGTTTTACCTGGCCACATTAGGAATATTTACAAGGTTTTATTTCAAGATTATTTTCAGATAGTGGTAAACAAATTGAGGTACGTTGGTTGAATGAAGCATCTCTGTTATCTCATTATGTCAATGCCAAACTTTACTACAGTAGCTTATTACATTCTTTTTATTACATCTGACAAGACTACACAGTTTGAAACTGTTTTCGATTAAATCAGAAGAATTAAAATTGACACAGCTGGAGACTTGTAATTTACATTTCTAATCTTTTACTGCAGATTCAGATAACTCAGACTAGACTGTCTAATTAAAACTCAAATACAGACATGAGTCTGAAATGAAATACTGCTTTTAAATATTGTAAGCCTTTTCCTCAGATTCAGTCTGTTTAAAGGCAATATATATATTTTTTTTAAATCAAAATATATTTTATCAATATACAACATGTTGTAATCTTTATACCTGTGACTCTTTATTGTTTGTTTATACAAATCTTTGAAGATTCAAGGACATTTGTATTATTCCTACAATTGTATGTGGTAAATTTTTGGGGTGCATTTGTACCTCTTTCCAAGGGTTGCAAAAAAGATACATTGGTCACATAGCACAAGCACAACTCCTGGTTACAGGCAGAATGGATTGTTGTGGGAGAGCTGGGGCAGATGTAGAAATGGTGTATAACTTACTGAAATGGTGTATAAATTATTGATTTATATATATATATATATATATATATATATAGCATCCCCAAATCATGACACTGCCACCACCATGCTTTATGCTTGGTTGTTGGTATGAGGTTTTTACTGTGGAATACAGTGTTTGGTTTTTGTCAGACGGGGCCCCTGTTGGCCAAAAAGTTCCACTTTTGACTCATCTGTCGATAGAACATTGTTCCAGCACTCTTGAGGATCATCAGGGTGCTTTTTGGCAAACTTGAGACAAGCATTCATGGTCTTCTTAGTGAGCAATGGTTTCTGCCTTGCTAATCTGCTATGAATCCCATTTTTGCCCAGTGTTTTTCTGATGGTGGAGTCATGAACACTGACCTTAGCCGAGGCTAGAGAGGCCTGCAGATCCCCGGATGTTGTTCTAGGGTTCTTTGTGAATTCCTGGACAATTTTACGCCTTGCTCTTGGAGAGATTTTGGCAGGACGGTCACTCCTGGGAAGATTCACTACTGTCCCAGACTTTCTCCATTTGGACAATATGGCTCTGACTGTGGTTTGGTGGAGTCCCAGAGCCTTAGAAATGGCTTTGTAACCCTTTCCAGACTGATAGGCATCAACAATTCTTTTGATGATCTGCCTCTAAAACCTGTGTGCTGACAATTTCACTCAGCTGGTAAGGGTCAAAGTTAGTCAGATTTATATTGGGCAGGGCTGGCCCAAATCAGGCCTGATTCTTTACCAAAGTATTCAAACTTCTGACCCTAATTATCCCTTTAATTGGAGATAACTAGTAGGACTATAACTTTTTCTCACCTGAAGATTGCATGTTTGATTACTTTGCACACTATATATATATATATATATATATATATATATATATATATATATGTGTGTGTGTGTGTGTGTGTGTGTGTGTGTGTGTGTGTGTGTGTAAAAAACAGGTATTATTGTTGATGCATACTGTAATATTATTTTTGAAAAAGAAATGCATATGAGTGTTTACAACTTATTTTTTGAACTGGGAATCATTTTCATTTAAGTGTAATTATTATTTGCATTGTTATTGATGTTGATAATTCAGAGTATGGAGTGTGGCGTACTGGACAAAAGTACTAAAAGCTGTTTATATTGTTTTTAATTCCTAGTAAAAGAACCCACTGTACCTAGTGGTGTAGCTGGAGTTTATTAGGTGGAGGCACCACGCTATATGTATTTTGGGTTATGCCAAATCAAAGACTCAGTTAACCATTATGTTAATTTAACAGTAACATATAATATTTGCAGGTGTAGCAGTACTTGCCTGTGTATCGCATACAGTCCTACACACCAATGTCTCTAATATTATTTTTAGAAAATAGTGAACAGAACCCAGGTCCCATAACTCTCCCTTAGTACTGTGAGGTAATATATATATATATATATATATATATATATATTATATACTATATATATATATATATATATATATATATATATATATATATATATCATATATATATATATATATACTACTTATTACCTGCTACAGTACAGTATTGAAAAATATGATGAGTTGCAAAAAAGGCGTGTCTTTCCTATACTGCATAGAATAACAGGAGCAGCTCCTGTTGACTTGCAGAATAGCGTGATGAGAGTTGCAGGGGAGCTGGGATAGATGTAAGAAGGGAGTACTGCTTTCAAAATTATTGATTTAGCCATACAGTTGAATTTTCTTTAGCCCTATGTAGTCAGTTTCCAATCTCTGAATGGGCAGCTATGTGTGTGTATAGTACATTAATTTCCAGCACTGTATTTGATTACTGCACCCTGCCTATGACCTCCTACAGTGCATTATTGAAAAAAAATATGATTTTATTCTGCAAGTTGCAAAAAATACTTCTTTCATATTCAAAGCTACCACTGTTGTGCAGCCCCTGATGACTTGTAGAATCGATGGCTGAGTGAGACAGCAGGGATTTCAGAGTAAATGTGCCCTCATCTACAGAACTAGGTGTTATTTGGATTGGCATTCTTTTTGTATTTTTTGAGGAATGGAGTTATTCTATCTTCCGTAAAGTATTGTTTAAATAATAATATAAACCTGTTCTGTGTCCATGTTTTTTTTTGTTTTGTTTTAATCATTTGCAAACTGAAAATTCTACCCTTGTGAAGTTCAGCTGGCATGACCACCTGGATACAGTAATATATCTTTCCAAAATAGTGAGGGCCTTAAGATTATTAAGAATACAATGTTTTTACTCTGTGATGAAGTGTGCCCTATGATTACCTTGTTTGAATGTTATGTAATGTACACAAATTAATTATTTTTCTTTAGACATGTCCTCAGGTGTATTTTAACCCTTAGCGGTCCATTATTTACAGCCTGTCAGGCGCGTCGGGTCCAATTTATTTTCACACGCGCTGTTTATGTATTTTTTTCAGAGGGAAAAGAGGTTTAAAGGGAACTGCATAGCAAAGGCCCCTTGGTACTGCATCTGCAGCCAAGCCCCACCCCTTGTTCGCTGTATTTTTCACATACCTCTTCATAGTCGTGCATACTGATAAAGCCTCTCCTGATCACTCGATTTATCACCAAACTCCTCAATAATGCGATCCAAGTCATTATTTTATTACTATAACATCTCAAAAAGCTCTGCAAATGTAAGCGATATTCTTTGAAAGCTGGATGCGGAAGCAGCTATCTTCTTTGTTTGTGTCCGTGTTCTCTATGGTGCAGGGGCTATGTGTATTGTTCAGATATACCCCCTTTTTTTGTTGGCTTCATTTGGCTCCTATCTGTCTCACTCAGCCATTGAAAGGTTTTCTCAGCTTTTTCCGGGGAAAAAATGACTAGAAACCTGTGCTTGATGTCTTTTTGATGATGTCGGACAGGGACCGACATCGGACTGGAAAGGGAAAATTGTAATGTCGGACCTGGTCCGACATAGAACAGCAAAGGGTTAATGATCTCCTACCTAAAAACTTGTAAATTGTTAGTGGTAGTCACAATACTCGGGAACTAATTTTATTTTCAAGACTTTTGTAATGCACATTTTAAACTGTCACACCAAACCTTTTTAGTAAATGGCTGTAGTTCAGTAGCTTCACCCTATAGCTTCTGAAAATGAAACATGAAATTGAAGGAAAGTAAAGGTTATGACCTTAAACTGAAATCAGAAATGGTATATCATTTACTTTTAGATAAGGTCACCTTGGAATTTTCATAATTCTAGTAATCATGTTGTGACAGGATGGATGTGTGGTGACGTCAGGCCAGGTGCAGGAACCGAAACAAAGACACTGCAGATACAGTGCAAATGGCGCTTTCGCCATTTTATTTTAAATAAAAATAAAAAATAAAATATTTAGACGAAAAACACTGCTCACAGAGCAAAATAAAATAATCAATAAAACAAGTCATGAACACAACAATCAGTTAAGGTCCAACTGAGCAGTAGTCTTCACGGTTCCTTTAAGTTTCGTTTTTAAATTTCTCTTTCCTTGATCGCTCTCGTTCCTCCTCTCGAACACCACCAGGAACATGGAGAGCTGTAGGCTTTTTATACCATGGCCGATGGGTTTAACTAGGTCATAATTATTCTATTACCCCTCGGCTACAATCTGCATGGGTGTTTTAATGTGGATGGGGCTTCCCATCCATGCTGCAACACAAATACAAAACAAACATACGGCTGTGCCGTCAATACATTTTTAAACAAATACAAACAAACAATAACACAGCTTTCACCATCACATAAATACAATAAATCAAAATCAACAAACAGAAAATAACACAATAAACAAATCAATGTACAGGGCTCCTCACCGTGTTACACATGTCAAAGCATTTTAATGCACTCTTCACCCAGTTTGATAGTGGTATTCAAATATATGAGGTGCTTACTGTATACAACTTCAAACAGATGCATTCTTGCCACGCTGACCAACAAAGTTGTGTTGAAGTGACAAGTTGTTAGGCATGATGCGTTAAGTCGCTTCATCCACATTTCTTCCCAGGTCTCGGAGAACACAGACCTAAAAAAAATGAAAAGAGAAGTTTTGTCCTGAAAAAGTTTCTTTCTGATATTTATGCAAACATTATTTGTTTCTTCATCTTGTGGCTATTGTTACAATTTAGTATACACATGCTTAAAAATGTAAGACAGTAAGTGAATAGAAAATAGTGACGTCCTTAAATACCACATCCTTGCCATAGATTGAGCATACCCACAGATGGTTAGTGCCAGTATTAAGACAAGGAGGGGGTTGGTTTGATTGTTTTGCCAATATAAAATCTCTTGAAGAAAACTGCAAAAAACATACTCACCACCCCATTCTGAAAATCTGAGAATCCATCAACTTCTGCTCCATAACCTGAAACTTAGCAGGAGATTTCAGGGGGTCCGTGGCTCCCTCTGGCAGTGACAAGTCTTCATGGCTCCTACTTGACTGGCACAGTAGGTACTGTATCATGCTGCTATGCACACGTTGCATTTCCTTCACTTCTTCAAGGAGAGTCAGCACAAGCCTCATTAAGTTTACCCCAACCTTGTACCTCTTTTCAGTTCCTAAACAGTGTCGACAATGTATTACTACATTTCATATATGCAAGAATTCCACATGACCACTAGTTTTACTAAATGCATAACACATTCAGAAATGATACATTGTTTGAAATTTTGTGTAACCTCCACAAGAAAGACAATTTCACAATTATTACCCTCTCCCAAATCTAAACCAACTTTCTGTTTGGAAAGGCCACTGTATTTTCACTTGGAATTCCTACATGAGAATATTTAACATTTGTATTTTATATTTTGTATACTTGCCACTTGAGTGCTGACTGCACTGTGCTGGATGCATTTATTTGAGAAGCAGTCAATGGGACTGTAGAAGATGGAGCTGTGCTTGGTGACGATAAAACAGAACCTGGGTCTGAAGAGATGCTGGGGCCGTTGTTAAGGCTTGCTCTTTGAGTGGTGCTTCTGTATAGGGGTACAACTGAGGGCAAAGTAGAAGATAAACGAGCTGTGCTTGGAGTTGAGGGAGGGAGGAGCAGGACCTCCAAAGATGGTTGACCTACATGCTAACAGTGACGCTGGGGGAGGTGGAGGAGAATGTTCTTCAAGATGCTCATGCTCACTGCTTGCATCAGACTCTGATGCAATATACCTTGTGTTCCGTCTACAAAGGCAGAACAGCCATAAGAACAATATACATTTAAAGATTGAAACTTATACTGAAACATAGCATAATCACACTTCAGTGGTCTTTACCTTGCAGGCTGTCGCAGTTAGCAAGTAAGTAGTGATTCTAGAAAAGGTTAATGTAATGACAAGATATTATCAACATAATAATGTCACTGTCTACCAAATTGATTTGTCTCACCTTTTCCTTAAACATCTGTATTCAGATCTCTGCCATGAAGTGCTTGTCTCGAACCTGACAATAAGTGTCTATATAAAAGTTGCTATATATTACTTTCTGTTTTCTATTCTGAGGCTAAATGTGCAGACGTGGAAGATTGTAGTCTTGTGCTGTGCACTGAGATTGGGAACCTATAGTTTTTATGCATGTATTGACCATGACATTTGTTATGTTTTTTACTTTTGACATAAGCAACCAGGAACCAGAAAAGCACAAAATATGCGACGAAAGAAAACTGTAAGCGACTGCCTGCACGGGCAAGCCCATTTTCACTTGTTTTATGCAGAAGTGGCAACCCTGTGCAGGGTGTGTTTTTAATGTCCTTCTGTCCTGCTCACTACCACATGCCTAAGTGATTGGGTAGTTTGAAAGACATGCTGGCTTGGGATTTTATTGGTTCCTTTAGCCACCCCCTCTCTGAAAGACAAATGTTTGTTTAACCCTTTAAGGACCGTGATCATGTAAACACGATCATACTGAAGTGTCATTCAGTGCACGTGATCAGATAAACGTGATAGAAAACACACTTAATTTCATTGACTTGCTGGGTCACCATACTTTGCAGTACAGGCTGTAAATGCATATCATGTGATAAGGAACTTTATCCCTACCAAATAGTAGTAAGCTTTGTCTCATATGAGAGCTCTGAAGTAGAGACTGAGCATTGTATGCTCTCTGTCTGCCTCCAACCAGACCTGCTATAAGCCTTCTGGTTAATAATTATTTTTAACAATTTATAAGCGTCTTGTTTGAATACATTTTTACATACAAATATATTTTAATTGTTTTTGTTTTATCCCATGCTACCTACTCATCACATATCAGTATCTATGCTAAAAGTCTAACTTGGATGCTGCTGAGTTATGGGTGGTATGGCATTTCCTGTAATTGAGTAATGTTTTGGTGATAACTTGACTGAGAGACCTCACAAGTGTTTCTCTTCTTGCAGAGTTGCATTGGGGTCCAGTTGGTGTCTGAGGAAGGTTGCTGTGTCCTTGTTTCTTGTTTGTTTTGGTTTCCTTTTTTGGTTTAGTTTATTGTATGGATTTTTATTTCTTGTCTAAAGTGCCTTTTTCAATGTGGGTGGGGTTCTGTGCTTGAATGCCATCCAGTACTCCTAGTGTTAAAAGGAAATTCAATATGTGAAGTGTCAGGTCTGTGTGTTGTCTCTGCGATGTGAGTGAAGTGGGAAGGGAAGCATTACCAAATCATTTGGTGATTTATCATAAGATATATAGATAAAGACATTATTTCAGAAGCTTGGCTCTAACACAGCAGTTAATGACCAGAAAAAGCTCCACAAGTTTTGTAATACTGGGTATTTACTTGGAAGCTTATAAAACATTGTAATGTATACAACATGTGAGAAAAAGTTGCTTGTTTATTCTTGTTACTTTTTTTCCCTAAAAACACACAATTCAGCCTTTATTCACTTTTCTTGGGTCTTGAACAGGTGTCTAAAATTCAAATTCAAATAACACTGCTTTATTAATATGTGCAAGGAGCACACGAATTCATAAATGAAAGCTGAGCATTTTATCTAAATAATTTCAAGTCTAAAGTAAAACAATAATTTCCTACAATTGTCTTTGACAGGTGTGCATTTTAAGCTGCAAACAAATGCCGGACTGAGATGATAATGGCAATACAAGAAGTTATCAGTTATCATCCTGTCTGTTTCTGTATATCAAGCAATTACTGTGAATGGAAAGAACATTCTTAACAGTCATAAACCTGTCATTACCAGTTGTGCATGTGTACAGTTAGCATGTCATTTTATTTTTTTAAGTTTGATAGAATGGGTAAACCCTTACGTGTGGATTTACAACACATCAGCCCTTGTGTTCATATATGTGGTGAAGTATATACACCCACCACTCTTACAATATATATATATATATATATATATATATATATATATAATATAATATATATCTAGATCTATATATATATATATATAGATATATATATATCATGCAATACACTATCTGTGTTACAAAAGGTTTGTGTAATTCTTTGGTTAACATTAGGTTTGTAACAAAAACCCATAAAAAAACATTATTTACCAGCAAACTGTCATCTTTATTTCAGATGTAGCATGATACAGCTGTACTATAAATCACTTTGGAATATAAGCAGTGTCTTCCCTCAACTTCATTTGTGCTCCACTTGCTGTTTCCGAAGATCACCATATTAAGCAATGTTGGATAATCAGACTCACTCTAGTGAAAGATCACACCTTCAGTTATTATTATTATTATTAGAGTTATTTAGCAGACACTTTTATCCAAAGCAATTTACAGACACTTGAGGTGAACAATGAATCATCAACTGCTGCTGCTGCTGCAGAGTCACCCGCAATAGGACCTCGGTTTAACTCTCATCCGAAAGACGGAGCAGAAGGAGGTTAAGGGACTTGCTCAGGGTCACACAGAGTGAGTCAGTGGCTGAGCTGAGATCGAGTCGGCAATCTCCTGGTAACAAGTCCCTTTCTTTAACCACTGGACCACCAAGCCTGCCAGTTACATCCAGACACAGCTGGTATAGAAAACAAAAAGTGGAGCACTCTGCTTGCCTGACAGAGTGCAGGGTAAACATTGATAAGTTATACTTTTAATAATACAGTTCAATCTTTCTTGTCAGATGCTTTACAAGTGCCTTTATTCAGGGGGTCTTTTGGCCATACTGTACATCTGGGCAGCCGTTAATCCCTCCTTAAGTATTCTCATTGGGTGTCACTGCAACAGTAATTAATATGGATGTAGATCACTTGGTTGAAGGCATTCAGCCTAGGGCTTTGTACTTCACAACGCACCCAGGCATGTGATAAGATATGTCTTACAGGACACCCTGTCATGGGTTATTGCTTTCATAACACTTACTGTTATTACTACCATTTACAAAAGTCAAGAAGTTCATTACAAGCAAATGACAATGAAATTAAAGTCAATGATGCAGATTGAAGTCACAAAAGTCAATAAATGCCATACCACCCATAACTCCAGGTTAGACTTTTAGCAGAGATACTGAGAAGTAATGGGCAGGTAGCATTCAGTGATAAGGACAGCAATGTTTTTTTTTTTTAAATCTTTAGCAATACAATGAAAAGATCAACTGAGCAATAATGACCAGGTATCCCTATCAAGGATGTAAATAACACATAACAGGTATTGGTATAATTAAGTTGGTCACCATGACCTACATCCACAGCATGTAAAATAAATAATATAAATGCCTATGCAAAGTTTAATCAAACTCTGGCAACAGTTTCCAAGACAGAGCCTTCAATAGCTGAGCCTAAAACTGTGAAAGAATATTACTGTGAGCTACATTAAAATTATAGGGAATAAATTGCTCCAATAAAAGTCGATGCAAAGAAAAATCAAAACATGGCAAATGTTTTCTAAAATACAGCCTTCATTTCCACTGCTCCCCTTACCATCGAATGGTATTCTGTCCATCACATCTTGGAATATACCCTAAAAGTCTAACCTGTATGTTGCTGAGTTATGGGTGGCATTTCCTGACTTTCGTGACTTCTAGCTACACCGTTGAAGTTAATTTAATTGCATTTTTTTTTTTTTACATATAGTTCAATTGAGTAATGTTTTGGTGATAACTTGATTGAGAGACCTCACAAGTGTTTATCTTCTTGTAGAGTTGCATTGGGGACCAGTTGGTGTCTGAGCAAGGTTGTTGTGTCCTTGTTTCTTGGTTGTTTTGGTTTCCTTTTTTTATTTTGTTTATTGTATGGATTTTTATTCCTTGTCTGATCACATTATATTATATCACATTACTGATCCAGCACTTTCCCTTCCTTAATATGTTCCATACTAACGGTTGGATTGCATCTATCTTGTTGTACCCTCTGTGCTGTAATTTATACTCATACTGGATTATTGCTCTTCAAGTATACTGTTATTTCGTCTTTAAATTTCTGTGATTGTGTAGGTGCTAGGGTATTGTGCATGTGACCATCACTAAATTAACATAACTTACTATAATGTATTCTTGTTCAGAAGACTCCAATAAATAAAGGGTTGTGTAGACAGAACTATAACTAAACTCCTCTGAGCCTCCATTACAGTAATGCACCATATAATCAGAAACATCAACGTTATATAATCAGAATCATTCTTAGGTAGGAAAAAAAAAAAAAAATATATATATATATATATATATATATATATATATATATATATATATATAAGTTAAAAATTGCAGTTTTCAACTCTGTGTCCTTATATGTATAGTCTGCCCTTTATTTCTATTTTCCAAGGCCTAAAAAAACTTAAATCTTGATTTGTTTTTCAGAATTTAAATGTAGATTCACCCTCTTTGACAGTTATTCCTTTTGTGTGATCACTGCTGCAATTTAAAATCTAGTTATATTGTTTACTTTCTCTTCCAATAATTGAGTACTGTTTGCACCTACAGAGATATTTTTCTCTCTGTTCTCCTCCTCAGATTCTCTGTCTTCAACAGCCTTGCTATTTCATAACTCCTGATCACTTTCTGTCAGCTGTCTGGACCTAATTTTCATTTAAAACATCCTGATGTTCAATCCACATTCTCGCTATCTCATAGAGCTCATCAGCAATGCCAAAAACACCATGGCTGCATGTGACAGGGTCTTCCTCGGGTCACACGCGTGGCTCGCCGCTGTTCAAGCATACAGAGAGACAGAGGTTGGTGTTGAAACGCCGGCACAGGCGCGCAGGATTTATTAACAAAAACAGAAAACGAAAGTAAAATAAAGGCGGTCATGTGACGTTACCAGCGATGGTAACGCACAGAGGACAAATACAGTAAACCGTACAAAAAAGTGCAAAATAAAACACAATACCCCAAACTATAACTCAAAAGGTGCCGTGAAAACGGCAGGCCTTGCAGCAGCCCCGATCACAGCGATCAACATGCTTTTATACTGACGCTCCGCTGAGACACGCCCACCTGCCTGCTGGAACAGCTGATTGCTTTCAGCTGCTGCTCCACGCAGACGGGTAATCGTCCCCAGCGGAGCGCCACAGCAGCTAAACAATTAAATCAATATTAACAATTAACGCAAAAACATACAATAAACTACATATTCCATTGTGCAAGGCTTACGCTTTGCCACACTGCAGCTTTTCTGTACCTGTTCCCCTCTGACGTATGTCATCTGTCTCTGTATGTTATGTGTTATTTTGCTGCCCTTTTCGGACTCCTGTTTCATTATCATCATAAGTTCCCTCAGTTGCCTACAATACAAGCATGTATTATTATAATCAGATCATGTTATCCCAAGTGCTTTGTATTAAAAAATATGATTCAACAGTAAAGTAAAATAGCTTCAAACTGGCTAGGTACAATGAACTAAAACACATTTGAGGTCATAAAGCCAATTCATTTTTAACAAGTAAATACACCTATCATGTGTACAGAGTCAATGCACGTTGAAGAGAATATGTAAAAATGTAGTGAAGCATTTCATTGTAAAGTATTTAAATGTTTTAATTATTTTAATTATAATGTTAAATAATAATAAAAATATATAATTTGTATTAGAGAACAATAATTTTATTTAATAACCAATAATAATTTTCCATCAAAAAGAAAAATAAGCCTGCTAAAAGATTATATCTGTATCCATTGTGCTGCTTTCCACAGTACAGAATGGATATCCCTGTTAAAACACTGTTACAGAATTAGAGGCGCAGTAGTGAGTTGATAGATAAGTTGCATCAAAGCTCCCATTATAAAGACAAAACTTGAAATCG
The DNA here is from genome assembly GCF_017654505.1 of Polyodon spathula. Lineage (NCBI taxonomy): Eukaryota > Metazoa > Chordata > Actinopteri > Acipenseriformes > Polyodontidae > Polyodon > Polyodon spathula. The sequence goes on along the minus strand of NC_054536.1, from coordinate 13,322,522 downwards.
CAATAACTCTGCTTTGAAATGTGTTGTACAGGAGTCACCCAGCTAGTCTCTGAAACTGGAATAGGGCTTAACGCTCCATTATGTACTTTGAGTTCAATGGGGTGCATACAAATGTGTTATATTCCTGTTTTTTTCAGCCAGCCATAACTAAAAAACTGCAAGGTGTATTAACATATTGTTCCGCCTTTTGTCAATCCAAAGTGAAAAAATAATAATAATTAAAAGAGATGTTAAGGGTTTAGCCCTTCACAGACGACTACAATTTAGATTCAAATTTAATTTTGTTCAAAGTAGCATAAAAGCTTTCGACAGACTTCAGATGATCAACCAAAACAGTCTGTTGGAACTAACTTTAAACCAGGAGTGATATATACCTATTCATATATCCAAAAAGAAATGAACAAAATATTTACTGCAGTTAAATATCTGTAGGAGAAACTTCAGGGATTACTACCCAATCACTTCACTAAACCCCAAGCCAAGAGAGATACTGTATGCTGTGCAGCATTTCTGTAGCTATGGTTTTGATTACCATATATCATGGCTTCAAAGCACACAAACTACCAGAGAGCATACTAAATATATCTGCATAACCAAGAATGCTTATGGACCCTATATATATATATATATATATATATATATATATATATATATATATATATATATATATATATATAATACTGTGCAAAAGTTTTAGGCAGACATATGTCAAAAATAGGCATGTTAATAGATGATATTTATCAATTAACTAAATGCAAAGTGAGTGAACAGAAGAAAAATCTAAATCAAATCCATATTTGGTGTGACTACCCTTTGCCTTCAAAACAGCATCAATTCTTCTAGGTACACTTGCACAAAGTCAGGGATTTTGTAGGCATATAGTCAGGTGTATGATTAAACAATTATACCAAACAGGTGCTAATGATCATCAATTCAATATGTAGGTTGAAACACAATCATTAACTGAAACAGAAACAGCTGTGTAGGAGGAATAAAACTGGGTGAGGAACAGCCAAACTCAGCTAACAAGGTGAGGTTGCTGAAGACCGTTTACTGTCAAAAGTCATACACCATGGCAAGACTGAGCAGAGCAACAAGACACAAGGTCGTTATATTGCATCAGCAAGGTCTCTCCCAAGCAGAAATTTCAAGGCATGCAGGGGTTTCCAGATGTGCTGTCCAAGCTCTTTTGAAGAAGCACAAAGAAGCAGGCAACATTGAGGACCATAGACGCAGTGGTCGGCCAAGGAAACTTACTGCAGCAGATAAAAGACACATCATGCTTACTTCCCTTCACAATCGGAAGATGTCCAGCAGTGTCATCAGCTCAGAATTGGCAGAAAACAGTGGGACCCTGGTACACCCATCTAATGACGGGAGAAGTCTGGTCAGAAGTGGCCTTCACAGAAGACTTGCAGCCAAAAAGCCATACCTCCGACATGGAAACAAGGCCAAGCGACTCAACTATGCACGAAAACACAGGAACTGGGGTGCAGAAATATGGCAGCAGGTGCTCTGGACTGATGAGTCAAAATTTGAAATATTTGGCTGTAGCAGAAGGCAGTTTGTTCACCGAAGGGCTGGAGAGGGGTACACAAAAGAGTGTCTGCAGGCAACAGTGAGGCATGGTGGAGGTTCCTTGCAAGTTTGGGGCTGCATTTCTGCAAATGGAGTTGGGGATTTGGTCAGAATTAATGGTCTCCTCAATGCTAAGAAGTATAGGCAGATACTTATCCATCATGTAATACCATCAGGGAGGCATCTGATTGGCCCCAAATTTATTCTGCAGCATGACAACCTCAAACATACAGTGAAAGTCATTAAGAGCTATCTTCAGCATAAAGAAGAACAATGAGTCCTGGAATTGATGGTATGGCCCCCACAGAGCCCTGATCTCAACATCATCGAGTCTGTCTGGGATTACATGAAGAGAGAGAAGCAACTGAGGCTGCCTAAATCTACCTGCCAAGTTCATTCATAAACTGTGTGCAGGTGTACCTAGAAGAATTGATGCTGTTTTGAAGGCAAAGGGTGGTCACACCAAATATTGATTTGATGTAGATTTTTCTTCTGTTCACTCACTTCTGTCTATTCTTGAAAGCATTCTTACTTTACAGCATTTCTTCACACCTGCCTAAAACTTTTGCACAGTATTGTGTGTGTGTGTGTGTGTGTGTGTGTGTGTGTGTGTATATATATATATATATATATATATATATATATATATATATATATATAGATATATATATATATATAGATAGATAGATAGATAGATAGATAGATATAAAGAATGATTCATTTTTCAGCAGAAGATGGGATGGTAGAAGAAAGAAGAAGATGAAGATCTCTCGGGTAATGAAAACTGATTCTAGTAAAGAATCTGACATAGATGAGCCTGCACACCGATAAATAATTTTGTGTAAAATCAAAACCATACATTGTATTTAATTCTTTCTGATCCTAGTTCTTGAGTGTTGTGGCTACCACTGGTAATTGTACAGTTTTCATGTAGGAGATCACTACATTTATATTTATGAGGACATTTCTAAAGTAAGATGAAACCATTCAAACTAAGTAATCATAGGGTATACTTCATCACAGAGTGAAAATGTTGCTTCCTTAATAATCTTTAGACCATTAGAGTTTTAGAAAGGTATTGCAAGAAATAAAATAAACATCTAATATTGTATTCTAGATATGCATTTGGAAGGAGTCCAATGTTAGGCTAGTATTAGGGTGTGTGAGAGTTGTATTTATTAAAGGGACTTGAAGGTATCCATTGTTATGAATGGTTAAAATACATATTAGTTAAACAAGTACAGTGCAGTCCATTTATAAGAATCAAATCCGTCCCAGGTGTTTTGATTCTTATAAGCGGATGATTCTTAAAAGCAGACCGATATGATTAATGTGGTGCAGAATCAAGCTTAGTATCAGAATAAGAGCTTGTTCCCTGGCTGCAGTGTAATGGGTTGACCACTAGATGTCACAAGTTCACGCATGTATGCATGCCCATGAAAAATCTACAGCTGCTTTCCTTAACGAATAGAGGCGTAAGGAAACAGAAGTAACAAAAAAATCAAAACTTGAGTAAGAGATCTAGTGTTTGTTCTACATGTTAGTTAGTGCTCCAGCTGAGAGCTAGGTTTATTTTGTTTGTTTTACTAGCAGTTGTTTCGCCACCGCAGTGTAAGAAAAATAAAACCAACACCAGTTTAAAACTGTAAATCAAGTCTCCAGTCTGATAATTTACACTGTCCTCGGCCACTCTGTCACATTACAATTAGCAAAAGCGTGCCATCAGCAGTTTAAATACAGCATACAGATGTCAGTGGTGCTCAATCACTGAGGATAATACATCAAAACAAGTCCTCGTGGGTAAGCAGCTTGCTATATGATCAGGATTATGTTTACTCATCGCTGCAGAATCCTATTGTACTACAGTATACTTGAGAAGTGATTGTCTCGTGAGGATGCATAGTTTAACTGCCGTGTGGTGTTACGTGTAATGGCCATTGGCTTAAAATGATATTACAGTACAGTATTTTACTGTCAGGACTACCACTGCATTTAAACATCTATGGCTTACTTATTTTCTGTTATGATGCAAATCTCAGTTTTTCATTAAACGGAGATGCAAATCACTGCTACCCCCCCCCCCCCCCCCCCCCCCTCCTCCTCCTCCTCACTGCGCTGTCTACATGCATATCACACAGTAACACCGATATACTCAGTATGTATTCAATGAACATGTATTCGCTTTATTGAAACACATTTTCACTAACAGAGAACACAAAAAACATGTCTGCACAATGCAGTGGTGCAATCACGTTTGATTACAAACAATGCAGTGTTTCCAGCATCATTGCACTATCCACACTGCATACGTGCCTAATCACACAAGATGTGATCAAATTCAAATTCAAAAACAGCTTTTATTGGCTGTACACGTCATTGCATTTGATGAAGTACCTTATTACATGCAGTCAGTTTGCCCCGAAATGATTCTTATAAGTGGATTGCTTGATTCTTACAAGTGGATTATTTGACATTGGTTGGTATTGGAATGATTTGGTCCCAGTGGTTTTGATCACTAATTCTTATATCAGTGATTCTTATAAATGGACTGCACTGTAGTATGAAAATGCTTGTATGTCTGTGTAAGCTTTGTGAAATATGAATAGGTAAGTCAGCACTTTAAAGGACATCACACTTGGGCTGTGTGCTGAAAACATCTTATGATACTTTGTTTCCTGTAAAGGTGAATATACAATCTGCTACACTCGCACACTATTTTGTCTTGTTTGTGTTTCACTATAAAAAGCTGTACCTTGTACCATGTCAGAGAAACAGTAGCAGACTGCCTGCAACATGTTGTCTCACAAGATATCTGCTTGAATAAAACTACCTGCTTTATCATCCATATCATGGAGATTGAATGAATTTTTCATCCCTATAGTTAGCATGGTAAAAGTGTATCCATTGTATAGGTTTATTCTATGTGAAGATGGTGAATGTGAAACAGACATAAGCCAAAACCAGATTAGAGTTATAGATTCTGTAGGATTAAGACTGCATTTGTTCAGATCCAAATGAGAGGCAACTATATATAAGCTTAGAGGGGACTACACTCATTTGAATTGCCCAGGTGAGATAAACTAACAACTACCTCCGGACCTGTACTGAAAGGGTGTTCCCAGTTAAAGGTAAAGGCTAATTACTATTTTAATGGTGGCGGGGTACTACTACACTGTTTTTTTTTTCCTTTATAGTTCAATCACACTCTTCCACAGCATAGAGTTACAGTCCAAACGAAGAGTGCCAACCTGATGAAGAAATAAACAGGTGATGATGAAAGCACGAACAGAAAATAGAATAAAAAACCTACAACTAAGTCAGCCAAACTCTGGCCAACTGCATTATCTGCTACTGTGCAGGTCCCACCTTATCATACCTTCCTTTATCTATCATATACATTATAAAACTACAACTTGGTTAGCAGTTCCTAGACTCAAGATGACAATCTTCCCAGTCAAAATACCTCCTTCACAATGAGCCTGAACACCCCAAATTTTCTACTTGACTGTGTCTTTATTAGCCTATAACAGGAGTTTACTGGGATGTCATACCTTTTGTGATTGATGTGTAACTGTATGAAACATTTACAACACCTTTGCTAACTCACCAAGCAGGTTTCCAATATTTACACAACCAATTTCAGAGTTCACCTTGCTAAAAGGCCTGTTATTAGAGTTTTTACCAATCCAGAAGATACACCGAAGGCACGCTCGGTGACACACATCCTCCCTTGATGTAAATCATGGGTTATACATGTTTCACACAAAATTCCTTGCTCCTATCAGGATTTGGCACGCAGCACACAATTCCTTTGTCCTTACCCCCTAAACCTGTCTCCTCTCTTAGGTTAACCAATGGATAGCAACTGCAGGGCTTGATTGCCCCCTCCGTTTTGTTTGTAATGTTCATCTCAGAAACATTCCAGAAACAGTTAATACTAGATTTTATGATCTAGCAAGCATTTCATGGCTAAGCACACATTCCACTTCTCCTTCTACCCTCCTTCTGACCCTGGACATTTGACCCAACCTAATGGTGTACTGGAACATTCTGCCCTTCCCCCCTCCTTTCACATATTCCTCACTAAACATTGCAAAACTGCACCCAATGATTGTTGGTTGATCCTGTTATTCTGTTTGGTTCCTTCATTAGTGACCTTTCACTTACCAGGGTGGAATAGTTCATAAGTCAACGAATCAGCAGAAGCATAGCCAGCCATGAAAAATCACCAAGGCACTTTCCTGTGCCCCCACCACCACTAAAGGTTTTATAAAGGGGAAAAAAAAGATATGAGGACATTGTCATATGTTGTTTATTTAAATACAAAAGTTTGCTTTTTTTTTTTTTTTTTGGATTAAAATACTATTAGAAAATTTAAAATTTGCAGGACCTATGTGGTTTTTCTTTGCACATTCAAATACAATGTAAAAGAAAATAAGAAATGTAGCAATGCCAGTATATCTGTTGCAGATACTATACCTAATTTTAAATCTTATCAAATGTGAATTTTAACAATAATCTCATTCTCCAAATACCAAGAAGTCAAGCGTGCTTGCATACATAAAGTTTTGTGTGATATTAATGATAATATCACATCCATCGATGTGCTTAAGTGGGTTGACAAGATTGAAAAAGTTTAGCTGCATGAGTTAAGCACATCACAATCAGTGAGGGTTGCAGTTCTAGCTTTTCGGCTGACCAGTCGATTATGGTTATGTACTGACTTATACACACGAGAGTATGCATTTGGCATCTATTGATATGATTGGCCAGCTGCGAGGCTCCTTGCAAACCACAGCCCAAAGAAATTGACTCAACCCTCAACTCAACTACTTGTGTCAATCACGCACTGTCTGAAATAAACCTTGAAACATCCGACTTCAAATGAAAAAGTCAAATGCTCCTAAATACACAAGACTGGTGTGTGTGTGTGTATATATATATATATATATATATATATATATATATATATATATATATATATATATAGTAGCGTTTTCTGGGGCGGGTTCTTTGTAAGGCGGGGTTTACACATAAAGCCACAAAACAAGTCCAAGTAAAGGTTAAAACCTGTTTATTATTTTCAGGCTTTGACAGCATTCTTGATAAATTTAAATCAAAGCAAACAAAGTAAATAATCCGCCGCCAGTGGGAGGTCCTTCAAGCGTTGTCTTTTCAAGCCGGGGTTTGTTACCGAGAGTCGTTTTCATACAGAAGGTGGGTCCAAGTGCCATTTGAGTTCTCCAGTCCAGTCCTAGTTTGTCGTTGAGTGTTCAATCCTTGTTGTAATTATATTTATCTCTCTGTAAAACCTCCTTCTCCACAGTACACGTTCTCTCTCCAAATACCTCCTACTCCTTCACCTGCCAGGATCAAAAAGACAAAGAAAGAAATCCAGGGTGAGGTTAAATAGAGCAACTGATTAGTATCACCTGTCTGCAGTTTGGCTCTGATTACAACTGGAGACAGGTGTGGCTGTTCTGCTGCAGTCTAGAAGTTTCCACTGAGCTGTCCATGGTCCTGCCTCTGTTGAATACTTCACATTGCTCTCCGTGGTCCTGGCAGCCAAAAAACAAAGAAACCTTGCAGGCACATAACGTCCATCCACAACACAACCCCTGAAACCGCTACAATATATATACACACACACACACACACACACACACAAATAACACAAGGACATAAGAAGGTTTACAAACGAGAGGAGGCCATTCGGCCCATCTTGCTAAAATTAACAAAACAAACTAAATATTAGCAGCACAGGGCAAAATGGTTGTGGGAGATTAATGAACAAGTTTACAATTTACAAATAGACTACATATGAAAACGACAGCACCGTAAATAATAAATATGAGGTAGATCCTGTAAACAAAGCTCACAGTCCACTAACCCCCAGACAGAACATATGTTTTAAAATCCACACACAACACAATTAATACAATGACTGAAATACAATTTACCAGTTTCAATTCTCTAAAATAGATTCATCATAAAGTCAATTAGCCCATAAACAATAAATAGTGGCCCAATGTGAGGGGAAAAACAGAGAGACAATATATTACAAGTCAGTTTAACCGTGTACTTTCTCAACTACACAAACTTGCTTTGTTTTCACCACATACAGCAATCATTAACGGATCACAACTCTTCCCTGGTCAACTCATTCATGGGTAGAACTATTCATTTTCCAATCAAACTGGAATAAACCCTAAAAACAAAAGTAGCTAAACAAACAAACAAACAAAAAGGCGCTCTGGCGTTCACAAACACAATTTCTTTTCAGTCATCATGGTAGCAGGACCAACAGGAAGAATCCTGAACTGGTTAGATACAAGCAAAACAATTCATACAAAAAAGAGAGACAGTAAAGTCAAACACTGCTGTAATCCAGTACAAGAGATAATGAATACAAAACATTACACCATGTGTGTATTAATTTAACAACTACAATTCCCAATAGTGATAGTTTAATGCTATTCATAATTAGTAAGCTCTGTTTACATCATGTTTCATTAAAATCGTGCCCAACCTGTATATATAAATATTATTGCATGCCACCAAACCAATCAGTTATTAATAAGCCAATGTCTCCTCATTTTGTATAATTCTGTGTTATGATGTACAAAACATATCCTTCTTTGAGTCAGATTATTCAGAACCATCTTTAACTCTAATCTATTTAGTAAATAAAAAATAAAAAAAGATTTTGAGTGTCTAATATTAAATATTTCCTTGTTTGTATTGATCTCACTGCTAGTGTTGTGAAGCAATCATCATTAAGCTGCTATGATTGCATTTTCTCAGAGGGTAAATGATGGCAATGGTGCTTATGAATAAACACCTGCTGAGAATCAGTATGAAGTGATGAAGAAACCACAAATGTCTGGAAACGCCACACTAAATATGTAAAAACTAATGATGAGATGCAGTCTCACCTCCCAATAGTCATAATACAAAAAGATATGGAAATAACAACAAATTATAATTTTAATTAAAGTGGTCTGCATTAAATCTAAAATATGTAAAACATTTTCACATGCAATAATTCCACCAACTAAACTTAACATTATGATTTCAACTCTCTAATTCCCGAATCATCTAAGTGATTTGATGGTGCATGTATTCAGTTATGCCATGAGAACAGATATGTATTTAAACTCTTACAGAAAACCTTGTAGTGCACAACTTACCATTGCTGACCCCTGTGCTCTATTCATTACTGAAATATATTTTTCAACATATTTGTCTTCAATGTATATGTGGCAGAGCAAAGCTCTGCCCTTTTTAAATTGGCAGGGATGGGGTTAATTTCCCCTACCTGCCTGGGTTTATTATGTTCAGGTGGCTGGGGTTGATTAGTTGTTTAGGTTAATTAATGATCAATCAGCACCCAGCCAACTGACATAAAAGGAGGCCTCTGCTTCTCATTTGGGAGGAGGGAGCTGAGGAAGAATGTTTTTGGGTTTTGGGGTTTGGGGTTTGGGTTTTGGGTTTTGGGTTATCCACTGAAGGCATTGCCCAGCCTGGAAATTGTTATTTTTGTTAGTTTTGCTTTTTTTGTTTGGTTATTTGTGTTTAAACATCATTACTTTGGCCCTTGTGCCCCTTTATTTTTGTGTTTATTTATAATACAATTAGGATTTTTTGAACTGCAGTCTGTCTCTGGGCCTCTATCCACTCACCAGCCTGTCACAGTATATTAAATAACATGCTTTACATGCACCTGTATTTGTGAAAGATGTGAAAGAACATGCTACAGTGAATTGTGGGTTACAATATTATCAGTAAAAATAAGTTATAGCCTATCATTGGATAAAAAAAAGGAGGTGTGATGAACTAAGTCATTTTTCACAGCCTTTGGGAATTTCGATGTACAGTAATAAAACAAATAAAAGGTACTTTGCCTAATAGCCTGTGCTGTGTAACTGAGGTGTTTTGCACTGTGAATTGTCTGACAGCGAGTGACAATAGTTAGGCAATATATCATTGACCAATGTGAGTTGCTGCCAGGGTCCAAGAAAAGTGTCTATCAATAAAATACAATTAGCAAAATAAAATGTTGACTTTAGATAATAAATAAGTGGCTGAGCGGCGCTCCACCACAAAAAAGTATTCTCTGGCTCCATTATACACCTTGAGTGACACAAATGAGGACGCTATAAAAAAAGCCAACAAAATGCTTGGATATACAGTGAAAAGTGTTGAATTTAAATCAAGGGAAGTAATGTTAAAACTTTACAATGCATTAGTAAGACCTAGTCTAGAATATTGTGTTCAGTTCTCGGCACCTCAATACAAAAAGGATATTGCTGCTCTAGAAAGAGTGCAAAGAAGAGCAACCTAAATTATTCCAGGTTTAAAAGGCATATGTCACAAAGACGGCCGGAGTGGGGGACGACAGACCAGAAACAGGAACCAGGAAATAAACGACAGTGAGGTGGAGTTTGATGGAGCTGATCGAATGGTCTCGCTCAGCATTTAATAGTGCACAGACAGACAGAAAATAAAAGGTTGCAAAGACAAACAAGACAAAGGACAATGCATTGGTAGCCCAAAAAAACAGACAAACAAAACGGACTAACACTAAACAAACATGGTGAGCTAATATTTTACTTATCATTACTATTATTATTATTATTACCTCTGTCTCCAATCCCGTTCTCCACTCACCGAACACACGACCCCGAGTGAGTGAAAACATGCAGCTTTTATGCAGCTGTACAGAGACTCGATTGCTAACCAATCATTCAATTGGAGTCGTGGTACAACTGCACGTGAAATAATAAAGTGCAATTCCCTGTGCTCATATATTATTACATTTTACCTTCACGTGAAGTGCTGTGCAATCCTCGTGCCTTAATACAAATATACATTTTAAACACTTGTGTTACACAGACCTGTTTCTATCCCGTGTACCAATGACTATACACATTTAACACACAACATACAACACAAAATACACACAGGGGCGGGCACTTTGCCACAGCATATCATATGCAGACAGTCTAAAATAATTTAATCTATTCAGTCAAGCATTACAAATTCTAAAATAAATTGACAATGTCGACCCAAGGGACTTTTTCAACCTGAAAAATGAAACAAAGACCAGGGGTCACAAACAGAGAGTAGATAATGGGTCATTCAGAACAGAAAATAGGAGACACTTTTTTACACAGAGAATTGTGGGAATCTGTAACTAACTCCCCAGTAATGTTGTTGAAGCTGACACCCTAGGATCCTTCAAGAAGCTGCTTGATAAGATTTTGGGATCATTAAGCTACTAATAACCAAATGAACAAGATGGGCTGAATGGCCCCCTTTCTTTGTAAACTTTCTCATGCGTTTATGTTCTTAAGTATTTAATAGTGATCAACAAGGCTTATCAAAGTCAATCACAGTTTACAAAATAATAATATTTATTTCCCAGCTACTGAAGAGCAAAAATCCAGATTCATCTTCCAAGTAGCTGGCATGCCAAAAACCCTTGGTGCATTTGATTGCACTCATGTGGCCTTTTTGACCAAACTAATGTTATGTATTGAAACAGGAACAAGCTAATGTGCAAATTATCAACGTTTTAGCAAACTATACCCAGGGTCATGCTATGATTTGTTCACACTGCAACATAGCGATTCTTTTTTGTCATTATGGTCTAAAGAGCTCACAGATTTGACTTCTTGGTATGTGTAAAACATAATAATGTATCTGTCTTTTAAAGCTTATAATATGTTAATTCTATTAGTTATGTTTTTTGGGGTGCGGTATGATAGTTTCTAAACAATGTACCGGTATATGTAGGTTTCAATCACAATGATGTAGTCGGCTTCTGTTAACTTTAGTGAAAGCTGTGTCATGCAACAAAATATGCTGCTGGGCTTTTGTAAACTTTTTTGTTAGTCCCTCCTTCCTCCTTTGTTAGATTAAGTTCTTCCAGTTTCAGGAGGCTCTTACTCTGTCCTCCATTTTACTTTAATAGAATACCGGTCCCACAATGTATGTATTACATTTATTTTAACAAATAAGTGCTTTCTCCACCCAAAATAAATAATAATGGAGAATTACCTCTTATGTGATAGTAAGACAGTTTTGTGGTAATGTAAAACAACTTACTTCAAAGTAATTATTTCTCTACTATGTTTTGAACATAGATATGTAACTGCGTAACAGATTCCTTCATGTATGAGAAGTCCTACTTATACAATGGAAATTATACCTTTTGAAAATATCCTCCTAAATGCATGAGTTACACCCATCTAAATCCCTTATTTGCTTTTGAAACCTGAACTGTGTTTAATGTAAATCAACCCTCTTTACTGCAGCCTTCTACTTTTCCAAAAAATCTTCAGTTTTTTGGGGAAATGGAAACATGTGTTGATGTGGTAAACTTATTTTCTAATCACAACTGTATTTCTGTATCAATCTGGAGAACATATGTGATGAAATGTGTGTTAGACCATCCACTTGCTTTCTATCTGAAATGCAAATCATTGCATTTGTTAATTTGCATATTGTATACATTGAGTCAATTTTGTCTTCATACCATAAATGCTTTTCAGGGAAAAAAAAAAAAAAAAAAAAACTTTTAATGACACTGTTTTCCACAAGCAATAGTTTAGCCATTTAGGACAGGGCTACATAAGCACATTCTGCACTCATACAATATTATTTATTAGCATTTGTGGGATGGATAAACAAAAGTGACGGGTTGTGCCAAACATTCTTATCTTCAACATTCAAAATCAATTATACTATACTTTGTCACCAAATCTTGTGCAAAGACATATGCACTAGTAAGACCTCATCTTGAATATTGTGTTCAGTTCTGGTCACCTCGCTATAAAAAAGATATTGCTGCTCTAGAAAGAGGGCAAAGAAGAGCGACCAGAATTATTCCGGCCTTAAAAGGCATGTCATATGCAGACAGGCTAAAATAATTTAATCTGTTCAGTCTTGAACAAAGAAGACTACGCGGCGACCTAATTCAAGCATTCAAAATTCTAAAAGGTATTGACAATGTCGACCCAAGGGACTTTTTCGACTTGAAAAAAGAAACAAGGACCAGGGGTCATGGAGATTAGACAAAGGGGCATTCAGAACAGAAAATAGGAGACACTTTTTTACACAGAGAATCATGAGGGTCTGGAATCAACTCCCCAGTAATGTTACTGAAGCTGACACCCTGGTATCCTTCAAGAAGCTGCTTGATGAGATTCTGGGATCAATAAGCTACTAACAACCAAACGAGCAAGATGGGCCGAATGGCCTCCTCTCGTTTGTAAACTTTCTTATGTTCTTATGTTCTTATAGTCTTGCACAGCCTCATTTCTGGTAACACCAATATTCTACTTTTACTACCTGTTTTATATTTTGCTACAATCTCATCCTCAGATCTCAGAACATCAATTGCACATTGTGTGAAAACAGGTATTCCGGATCTGCCAAGTAGCAGTCTGTGACCTGATTGTGGCTTGTGACCCAATGTTGAGAAACACTGCCTGAAAGCCTAACAGTTGTGAACAGTAGTCTAATCCAGCGCACCCTGTAACTCCTTTGCCTGATTTCAAAGCAATTTTCAATGTGAAAGACAAGAAGTATGTTTGAAGCAGCAGCCTTAGAGAATAATTGACCCCTCCGGGGACTCCTGGAATAGTTCCTGGTTTGAAAAGAAAGTCTCTTATCTAATGACTTTGAAAACAAAGCTGGCTATTGACCCTGAGTAAAGAATGCTATGAAAACTTTATAATAAGCTAAAGGGTCCAATTTTGGTAACAGTTAAAAAGTTTTTCTGAAGCACACACTTATGCATCTTCTTCAAAATCACTGTTTGTGCGAAAAGCGAAACACATATGTGATGTGCCACTGGCTAGATTTCTTTTATGGGACACATTTACATAGACAAAGCATATTTTAAAGAACAAAATAAGCGTGACGTATAGTTTCAGATTTTGAAATTCTGTCTGTGTGTTTTTGGATGTTGTAAACCAAAATAAATGCCAAATATTACTTCTATTTAACTGTCTGAGTGCATGCTAACAAAAATGTAAAGCATGACAACGCTAAACTACTGTAGTACAGCATTAAATACTTTTTTAATTATAATGCTTCTTTAAAAACAACAATATAAAAATAGCAGAGTGTAACAGGGGTGTTGTGTTACGAGGGTGTGTATGTGAAGATTGATGGGAGAGACACAGAGGTTGTCCTGTAAAAAACATTGAATAAAGTACTATTTGCACAGGATTAAAATTCACCAGATTTTCAGTTGACTTTGGAATTTTTTGTGACATCTGGTAAACTGTGGATGTGACGAATGTAGGGTTGAGTTATCAATGATAGGACCAAAACCCTGCCCTGCTTGTAGCCATATGGTTAATCATTGTCAATGCTATTTCAATGTGATGGCCCTGAAGGTGTGTCTTTCTCACATCTGAACACTGATCCAGATAATGTAAGATGAGTTGAATGTGTGGGGTGTGAAACTGATCATACTGTAAGATGGGCACATTTGGGTAAGCTGGAATGTAAAGAAGGCATCCCTGCTAGGTGTGTCCAGATATCTTGCAGGTATCAAGTAAAGGATATTGTCCCTCATACCTGTAATGAGAAGAGATGACTAGCTCGTCCTGTCGTGGCCTTCACAGAACCACTCAGAGCTGAACCAAAAAGAAAAGTTGAATCCTGCTGGAACAGGGTTGATTTGCTTGACATAAATGGGAGAATAAGTAAGTACCCTACTTATAAATGTATTATTATATATTCTTTATGTTAGTTTACAATAATATAATATGATATATCCTGTTATTAGACTACAGTATTATTGTTTAAAATATTCTTTGTGAGAATATTTTAGTCAAGGGGCGTAAGTGGTGAACTATATATGGCTTCAATAAATCATAGAAATTAATGAAGACCTGGTAAAAAACAACCTTGAGACTTGACATCTATGTGAACCCACCCCCGGGATCCGTACCAAACAGCTATTGGTTAGAAAGTCAAGTAGTAAACCTTTCAGTCTTCCATTTGTTGTAACTGCAATGCTATAATAATGCAGATAATTTTGAGACTAGATAAAGTAGGACAGTAAGAAAAAAAAGAAAATGCTGCTTAACAGGTTTGAAATTGCACTTTGTTGAATTTGCTGAAATACATGTTTAATCGCAATGCTGAAAAAACAGTACGTGACGGGAGATGAAACAAAGACAAACTTAAAATGGCCAAAGAAAAATGAGCTGATACTTTAATACAAACTGTAACTTGTTCTCTGTGTCAGTGCAACATAGTGCTACAAAAAGTAAAGTGAGTGTATGGTTATGGTTCAGATTAACGGTATAGCGAGGTGATCGGTTCCTTTGCAATGGTTAATGCAACACGATCCAGAGATGTCGCTAACGGCCAGCAGCAAACCCGGACAACATTGCACTTGTGTCACAATTAACTGTATTTGCACCACAAGCACTATAGCACTCACTGTGGACTTGTGATCGTGTTTGTATTACATGTGGGTGTTTAAAATATCGGGACTATTATTTCAGGGGATTAAACAGAGCAATACAGAGCATGTATTGTTTGTTGTCATTAATGTTTACTATTTTGTCACCAGCACTTTGTTGTCTGTCAGTCTTGAGCACTGCATCACCCCTACACCTGCACATTGCAAACCACTTTGCCACAGTAGCATAAATGACTGTTAAAACCACAAGAATTAATATACTGTAGTACAGTACCACTGAAATGTAATTAAAATAATTATCACTTTGTTGACTATGCTATCCCCAGTTTGATGGTAGTGCATAAGATTCACGTGAAATACCTGCTGTGAATACATAGTTTAAAATAGTTTTGATCACAGCATGCATTCTATATTATTTAATTTAGCTGTGTTCTGGGATGAAAGAATTTTTTATATTCAAGAATTAATATGCTGACTCTATGCTTTTGATTGTCAAAATGTAAACTCTTGTCACCACGTTTCACAAAATGCATTATTTTGATCAAACTGTATTTTATAAATTAAACAAGGAATTGCTGTAAGTAAAACAAGCTGCATAAATATTTTACAGCCTGTAATCTTTAAAATGTACTGTGAGGCAAAAGTTTTATTATGGGGCAAGTTCAGCATGGAAGAGGGGGTCTTGGTCTCAGTTCAGCTCCTCCTACATGGTATAAGGCAACCCCAGCTCAACGGAGGAAGCTGGTAGTCAACGAGGTGCAAAAGCAGGAAGAGGGGATCAGGTGTGTGTGTGTGTAAAGGCCGTTTCCCAGGCCAAGCAGGGAGAATGGATGAGATGGGAAATTGTGGATCAGTTTCCTCATCAGATCAACATATGATATTCTCCCATCACCACAAAACCTAAACCTATGGGTGGGTGAGGATCCCTCATGTCCTTTGGGTTCATAACCTGCAACATTAAGGTACATTTTGACAGGATGTAAGGTGGGTCTTAGTCAAGGATGGTTTACTTGGCACCATGACCAGGTACTGCGATGTTTGGCCTTAGCATTGTTAAGACAAGCGTAACCTGACCAATAAGTTGCCACCGGTTCCATCAAAGCATTACACACAAAAGACAATATTCCTCCATCCAGGAGAACAACCACCAAGAAAAGATGTTAAAACCAAGCCCTGCCTAGAATAACTGGAAGCTGCTAGAGACTAGAAGATGCTGGCAGATGTTGGTCAATGGCTTATTTTTCCAACTGAGATTGTCACCACTAACCTTCGACCAGACATTGTCTTGTGGTCTGGATCAGCACGCCTTGTACATCTGGTAGAGTTAACAGTGCCATGGGAAGATACTGTGGATGAGGTGTATGAGAGGAAGAAACTTTGGTATGCTCAACTAGCTGCTGAAGTGGAACAGCGAGGATGGAGAGTCCGAGTTTAGCCAGTAGAGGTGGGTTGTCGAGGATTTGTGGCACACTCCACAACCAGGTTTCTCAGAGATGTTGGTTTCAATGGCCAAGAGTTGTGTCGCACAGTGAAAAACTTATCTGAAGCAGCAGAAAGGAGCAGCAACTGGATGTGGTTGAGACAGTGCTAGTTGGTGCTTATCTTGGCGAGAGCCAATTTCAAATCAGCATGAAGTTTAACATCTACTTTCATGTAATGGAAATCTTGAAAATGTAAGACACAAATGCATACTATAGCCAGAGACATTTTCAATAGGGAAATCATGGCACCAGTGTCCAGGTGGTTTTGAAGTACAGAAACTACAACCCAAAAGATTAATATATAAACATTAACTTTAATTTAACAATTGAATATTGTGTACTTTTGTTGTAAGCAACTTTTTGTTACTGCTATTTCAGTAAGGAACAATTATTTTTATTTATTTATTTATTTTTAATTCTAGAAGCCAGCGTTTTTACACCGTATTCGTATTATTTAACTGATGTTATAATAGACAGCCCAGACTTTAATTAACTGGGAATTCATGTCCGTGGTTGCATGTTCTGTCAAATATCTCTTCTTAACTGTGACTAGAGGTTTATGGTGGATGCCCCCTGCTGATTTAGCACTAATTGTCGTAAGACATCTTGGAAGTTGGAACTGTAGGCATAACATATAGTAGAAATGTATATATTATAAAATCATGTCATATAAATGATTGCAATGAATACATTTATGACTTTTTTTTTTAAATGTCTGGCTGTCAAGTAATTGTCATGATTTTCTGAAATCCCTGTATGAAATATGAATCTAATGTCTTTTTTTAAGTGTTGCTCTCAAAGAAAAAAAAAAAAAAAAGATTTTCCATGGGCTGACAACTCTTAAGGCATCAACTAATTAAGTGTGCCTATTTTTGAAAATTAACTAAGCCGGAACACAGTTAGATGTTACATAAATTTTCCACATAATTTGTTGGAGTGCCTTCATGGAACAAAATGTAAAATCCAATAAAACGTTATTTAATTAGGTGTAAAAGCAGTTTTAAAAAACAATGGATGGAGTCAGATGTGTTACAGGTTTAATATATGTGTTTAAAATTAATTCTAGTTCAGGAAGATTTAGGGATATATATATATATATATATATTATAATATATATTATATATCTATATATATAGATATATTAATAAGAGTAAGCAATCAGAGCATAAAGGTACCTGCAACACCTTTCCAACAATATCTGTCATTCACAAGTACTGGTGGTCTTTCCCAACACTGGAGCTCTGTTTTAAACTCTCCTGCAGCTGTTCGCCTCCTTGTATTTTTAGTCCAGAAGAGAGCCTCTCTAGTTATATCAGTCTCCCCTCCTCAAAACATAGCTCACGTACCTCCATTTTCTCATAGCAACTTTCACAATAATGTCTTCATGTTTTATTGCTTCTCTGATTTGGTGGTTTGAGATGTGTTCTGACTATTGTATTTGTGATGATACACAGGCATGTATTATGAAAGACTGAGCTTTTGTTCCAGTGTTTTTGTCATCTTACAACACTTCCTACCATACCCCAAGGTTGTTTTAACATTACTTTGGTAGAAAATAGTTTGGTAGCTAGTAAAATGTCCTTTGTATACCAAATCTTACTGAGAATTGCTTTCTGTGCCCTATCACTGACATCAGTTTCTATACCACCTTTGTATGTGATAATACTCTTCACTGTCTTCTCTCGGAGTTGGCTGATGTTACATGAGATTAAACATATGTCATATGAATAGCTGAGTTCGTCCAAAATTGTGTACTTGGTCCAGTTGATGCCATATCTGGAGTTATTTAGAGCTTCGCTCACAACCCAATAAATTGGTAGACGAAAATAAGGAGAAGATAGCAAGCATCAGTTCCACACCAGTAGAAATTTGTTTTTGCTCATGTGTCACACTGCATTCAAAGTCACTGTAAAAATGTTTGAGTATGTTAATCATCCTATGTGATTCCATAAGCCCTTACGATCTTCCACAGGCTCACACGATGGATGCAGTCAAAGGCTTTTTCGGAGTCTATGAAGTTGAGACACACTGGGGTCAAGCATTCAATCTATTGCTCTATAATATTTCTAAGTAGAATCTGGTCACTACAGGAGTGGTCTTGACGGAAGCCTGCTTGCTCTTTCCTCAGGATGGCATCCAATATGGTTGCAAACAGTTTAGAATGACTCTGCAAAATACCTTGCTCACTGTAGGCAAGAGTATACCTCTCCAGTTGTGGCAATTACCATTGTCACCCTTCTTAGGAATCTTTGTTATTGTTATTAGTCCCTTTTCTCTGTGCCAGATTTTGTTTAACACAGATGGCAATAACCATGCTACGCTGGCAGTTTTGTTTTTTAGGATCTTTTGGGGAATATTGTGAACTCCTTGACTACTTATTGCATCATAATACAGATTGATGTCTGCTTTTACAGTAATGTATTTAGCTTTTATACTATATTATTGTAAATCTGAACCTAGTTTATTGTTTGCATACATGGTACTTTGGTTGTTAGGATCCAACATAACCTCTCTCTGCTTTCAGATGATGTAGTTTGGCTGACTATATAACTTCAGCCTGGGGCTTACATATGCTATTGCTGAGGTTTTAAAGAATATAGTCCTTAACTGCCAGAAATGGCAAAGATAAGTCAGTTTTTAAAGCAGTTGATCCAGACTTATTTTGATTTTCAGATATGATGAGCCGCGTAGTAAGACAATTATACTGCATTGTAATGTGATCTTGTAGAGCCAATTACAGCATTTAATTTATCCAAACCATTTAATAAATGCATCATTTTTGATTATTTCAGAACCAAATGCTCCTGTGGAAGTGTCGCATTGCGGTCAAGACTCAGCAGGAATAAAAGCAGGAGGCAGGAGAGATTTCAGTTTTAAAGCGCTTTCTGTGCCCTTTTATTTAAACAAACAAAGAAACAAAAGGTTTAAGCAAAAATACAAATACAAAATTAGAACCCATGTAAAGCAAGCACACAGAGCTCTCAGCTCTACTCAAACCTAACTGAGCCCCCGAGAAAACGGTCCTGACTCCTTTTTTTTTTTATACCTGCAGTTGGACTCAAATTGGCAATCAATCATCCAATTTCAGCCTGACAACATTCCACACATGGATTTTTCAGGGATGGGATTTTAACCCCACCCCTGCCAATCTTGCATACACAATAGATACAATGATACTTACACAATAAAACACTCCAACACATACAATATATACATGTGAAGTGCCTCTGGCCTGCCACAGTTCCATTAATATCTACACATTATCTACAAACATAAATAAATTTTAGCCCAATCATCATGCCTGTTAAGTAGGTAAAAAATAAATAGTAGTTATTATGTATTGCAATTGGCAGATATGGGGCCTTTTTCAATTGACCTCATTACCGTTGGGATAAGTCAGCCCTCTACATCGTACTCCATTGTTTTTACTGATGCCAGTCAACGTTCCTTCTAAGGCTAAAATGTGCACATTTTTCACAATAACTGGCAACAACCTTTGTACTCAGTTTACTAACTTTCACAAGTTATTGTCATAAATATCAACCTCAAATCGAGACTCCAGCATTCTGAGCTGAACCATTTTGACAGCATTCTTGCAAACAATTAACATAAACATATTTGCATCTGTCTTGCAGCGGATTCTGATTTCCCTCTGTAGAAATGCACGTCACATACTTGCAGCGCTCGCTCAGGCACCAGGAATCTAGTATGTATAGCACAGGGTGGGCGAAGCAGGCGTCTGCCGATTCTGCCTCTATGGAGAGTGTTGCTTGGCGCTACTCGTGAACTCGTATAACTGAATACTAATCAGTGAAGAACAATCTTTTTGCATTATTTATAAGTTTAAATACTCTGGTAAACATAAATAAAAACCACAATACTTTGATGTTTTTGTTTTATTTCCCTTTTAAAAAACAACCATTTCAGAAATCGTCTCAATCATTTTGAAGCCGGTAAAAATGTAATCAAAATATAAATGTAGTGTCGAAAATAAACACTTAAGTGATAGTAATTGAAGTAGACATACTATGTGCAAGTTGATTTTATTCATCATGTGACTTTGCTGAAACATGGCATGGCAGATGCACCAAAGAAGAAAAAAATGCAATGTTTCAGTAAGACAGAGCTAAAAAATAAAATGTATCTGATTATCTATATTTTTGCTCTCATTCCATTGATCATGTTTAAGTCAATACCATAAAATATCACATTACCAGACCAGTTGTAAGCACGCACAAAACAAGAAAGCAAATAAAGATGGCAGCAATGGCAAAGCACTGCATTCTACTATGCTGAAAAACTTAGATCTAAGGACCAGTACTGTACTACGCTCAAGACGGGGCTTTCCCGAAGTAAGTAAGCCAAATTAATTGCGCATTTAGTTATTGTTTAGTTTATTTCTTTCCATGGTACCTGCCTTTAATAAAGCTATAACTAACAATATTAAACCATGACTGTTTCTTAATTAAATTATATTTTCTGACAACAAGCTGAAAGCTATTTTTCTAGCTATAGTACTTTCCTTAAAGGAAATTGATCACTTTACTGTGTAAAGGATGTAGTCATTACACTACACACTGTGTTTGTTTCATAAATACATTATGTCTGGAGATAAGTCTACATAAGTCAGAATTAAAAAAAGAAATAATTGGGAGGATTAATTATGTGTTTACATTATCAAAAGCTCACCGTTGTTTAATGATACAACTCAAAAGGTGAAATATGAGGGCCATAAACTAGAACGGAACTGCACGTTCATTACATCGCATGGAAGGGCCACCTAGTTAAATATAGGAAGGCTCTGGCATTGGCTAGATCATCATATTATTCGAATTTAATTGAAACAAATACAAATAATCCTCGATTTCTTTTCACTACCCTAGATAAATTAATTAATCCTTCCCCTAATAGTCATGCCCTTGACATTGGCTCCTCTCACAGCTGCAATGACTTAAAATAAAATACTGGACATCAGAAATGAGATTCCACAGACACCCTCTATTAACCCTTTGCAGTCCTTTGTTGGACCGTGTCCGACATCATCAAAAAGGCATCAGTCACAGGTCCCTAGTCGGACTTTCTCTGGAAAAAGCAGAGAAAAGCTTTCAATCGATGAGAGAAACCAGAAAAAAAAATTGAGGCAGATCTGAGCAATTCGCATAGTCCTTTCCCCACAGACATAACACTGACATAAACAAACAAGAGAGCTGCTTCTGCATCCAGCGCGCAAAGAAAATCACAGACATTTGCCAAGCTTTTGGAGATGTTATACAAATAAAATAATGCTTGGATAGCATTACTGAGAAGTTTGGTGATAAATCGACTGATCAGGAGATAATTTATCAGTGTGCATGGCTATGAATTCATATGTGATAAATACAGCGATCAAGGGGTGGGGCAGATCTGGAGATGCAGTACTGAGTGTCATGTTGATATTTAGTGCCTATTTAGTTAAACCTGTTTTACTGTGAAGAAAAATACTTTTAAACAGCTTATGTAAAAATAAATTAGACCCGACGAGACTTACAGGCACTTAATATATGGAGGTCAAAGGGTTAAGGAGGACTCCAGCACAATTTTACCAACTACATCTATTAAGGCTGCTATGGGGGCTTTTTCTTTGATTACCTTGCAGGAACTGACAGAGCTAATTCAACATATGATAGCTACTACATGTTCTCTTGATCCTATTCCTACAAAACTATTAAAATATGTTCTTGGTGTTATTAATACCCACATTATAAATATTATAAATGGTTCACTTTCCTCTGGTATAGTTCCCTCAGCTCTTAAGGTAGCTGTGGTAAAGCCAATGCTTAAGAAACACAATTTGGACCCTAAAGTCCTCAATAACTATAGGCCAATCTCCAACCTGTCATCTTAGAAAAGGTTCTAGAGAGTTGTTGCAATATAATTACAAAAATTTCCAACTCTCAATGGTATATTCGAGAAGTTTCAATCTGGTTTTCATGCTGCACATAGTACCGAGATGGCCCTTGTCAGAGTTGTGAATAATTTGCAGATAAGCTCTGACTCTGGGTTTCCATCAGTTTTAATTCTTCTAGACTGAAGTATTGCCTTTGATATTGTAGACCATTCTATCCTACTGAATCATCTTCAAAGCACAGTACTGTCTGACCTTGTCCTATCCTGCTTCAAATCTTATCATTCTGATAGGTTTCAGTTGCTCTCTATTCAGGAGGTATAATCAGCATTATCTGTGGAAGTTGTCTGTGGTGTTTCACAGGGTTCCATTTAGGTCCATTGTTGTTTTTATTATATTTGGTACCATTAGGTGACATCTGCAGACACATAGTGAACTTTCATTGCTATGCTGATGATGCCCAGCTATATTTGTCCCTGAAGCTGGGAATAGTGGCGAAGACGAACACACACTGTCCTCCTGTCTTTCACTCTGCAGGCCCACCATTCAGCATCGGAGGACAATACAGTAACATTTGTTATTGTTAATGAAATGCCAGCAATAAGATAAAAAAGTATTTTCAAAACACCTTAATTTGTAGACTGAATTACATTGTTCATGGAAGACTAAATATGATTCTCACAACTGTGCTGGACATTTGTTTTCTGAACTGTTGTAATATAATTCTTAAGTTTTCCTGCTTATTTTAATACCAGCAATGAGAAATCATGTCTATAAACATTATGACATGTTTGAAGTGAAGTGAAGTGTCTTCAGGTGCATTACTTACTATTACAGCAACAAGTCTTATTTAAAAAAAACTCTTGGCTTTAATAAAAAATAAAAAAATAAAGAATTGTGGTAATAGTTGTTATTGTACTTATTTTAACAACATTACATTTTATGTTCCAATGTTGTGTTTAAGTACTAAGCCATTGATAGAAAGCAGGGAGAAAAAATGGAATTGGATATTTTTGAAAAAATGAATTTGCTATTCTCAAGAATGGAAAATCAATAGCCCTAAAGATGGTTACAACTGAAGACAGTACAGCCACCAATGTTTTATACAATAGTATCAAGTCATTATATGCACACCACCAGTAAGCTATGCAGTCTATATCTATGATAACAACTGGCAGGGGTGTAGTTATGATAGTATCTCAGACAGGTTTCATAAAGGTAAATATACATATGGTAGTGTGCACGGGGGAAGGTAGCAGCAAGGCTGGTAGGTGACATAATCATATACAAAGACATAAGCCCGATATATACTCCTTGCAAAGGAGCCGACTCTTTTGTGCAGTGGTATCGGCGCTATGCTTCAGCGCGAGAGGTCCTGGGTTCACGCACGCCCTGCGCCTGTGTGTGGATGGCCTCACCCTGTGTGAAGCGCCTGCCTGCAGGAATCGAGATCACTACATTGGTGTTAAAAGTGGACGCAGGTGATTCACAATCAGATCCACAATAAATGTCTTGTTTAAATTTAAATCAGGTTGTAACATTTTTGAGATACTTGTGTTGGAATATTTTTTCAAAATTGTATAATGCAACAAAAATTAATATATTAAAAGGGTTAACGCGTGGCCGAAGGTTTCTCACTGATAGTTTACCCTTTCTCAATCAAAACGGCAAGCTTCTCAGTATCTAAAAAGCTGCTGATGGGAATGCTGATGTCAATAAAGCTAGTGTATCCATGGCATCATATTCTTTAGTGATTGTCTATACTTACTGGTGCAAATGAAGAAATTGTTAATTGTTTTTTTCTATAATGTATTATTTTGTACTTGTAATCTCAGCTTGAGATTTCCACTTATTAAAATAATAAAAACAGACAATGTTGTTATAAACACATTTACTCATTTATTTTTTTACTATACTGGCCTTAAACTTATTGTGATTTTGGCAATAAATAAAATAACAGAGTAGCTTCAACATTGTTGCACGTACTGCATTTCTTTACCAATTTCCTTCTGGGATCTTAGCTTCCAACATATGAGTTGTTATTAGACAATGAGATTAAAACTAGCACAGATATTATATTATATCTCAGACACATGTTTTATCATTTTAGACCCTTGCTAAATTGTACTACACACTGACCTATAGTGGAAAATGTGTCATTTACAATGCTGTCGCTCTTTCCAAAATATCCTTTGGATATCATTTTCATGTTAACAGGTGCATCAGTAGAAACCCAGCTCTACCCTCTGCAAAAAGCTAATAAAGAAACCTTAGCATGAAAAATAGCTTGTATGAAATAGGTAATGAGTTTCCAAGGTCCCTGAAGCATAACACCCTAATTTATTGCAGAAGCAACATGCCTTGGTTAGAAATGCGTTTCCTTTCCATTAATTTCTAAACAAGCCATGCTTTCATGTTGATCATTACTTTGTGGGTTGATTCCACAAGATCAGCAAAAAATAAATAAATAAAAATAAAAACTTCCCCTAAAACATTTATTGAAACAACCAATTAAATTCCAGGTTCCTTAAGGCAAAATTGGATCAATATTCCTAGGGAGCTGGAAATGTGTTAGGGTAAATGACTTGATTCATCCAGACATGATAAGCTGCCAAAGAGATATAGGCTGGGACATCTCTCCCTTCAAAAATAAAAGTACATTTGTACTTTAAAACAAATACACAGTTAAGCAAAATGTTACCTGTTTGGTTTATGAAAATAATGCAAAACATTTTTAGTACAATTAATTTAAACAAATAAAAATATTCAGGAATGCCACAGATACTAGTGCACTGTAGGCTGATTCCTGCTGTTTGTGAAGGTCTGTGTTTAATACAGTCTATCATGATATAACGATCTCATGCAGACGGAAGGTCAGGTTTGATTAATGGTGTTGTTCGTCACAAATTATTGACTTCACCGGCAAAGTGTTTTAACGTCTGGCGGTATCAATGATAAAAGTAACGTGATTTATCCACATATCCATATTTCTCCAATGTTTACAAAGGCTTCGATCAGAGATGCCATTCCCTATACATTATGCTCCTGGAGATGCTTTGTTTTTGTTCATAAAATAAACTCAAAATACCTTTCTTGCCATCAACTGGACCTCATATTCACCAGGGACTCCTTGCCCCCATCCTCTCCGTCACCCCTTTCGACATCTCTGACCACTATTTTATCTCCTTCTCTCTGTCGCTCCCATCCTTTCCTGCTCCGCAGACCCCCTCTGTCACCTTCCATCAAAACCTCTGTTCCCTCTCCCCCTCTGTCTTCTCCTCTGCTGCCCTCTTGCACCTCCCTTCTATCGACTCCTTCTCCCAACTCTCTCTAGACTGAGCTGCCTCCACCCTCTTCTCCTCCCTCACCTCCCTCCTGTCTCGACTCCCTTTGCCCCCTCACCCTGCAACCTGCCCGCCCCTTCCTGCCCCAGCCCTGGCTCTCCTCCATGCTCCATTTGGCTCGTACTGAACTGTGCTCTGTTGAAAAGAAATGGAAGAAAACAAATCTCCCTGCTACCTTGGATCTCTATTGCTCACTCCTTCCTTCCTTCTCTTCTACACTCATCTCTGCCAAATTCTCTTACTTCCACTCTATCATTCAGTCTTCCTCTAACAATCTTTGTAAACTGTTCTCTACGTTTTCCTCTCTCCTTAGCCCCCTGCCTCTTGCACCCTCCTCCATCTCGGCTGATGACTGCCTCCTTTTTGTCCTCCAGAATCACAAACATCCGCAAACTCTTTACTACCTTGCCTGCTCACTCCCTCCCCACCACCCTTTACAACTCATACTATTCTACCCTCCTTCTCACCCCTCCTGGACTCCAATCGCACTGCACCAGAGCCATAAACCCACCATTTGTGCTCTGGACCCCCTCCCCACTCACATCTTCCAGGCTGCTGCCCCTGCCCTACTCTCTTTTATTTCCTCTCCTCAACACCTCTCTGCACTGATTGTTTTCCCTATGCCTTCAAACAAGCCTGCATCACCCCATCCTAAAAATCCCCTCCTTGGATCCCTTATCCTTCCAGAACTACCATTGTGTCTCCCTCCCTATATATATGGGAGACACCTATTTCCTTTAAAATATTTGGGGATGAAAATCCACATAACTGGTACAACACCAACTTTCTGAGTGAAGACAGCGGTCCATCTGAAAAAAAAATAATAATAAGTGCACCAGCAAGAGTAGACACATAACAGTAGATGAGGAACAGCTAAATGAAATAAAAGAAAACAAAGACGGAAAAAAACAAAACAAAACAAATTACAGCATGGGCTGGTTAATGTACTTAAAGAAAATAATATGGGCATTCATTTTATAAAAATTAATCCAAAAAATCGCAACAACATTAAAGGACATTTATACCACTGTAAATAGTTAAACTGGGGACCAGTATCCAGTCTCCAGTTTTATGACACTGAGCTGGACAATGAGTTTAACCAGCAATAATGTATTCTTATCAGTCACCAAAAGTCTCATAAAAGCAGGTAAAGACAAGGCCAGACACCACCCCCCGAATTACCGGCATGGATTTGAAGTGTCTGTGGGAAACGGAGGCACTGTCCCCTGACACCGCGATCCGATTGGTGCGTAAAATTTGGTTCGATCATCAACTTAATCTGGCATGACTTGGACGCGAGGGTGTCCGACAACTAACAAAAACATATTTTGAGATCTAAAAGGATGAAACCGTACCAGAATATGTCTGCCTCACATACAACGAGTTCACAAACTCAATTCAAGATACGGCTTCAGTCTCCATCGCAGCTGCTCTCCTTACTTTCTAGTGTCATTTGAAACTCTGCCCATCATGTAGTCAGTCTTCTAGTTTCTAGTGAGATGGCACTTTAGATACAAAAATTCACAATAAACGAATATGTGCAATTTAACGTAATAAGCGAACAATGAATTAAATTAAATACAATTTCGGACTATATTACACTGCAGATGTATACACAATAAAAGCTTCTGGTTTTGTCTTAATTTAAATGTGTTTTAATTATTTTAATAATTTTTCCCTCACAAATGACAGGTAGCCGTGTTATAAGCGCTATAAACCACTTCAGGCTGTGCGGTTCTGATGATATATCACTTCTGGTGTGGTGGGCTTATCACCACCCCCAGACATGGTATATACGGTATCATGGGACTCACACAGCCCGTCATGGTTTATATATATATATATATATATATATATATATATATATATATATATATATATATATATATATATATATATGTGTGTGTGTGTGTGTGTGTTCTAATATAACTAAGTCAAATACACTGTATTTACAACATTTTCCTGTTTTTTTTTTTTTCCTTAGCTGTAAACAAGTTATTGTGTCATGTTTTGTTTCTCTGTGCCGCTGAAAATGTCTCTGCCCTTTAAAAATGAAATGCCTGTCTCTGTGACATCACACAAAAAAACAAGCACGAACTGGAATTCAATTTCTCCCCTATCCAAGCTGTACTGCAAATTATGGTGGCCAAGCAAGTCAAAGAAACAAAGTGCATTTATCATGTTTACCTGATCATAGGTCTAGAATGACATATCAGTATGATCATGTTTGCACCTTCACGAGCTGTTTGTTGTGTTGCCTAGAACAGCATAACTGAATTTTTGGAGTTGTTTGCAGACCACCTGGAGTTTACTCATGGACCACAGGTTGGGAACCACTGCCCTATAGAATTAAATAATGCTACTTCACAAAGTAACATGAAACCTGCTGAATAATGTTAAGTTAACATATTTAATTACATACCACTTTGTAGTTTTCTATATACAGTACTAACACTATGGCTTCAGGTAAACTTTTACAATAACATTTTGTAGTTTCTTTGATTTTTTTTTTTTTTTAATGATGTCTCAATGCTAAAATTATAGGTGAAGCAAAATGTTTGGCCATAGCTGTAGGTGAACTACTTGGACCCCATCACAATAACACTTTGAAGGGAATTGGAATATATGGAAAAAGTTATGCTTTTTTTTTTCTGCTATTCCACCCCTCACTGACAGCAAGGCTAATGTGTTCTTGAAAATATGTATTGGCTTTTTCAAAGTAAAATTACATTCTGTAATCCCTGAACTGCCATTCTGTGGTATATTGTCAAACAGTAGTTGTCCATCATTAGACTGCAGAAAAAAATGCCCATCAAATTCCCTTTATTTTTCATTCAAGAGGAAGTAGTTTCTATAGGTAGTAGGATGGATTATGATCATTCGCTCAGCATACGTCATTAAACTGTTGTGTCTTGTAGGAGGCTTGTTATTTATTGCTGTAATCTGGCATCATGCATTATAAGAGCCTAGAGAAGCCTTCTGAAAAGTACTATATTCAGTAAGTTCTTTTGTAATGACTTAATAAATATGTTAAGTATTTCAGATCAACCTAGCTATGTAGAGTCCCTGAGTGGAGGCATTGGCGCGTGGTGCACAGGGCTAGTCAAACAATGCAGTGTATACTGGCTGTGTGAAGTAGGCCGGTCTTCGCTGGGGACTCCGAAGGGAGTCTCACATTGGCTCTGGTTCTCCTGGGGGTTATTGAGGCAAAACCAGCACGCCCTTATACTGATTTTTTCCGTCACCTTGTCTTTATTTGACACTACAAACACGTAGCAGAAAAAAAAAAATTGGATTAGTTTGGAGAGTATTTTTATAAACTGACTATGCACTAATGTAATTACAATTATAATGACACATGACACAATATGAGCTTTATAAATGGGGGTGGGGGTGGGAGGAGCCGCAGGACACAACATGTATCTGACTAAAATACAAAATAACATAACTCCCTCTCTATAATGCACATATAGTGCATACTTATACGCTAAAAAAAAGGTAACATTCCCACTCGAATGCTGAATAAGATGTCTGTGTTATGAAGTGCCAGTGCAGATTTTCTTCAGTTCAGATACTGTATCAAAAGGTAGAGATAGAAATGGAAGTTAAACTGAGAAATTGTTTACAGTTTGAACAGCATCTGTACTGTATTTATTGTAGAAATATTGCATGAATCACTAGTTTAGGGAATTGGTGGACATGCTGTAGGAGCGTTATATCCAAGGCATGTTATAACCGAGAGCCTTCTAGCGAGGGAGCACTGTATATTTAAAAAAAAAAAAAAAAAAAGGGTTTCAGTTAACATTCTTTATTTAAATGACAGGTCAGGTTGAAACAGTGTTATTTAAATGGATTGCAAAGTGCCAAGATTGGCCTGAAAGTAGAAAAATGTTACTATTCCGGAATAATTATCAATCATAAAAAGCATATATGAAATAAAAACAAATGACACATATCAAATAATTAACACATCTCTAACATATATTTTGAAGAAATAACTTTATTCAACAAGCTATATAAAAAATAAGAAAATAATGTTTTTTCTTTCTGCCATGTTGAGCTGCGTAGCTCCAGACAGTGGTTATTAAAGCAAATTTCAAATCTTGTTGTTTTAATTTTAGCAACAGGGATTGGTTGCCTAGTTACTAAATGCATTAGAGTAGCACACATAACGAAACAAGGGAAAATCATGAGTAAAAACAGAATCTTTAATATAACCCTTAAATTAGGATTTGGGAGCTGAATTTACCATAGGGATTCCCAGGATTCCCACTGACTACATTGTAGGTGTGTTCGGTTGATTAGACAGTATGGTTGATCAAAGATCAGTTAATTGACTCTCTAATGTATGTATGTATGTATGTATGTATGTTTATACATATATGTTAGGACACATCAGACACAAAACAATACTATATATATCAAATATATTGTGACAGTATTAACTTTTCTAAATCTTATATCCTACAACTTATGCATCAAATTTGAAATGGTTCACACTTTTTTATTTCCGTAACTGGTGCAAAATGTCTGCCAACATCATATATATATATATATATATATATATATATATATATATATATATATATATATATATATATATACACACACACACACACACACACACACACACACACACACACACACACACACACACAATTTCTTAAAATCACTCCTTTCAATGTCACTCTCCACATAAATCATTCATAGTAATGAAATGAAATGAACAAAATCCCCAGATGATATTACTGCTTATTTCACACACCAATGTTCCTCTGATTTATTGCAATATTTATAGAACAGCACGTTTTTGTGGTGATGTGGTGTGAATGAGCCTTCAGGCTGAAATGTTTGTATATTTTTATCTCATTATGTCAATACCTCCCCATTTTTTTTTAAATTTTATTTATTAATCAGCATGCCTTCAAACTTTTCTTCTGGTCATTGGACCACACTACTGTTATTATGCTGTCTAATGGTTTTATAATTTGCTGTATTTATCACATTTCTCATAAACACCACTGGAGTCCTAAAACTGTGCCCTGTGTTAGCAAATGCTGAGAAAAGCAGTTATGGGGTTGATTTCTGGCTCAGCACTCTATTGTATTAACCCTTGAAGGAAGTTGTATAGAGCCTTCCTCACAACCAAACATATAATCCCCAGAAGCTATAATAAAGACCAACAACATAATCACATTCTCATAATAACTTTACATTTCCCTGTTTGGTTAAAACTTGCAGCATCTGACATGCGTGTTATCTAAAATAAAATCTTTCTCCCTGAAGGAGACAGTTTTACAACAGTTTTATCACTAATATTCCAATCCAGTAGTTCCATTTCCACATCACTCTTTCTATATGCTTCACATTTAAGCACACATCCCATCACTCAAGGGTAACTATATGCTAGGGCACCCATGCCATAAGACATTATGGATTAATTTTTGTGTTCAGTGCACAGTATTCATGGGGTAGAGTTATAGTATGTGTTCTCTAGACACATTGCTGCAGGGCATGTTGCTGGGGTGTGGATGTTTGCATGAACAAGCAGTTAAATTGTTGTTCATAGTAAAATTGCTGCTTTATTCCTTTAACCTACACATCTACACAGCTCTCCGCTCTCCGTCTTATAACTGGCATCAGCCTCCAGTAGGCTAGGTCTTATTGCATTTATATTTGATGTGCTGTCACCCAGTCTTGAACCTGAATTCTCTGGGCTGCATTTTTGTGTCATACTTTACCTAAAGTGTGTTTGTCATAAGTGAAAAGGAAGTTGGTAAAATAAATAATAATAATAAAATAAATAAAAACAATAAATGAAAACGTTGGAGGTTTATTAGTAATTAAGAAACTTTTTACTGATGATAAATGGGGCGTAAGAAAAAAAAAATAGCATTATGTTTAGAGAAAGGGAAGGGGGTAATTTTAGTGTTTTACTAGAAAGAAATGTGTTATGCATCATTCACAATAAAGCCCCACATCTCTATACTGTAATCAGCTGCTGTCTGTGTCAAAATATGTTCAGTTAAGTCTAGATGAACAGCACTTTTAATCTGTACAGTATATAAAGGCTAACCATTTTTCATGCAATATTCATGGCTTTTTGACAAGTTAGCATGGACAGAACACTTCATGTGCTGTAGTTTTCAAAGTTCAATGTTTCTCTTTCAGTTCTAATTATTCACAGGTAGAACTATCTATCTCAGGTCAGTGATGAGCCCCCCTTGTTTTGTGTCACTATTGCTTTCTGGCATCATTCATTTTTAAATACATACCCTCAGATCCAACTGGAATTGATTACTGACAGTGAATGACTTGAAGTTAAGCATTGACCCCGAATATAACCACATCTCCCTGTTTCAAAACAACAAATACTATATGCCGTTTTAAATACATGTCTAAAAATTATGTACAGTAAGTGTTAATAGTTTAAATGGACTGGCAGTATAATTAAAGTCTGTTTTAATGTAGATAAGTAAATGGATCCATTGTGAAATGACAGGCTAGAATTTGGAAGCAGTCTGAAATCTATGTGCATAGATGAATGAAAAACTAGGGACTGAAGGAGTTAGAGAAAACAACTTTGAGCTAGCTATAGGTCACAGGTATGTAGTCATTAAATCCTCCTATGATAGACACTGATGGAACTCTCCACCACTATTTTTGTTTCTGGATTTCCAGCACTATTTTATGGTTGTGGTTCTGAGTTCTGTATGTATGATATTTCAACACTGTCAGTCCCACCTATTCGTCTCTATATATGTAGAGTAAAATATGTCTGTCCCCCAAAACATTTATTTTATTCTATAGCACATTCTATAGCACAGACTATACTTTTTACATACCAAACTATTATGTAATAAAATGCAACATAATTTTCTTCAATGTATTTTCATAAGCACATCTTGATAGCTTGTAAGTGTGTGTGATTGAAAGACAGATGGGTATTGGATTGTAAGTGTGTAAAAGCTGTTTTATATGAAGTAAGAAATGTGCTTCAATATGGAGCTTTTTTGTTGTGTGGCTGTTTCTATAGCAGAAGCATAAAGTAATCATGCATCTACATGTTATACAGTACTTACAGTTGACATACAATTGCAGAGCTGAGATCACTGTTTTGAATCCCAGCATAAACTGTATAGTGTTGAGAATAATCCTTCAAATGTCATTTCATAGGTGTGTCTAGTTTTGCACTCAACTGTGACCTTGTTTAAATGGGATATGGTATTATGTTTGGGGATCAAGTGAAAAACATTCATACAAACTGAGAGAGTTCACATAGTGAATGAATAAAATCATGAATTTGAATCAGAATAAATGTTTATGAATCACTATTGCACAGCTGAGGACATGGTTTTGAATCTGAAACAAGCTGAAATAATATTAGGAACTAAAGTCATTACATCTCCCTTATTGCTTTAAAAAAAAAAAAAGTCAAGTTTTCTTCATTGTTTTGCTATTTCTCTATTAAACATAACACATTGTTGATTGTAACTGGGATTTCACCCTAACCTAGATTATTAAGTGTGCTTCCTATTTTTTTTTTTTTTTTTTGTGGAATATGTATTTCCTCTTTTACCAAGCTAAGAACACAATTAAACTGGCATCACTCTTGCCTTTGCAGCATACGGTATTGGGGCATTTCATATGAAATTCGAGTATGTTGCTATACATAATTCTGCCAGTGTATACCCTGAATATAATTTAATACCCAAAAATGAGCTCCTGTCAGTGCTGGTTTCTTCAGCTCCCTTTTGATCTATAAGCAATCCCCATCTCACCTGGACATATTATAAATGGAACTGGAGCAGGGGCATCATTTCAGAAAAATGCCATTATTAAAGCAGGGCACTAGATTGTAACAAACTCGAAATTGTCGTTCCACTAAGTTTCATTGCATAGTAATAAAGTGTGTGACGTTACAGTCAGCGTTTTCACTGAAACTTGTGTTTTTATAGTGGATAAAGGCTTTAACGTTAACCGAATTGCTCTGCTGCAAGCTTTCAATTTCCGAGTTAAGTAAACATGTCAGTTACATACTGTAAGTACTGCTACGTTAAAAAAATAGCGGCACAGCATCATTTATTTTTTTGTTGTTTTTACAGTAGTAGATAGAGATATTAGACTACGCTCTGATCACTGAAAAAAAAAAAAAAAAAAAAAAGTGTCATGCATGGGCTTTACAAAAAGAGCCAGGGGTAAGAATGCAGTTTAACTCTTTATTTTTGAGAGTCCATTTGAATACATCACACCAGATTAGATACCTCAAGTTAAGTTTAATACATTTCACCTGCTTCCACAAAGAACGACACTTTGTATCAAATATAAACCAATGAACATAAGCTGCTAAATAAGCACCACATTCATGGGAATGTTAAAAGTAGAAATATGTAGCAAAGTTTTAAATATCGTGTTTCTATCAAAATGAATGAATGCAGCCGACACCTTGAGACTCTGAGCACTCATGAGCGAGCAACTGCATCATCACGGCAGCCGTGGCCAACTTCATTCCGGATGCGTGTGACGTTACAGTCAGGGTTTTCACTGAAACTTGTGTTTTTATAGTGGATAAAGGCTTTAACGTTAACCGAATTGCTCTGCTGCAAGCTTTCAATTTCCGAGTTAAGTAAACATGTCAGTTACATACTGTAAGTACTGCTACGTTAAAAAAATAGCGGCACAGCATCATTTATTTTTTTGTTGTTTTTACAGTAGTAGATAGAGATATTAGACTACGCTCTGATCACTGAAAAAAAAAAAAAAAAAAAAAGTGTCATGCATGGGCTTTACAAAAAGAGCCAGGGGTAAGAATGCAGTTTAACTCTTTATTTTTGAGAGTCCATTTGAATACATCACACCAGATTAGATACCTCAAATTAAGTTTAATACATTTCACCTGCTTTCCACAAAGAATGACACTTTGTATCAAATATAAACCAATGAACATAAGCTGCTAAATAAGCACCACATTCATGTGAATGTCGAAAGTAGAAATATGTAGCAAAGTTTTAAATATCGTGTTTCTATCAAAATGAATGAATGCAGCCGACACCTTGAGACTCTGAGCACTCATGAGCGAGCAATTGCATCATCACGGCAGCCGTGGCCAACTTCATTCCAGATCCGGGTTAGATTAGAAAAGAATGATATTTGATGTTTAACAAAACACTTTTAAAATGGTTACAATCTGCTATATACTTTTGGGGGGGGGGGGGGGGGGGGGGGGAGGTGTGCTACCGTTTGGTTCCAGACTCCCTTCCCCCCCTCCCCTGGGATTGTGTTCACATGACCAGATCTCAGTTAATTGACATCTCATATTCAGTCATATTGGAGAAGCATACTGTTTCCTCACTGCTGCTGCAATATGATTTGATGTGTACGATTTAGAGTAAAATTTGTTGAACGCGGTTCTGAAATATATACTAAATACAGTGGATTTTTAGTTAATAAAAGGTAAAAGGAAAATGGCCAAAAATGAAAAAATAAACATTTTCCTTAATGAAATAACAATAGCGTCACTTTGTTTTTTTTTAATACTGTACATCTTGATCACACCAGCCGCACAGCTCAGAATTTCAACAGCCTATTAGCAGGTAGAAAACAAGTGTTGAAACCGTTTTATAATTAATTATAAAATCAAGTCATCGTTGTACGTGTGTGTCTGTGTGTCATATGGGAAGGCACGTAAACTTTCAACAGTGAAGACGTTAAGTAAAGAAACACTGCTTTACACACTCCAAAGGGCAGGCTAACCTAATGTACACATTGCCCTAGGCAAACATAAACTTGCAGGGACCCTAGCCCTGAACAAACAGCCACACACACATATACCTACAAACCCACCTCTATATACACACTATAGCCTTTATAACTAGCCCTCCACCCTCTTACGACAGGTATAAGTCTCAGTTTTAAGTTATTATGAATGACTGAATGAATCTGGACAGAAAATTAAACTGTAGGGGGTGTGCTAAATACATTTCAGAATAAAACCGGGGTGGGGGTGGGACGGCGGGCTTGACTCGCTTCATTAAAGAAAATGCCATTTTCTCTACAGCAGAGAAATCATCACTGTTCTGTCATGCTAGTAAGTGCAGGTGTTACATATCGTAAGTTTCTGTACCCTATAGAATTCTGTACCCTTGATGATTCCATGCCGACACAGCTGCATTTTTTTCAAAGATCACTGGATGTGAACCCATGATATTTCTTAATAGTATTTACATGTAATAAAATGAAAATGTGTTTTAAAAGTTTTACAAGGTTACTTTAATCAAGGGTTTTGTGTATTGAGCAACGCAGGAGTCTGAACGTACTGTATATTGCTGAGGGTGTTCTCAGCCGCAATCCTGCCTCTCTGCTTTATACAGTAGCTTCTTTATTCAATATATTAGGTCAACAAGCTTTACACAATCCATTAAGAAGTCAGATCTTCAAAAGCACCCGGAGCCTAAGCTAAATTCCTCCAGCCCCCTCAGCCCAAACTTCCCTCTCTCTCGAGACGTAACTTGCCGCTCTTTAAAGCGACAGTGTTCTCTTTCTACTAACTGAAATTATACAGAAAGTAAATAATTAGGGTAGAAATTGCAAGTATATTTCTATACTCCACAATATCTAGAAAATCAATGATATTAAATGTGCAGTTTTATTTTGCCACAGAATTACTTTTGTCTTAATTACAATATGTGCTGCTGCATCAGAACTCCATGGCAGTACTTTAGAACACAGCGGGGCTCTAACACAGAAATATCGCTTGTGCAAATCCAGCGATCTTTGAAAAACTGCATCTGCACAGGCATGGAATCATGTGAGGATACCGAATTCTATGGGTGCAAAAATCTGTGTAACACCTGTCAGAACAATTTGATTTTGAGATACATGCCTCGGTTCGAATGTCAGTGAAGCTTTTTTTTTTTTTTTTTTTTTTTTTCCAGTTTAGGCGCAAATCCGTATATGTGTTAAAAAAAAAAAAAAAAAAAAAAAAAAAGGACATAGCTGTTTTTGGCCCCCCTTTGAGTTCTAGTTTGCCTATCCGTTAATCCGGCCCTGAATGTATGTACACTAAATATCAATAATATAGTCCCATTTTGTATTTTTTTTTTTGTAAAAGACACATAACTTTATTTAGTTTTCATGAGATAGTATTTATATTACAGTGCTTCATGCTAAAAGACAGAAAAATATAATTATGTACTTTAAGGGAAATGTTGAGGTCAGTGGCAGAGCTTCAGATTAATTGATGCCAGTGGTATGAAAACAATTTAACAAATACACCGGACGCTGATGCTTTGACGCGACGCGCTTGGTGTGAAAACTCCGTCATCGTAAACAATAATTTCATAGTATATAAAAAGCGAAAAGCCCAGAAAAAAAAAAAAAAAAAAAAAGATTTACACTTAACTCAAAAATACTTAAAAATAAACACTGAAAAATGAAATTAATAAAAACCGAAACAGAAGCCCTAGTCACAGGCGAGTAGCTTTCTGAAGCATTTGTCTTAAAGCTTTGTAAATCTCCTACCATTGTCATTACTTGTAATCTGTATAGCTCAGACTGCCAGAAAAGAAGAGACTGATTGCTATTTGCTCACAAGCCCTTGATTTTATGTGCCGTTTCTGTACCTACTTCTAGTATTGTGAATGAATTTGCAGTCTCCTGAAGACCTCAATAAAAAATAAAACAACTGTTCTGAACATTCCCAGCCACTTAACACTCATTAAAACAGGCTCTTATGTCTGCAGGCCTCCATGGTTTTTGAAAAATGCACTTTTCAATAGGTCAAGGCTAATTGACCAGCAAGTAATTTATGTAAATGTACCCCAGCCTAAGAAATGACAGGTGTCCCATTTTTGCATTTTGATAATCACCCTAGAACTGCCACAGATATACTCTTGCCTAAAACCGCCAAGGGCAGTCATTATGACAGTTACATTTCAAACATCATTATTAAAATAAAAGACAAACTATCAGATACAACTCAAAAGTTTTATTCAAGCACTTAATTTAAAACAAAAGTAACATGTTTTCTCTTGCGTGTGTCATTCGGTACAGCACTGAATCCAGGTTGAGCTACAGCAGCCTGCAGCTTTACAGTTTTCTGATCGAAAGATTTCTGCCTGTGGCTAGCTTCAAGATGACATCGCTCCTACTGATATTTTCCCTGGTGAATTCCTTGTACAAAACAGAAGGAATTGGTGGCTGAAAGGTCCAGTAGAGATAACAACAGGTTTGTATATATATAAATAAAAATTGAATATTGTAGGTTATATTCAAAGGAAATACATGTATTGTAAAAGATAATCAAAATGCTCTAGCGGTTCTAGGTGGGCAGGATTATAACTTCCTTAGTTTCGTGATCCTGCCTTTCAGACGCTGTCAGGGTATTTAATACATGTATTTAGGAAAATCCATAAACGGACAAGCGCATATGTTTCAGACACGCAGAGTCATTTAAATTTGAAACCCTCAAAATGACTGCCATGGCAGTTCTAGTGTTAATAATTTGATAAATATTCACCTCTCAGAATGCACCAGTAGTATTATGTTTCCCGATGACACTACATTATATAAAACAATTATAAATCCAGAAACAGACTCATTAGCTTTTCGACATGATATCAATCTTGTCTATGATTGGTTTGGCATTAATTATTGGAAACCAAACGATTTCAAAACTAAATTGTATGATTAGCTCCCCATCCAGGAACCCAGCTCCAATAATGCCTTTGTATCTGGGGGTCCCCGTTGAGAAAGCAACTCATTATAAGCCCCTGGGGGTCTGGGTATCTGGTATCTTGCTCTGGTCACACCATGCCAATTATATTTACACCAAATGCTGGTAAGACCTATTTTAGAACACAACTGTTTTCTTGGGATCCATTTCAAAAATATAATATTAAAAAGCTTGAGTCTGTGCAAAAATGTGCTTGTAGGATTGTATTGAATGACTGGAATTGGGATCTACTTATACCTTCTTAGCCCCTCTTCTCTCAAACCATTAAGTGGCAAAAGGTCAAATTTTATTGTTCATTTCTATAAGGTTTTGCATTCACTGTGTTCTACCTCTGTGTCGGTCTGTGCTTGTAATAGACCTGGGCGAGAGTCCCCAAAGAGCTGCTCTGACCATTAGTCCTTTTCACATTGAGTTGTGTCATTATTCTTTCTTTGGCACAGCCTTGGGGTTAAGGAACGCCCTTCCAGATTCCACTGTGTCATTATCAAGCTTGTTTTAGTTATAATGTAATTTAATATAAATATCTGTATCTGCTAATATATTTGTGTATTGTATATATATGTGTGTATATACATGTTTTATTGATATTGCTTAGATGTATAATTGTTGTATTGTTTATTATTCAGTACAGTCTACTTAGGTCTCTTTTTGTATTCATGCTGCACAATTGAGATGTGCCTGTGTTGGCCCTGTGGGCACATAGTGAAATATATATAAATACAAATTAAACTCACTTCCATATTACATGTCTGTGTTATTTGTATTGTTGTTTAAATGCATAAATATAATGCAAATGCTAATAATTACATATTTGAGAGGTGGGAAATATGGAAATAAATCTAGGGTTGTGCTTTGCAAAAAATAACTACATCTTCTTTAAATTTCTATCAGTGTTGAGACTTGCATGCACCACCCAGTGGAGTGCTAACAGGTACAACTTTTTGGTTTCAAAGCATACACATTTCTGAAGAGCATACAATATTGCTTTACATAAACAAAAATGCTTACCGGCCCCCACTCCCCTTTTTTATTTTACTGAAGATGTTGATGGGATGACAGGTCTCTCGGTTGACAAACTCTTTCACACTGATTCTAGTAAAGAATCTGAAATAGAGGAGCTTGGCACTTATGATTTGGTTTTTCTCTGTAGTGTATATATTAGGTGAGTAACTCTTTTGAGGTTTTGCTACAATTTGTGTGAGATTTACTTTTTCACAAGGTTGACATTTGGTGATGGTGTAAAATAAGTAACTTGCAAGATATCATTAGATGAGTCTGAACATTGCTATTATGCATTTTGTGAAGGGGCTATACTCTGATAATAAATCCCAGTACAGATTATGAGTGAATCAATCAAACTTCTTATTACTTTTTTAAATAGATATGTTGCTCAATCCCAGCTACATGATATGATTTAGTAAACCAGTTTCTATAGTCATACTTTAACATTGTCAGTTTGTCAGGAAATATGTTAAAACACACACACACACACACACACACACACACACACACACACACATTATTAACATAGTGTTAGGCAACTCACTGTCCAATTTATTCTAGTATGGCTGTGTTGATCTGCAAAATATAACAGAGTAGCAGTTGTGTGCCCTGAACATGGATCATGTGGATTCAAATACATTCAACTGCTGAGCAAGTGAAGCCAAGAGGAACATCACCCTCCCAGAAATAAAGCCTCCTCTGGTGCAAGCTCTATTATAGATCCCATTAGGAACAATTAATCATCAGAAGATTCTGCAGCAGGCCAATAAGACACAGGGACAAGTTCCAGGAGTGGAATCCTTTTGATGGGTTGAGTTTAGTTGTAATTGTTTGTAGTAAGGCAAACACATACAGTACAATCAAACCAACTCAAATTTTGTGAATTTCACTGGTAATTTCTTTATTTCAGTCTAACATACTGTACATTTTTTTCATAAATATTTTTGTAGCTGCCACATTTGTTTCAATTCCTTTTATGTACTGATCAGTCATCTTTTTTACTGTTTGATTTTTCTCTTTTAGGACAGCTCTCTTAGATCTCAGGTCATGCAACCATTCTACTCAAAGACCACTTAAAGTCTGCCTACCTCAGGAGCAGTCTCAGAGACGCTCTATAGCCATCACAGTTCCACTGTAAACACATAACAAGCACTGAGTCTGCTTACTTCAAAGCACATCATGGGCAACCTAAGAGTAAATAATGAAATCTTGCTATAGAAAACAGCATATTGAATATTGCAATAAAGTTTCCTTTGGTGATTGCAGATTAGCTTTTGACTCCTGTGTCTTATTTACACAAGAGCGAAGAACAGGTGTCAAGGCCACACAGATGCACTAGGAATGTACAATGTATACTTTGACCTTCACACATTTGTATGCATATAAAATGTTCTCAGAATAATGTTCTCATTTATCACGGATCTTGCAAATGCATGATTAGAGAAATTCACCAAACAATTGATTATAAACAAATTATTTATTGGGTTAGAGAGTTATTTTAATTTTAAAAGCTTAATAAATATAATGAAGTGTTACATACATGGTATACATGTTTAATAATTAACTACAAACACCAATGGCTCTTGAAACCTATGTATGTATTTATAGTATACAGTCGCACATACTAAAATACATAAAAATTAGATGTTATCATAAGAAAATCAATTCCAACCAATATACATTGATGGCTTACGGTATTTTTTTTTTGGTTTTTTTGTATCCAAAAGAAGATTGCAGAATGCACATTAAAAGAGTTGTATATAGTAAGCTGTGGCAAAATATCCCCTGAATGAGGGTAAATGACTAATGGGGTTTAATTATGTACTATATACATATTTTAATCCGTGCCCTCCGATTTTTACCCACATGCCAGATAATCATAACCAGCATTTTATATATGAAGTGTTCTAAATAAATGTACATTCTGCATGACAAAATGCACATCATGCTTCCATTCATTCACTTACTACTAAAGCTCTCATTACTATACCGTTTACTTGAACAATGTTTGTTTTTTGTTCAAACCTTTTATTTATTATTAAAACTCACATCAGTGCTTCCTACCCCAGTACTGTGCCAGTGTATTTCCAGGTCTAATGTCACCCACAAGTTATCGTTTCCACTGGCTTCCAAACTGTATGGAGGGTAAAATAGATAGATAGCCAATAGGGCTCGGGGAGGGGGGATCTCTATTTAGGAGCTGCCTGTGAGCAGCTCAGGGCTGTGTTGTGTTGTCCTGACACTGACCTTAATAAACATCTGAATGAGATCTTGCTGCAGTAGTCTGCCTCCCTTTTGTTTACCCTGAAACGCTACTATATATATATATATATATATATATTGTGTGTGTGTGTGTGTGTGTGTGTGTGTGTGTGTGTGTGTGTGTGTGTGTGTGTATATATATATATATATATATTATATATATATATATATATATATATATATATATATATATATATATATATATATATATAATAGATGGGCTTCAGTGAGTTAAAGGAAAATAAATCCATCTAGGTTTCTTTGACATCATAAAGGTTGAGTAATTTATAAACTGTCAGAAACCCGAGATAGAATTGTTTTCCTGTACTCACTGAAGAGGCCCAACTATTATTTTTTTTATAATACATGGATATCCTTGTGATACTAATATTAAAGAAGATGAGGTTCAGCAGCACAGTTGTTTTTTGTTTTTTGTTTTTAAATGTAGTGTTTCAGTGCTGTACAGACATTCTATATCGTTATCCGTTAGTGCTTCAGCTTTTATTTGGATGATTGCCTTACCTTGTTTTAATTTCCCGTTCCTCTCCAGTTTCTCTGAGTTACGAATGTGCCAGCTTTACATCATTTTTTAACATATTCTCATTTTGTTGATCATTAAATGAACATTTCTGTATTGTGGGTGTTGTCGAATGATTGAAAACTAGACATTTTGTGTTTGAATTGTAAGTGATGGTTGCGAGGAGTCGAAATGGTCAAAGTCCAAGTATATTTTCCTCTAGAGGAATTATCACTTTTTGACGTCACTACTGTGGTATTGTGCTTTTTTTCGAATAGCTCAGGATGCAAATGTAGCCTTCATCCATGTATTTTATATAGTAAAGTGTTTTTTTTTTCTCATTATATATTCACATTTACAGAGACTGGTGAATCCTTTCAATTACTTAGAATATGTCAATTTTTAAAACTCAGAACTGCATATGATTCATCTCTGTTGCTTGAGTAGTAAGTTTGCCCCCTTGGTTATAAAACCTTCACTGATGATTTGCTGATTGCATTTAGTCTATATATAAATGACATTTTGCTCCCAGGTCATTGATTTGTTTGCAGATTTAATATATGTCTTAATTTTCCTCAACAGTTAGGCTCTTGAGGACCTCTGAGAAATAATTAATAATAATCAACCGAAAATATTTTCATCAACTCAATATTTTCATCTTCTGCGTGCACTACATTGAGAAGCCAGGTGAAAGCATAAAACTA
Source organism: Polyodon spathula (assembly GCF_017654505.1). Classification (NCBI taxonomy): domain Eukaryota; kingdom Metazoa; phylum Chordata; class Actinopteri; order Acipenseriformes; family Polyodontidae; genus Polyodon; species Polyodon spathula. The sequence goes on along the minus strand of NC_054536.1, from coordinate 13,279,567 downwards.
CCCCTCAAGAAACAGCATGCAGCAAATGAAATGCACTGTGCTTGCTCCCCATAAAAAGGAGATAGGAAAGGGAAACCAGAAACCTTTTCAGAAAACTATGAGAGACTGCAGTCAATGAACAGCCAGGAATACCATGATCAGTAATTAAAACTGACATTGGTTTTGGTACTATCAAGACAATGGAGATAGTGCTGCACCACCAAGACAATGGAGATAGTGCAGCACCATCAAGACAATGGAGATAGTGCAGCACCTTCAAGGCAATCGGGATAGTGCTATACCTGGTGGTGATATTATACATTTTTAAATGATGCCAACATCCAGTGGCTTGTTGTACCGCAACTGACCATGAGACAGGATAGAGTGGGCAAAAAACCTTACATTCTCCATAATCCAATAGCTGATGGTGACGAGTTTTAGCTTGTAGGTTATGTTTCACTGTTACATTTTATGGGACGAGAACTGGTACCCAAGCAAGTAACTTCTCCCTGGGTGTTTAGGATTAGTTTCTCAGCCAAGAATGCTGGAAACCCCACAGCCATGTGATCAGATCGAAGCCAAGCACTCTGAGCTGTGCCAGGAAAACATTCCCACTGCTCTGAATAATGTATTTCTGGTGTTTTTAATATACTCTATATGTAAACCTGTGGTTTCCTTATAAATATGTATTTTCATTGTTAGGCAGACGGTATCCAACACCAAATTATTTGGGCATATCAGCCACCTGAAAGAAACAGGAGATAAACTTGGGAAACTATTAAGCTGGTCTCTTTTATCCCAACATACATAACCAAAGTGTTTTCATGGATCCTGAACTATCTTTCAATGATCAAATCCATTCAACATGCAAAACGGCTTAGCATTACCTCTGAAGAGTGGCTTAGCTCAGAACAAACTGAGTGCATCAGTGCAGACTCACTGGTGCAAGCATTTACCGCATCACAAACTGATTACTGTAGTTCAGTTCTCGCCCTTCTTTGTGTACTTCCTCAACAGTGTTTATATTTTAATAACGCACCAGATAAACCATTCCATGGCGCTGGACTATTTTAATGTTATTTAATATTTTAATACCGCTGAACACGATTTATAGACTTCAAGTACTGTTGATGCTTCCTTAGTACATATGCTGGATGACACAAAAAAAAAAACCCATAAATACTACATAGGAAACAGAGGTCCCCATTTTCTAGTTAAGTCTGCTTTATATATATAATGAGCAATATATAATAAGATATTATGCCTTTCAAGCCATTATTGAGATTGTGTTAGCATGTAGTTTGTATATCGGTGCATTTGTAGTGATTATTTAAATCAGTAGAAAAGGAAAACAAAAATGACTTGTATTTGTTTTATCTCTGCATAAATGTGACTGAAAGAGCTTGTTGTCTAAAATTTAGAACATATTTAAATGCATGTAGAGATAAACATAAATAGGCAACTAAAATGACCACAACGAAGCGAAGCAATGCTTTGTGAATATGGCCTGTTGTATTTCATTTTAGTTCTAGCTCTCAGCTCTAGTTATCATTGCTGCCTGCTGGCTGTTCATGCTGTATCGTTTATAGCACAATGCACATGGGATCTGGACTCTGCAGCTCGATATTTTAGGGGACGGGCTGGAAAAGTGGCTTTTTAGGCAGTAAAATCATGAGGAAAATAAAAATAACAGGTCACAAATAATCATGCATCCTTTTTTAATTATCCAAATGTACAATACGATATACTGTGTGTGTGTGTGTGTGTGTGTGTGTGTGTGTGTGTATATATATATATATATATATATATATATATAATTAGCTCAAAGAGGCAACTGCTCAACGTTTCGATATGTTGTACATATCTTTCTCAAGGGAGTATGTGTTTGAATCAAAACATTGGAGGTCTTTATATAATATCATATATTATATATATATATATATATATATGATATATATATAATATATATCTATTGAGATAACTGATTCCACATTTATTCCTCTATTTGAAAATGTAACTTTACACTTCGAACAGGGCCCTCTGAGTTTTTAGTATTTGAGTGAGATATTAAAACAGGCCTGATTATCTGTTTGACCCTTTTCTGTGTGCTAGTTTCACATTATGATATTGTAAAAACATTTCTTAGGTAATGGTTTCTTTATTAGGATGCTACTCATTGATTGTGTGAAAATGCATTGGATATGGCTGATCACTTTCCCCAATGGTCAATGTCCCTAGCCAGCAGGAAATCACAGCACAAACTTGGGATCCAAGAAACTCTTTTGCAGAAACAATACAGTATATACCACAGGGTACAGGTTATTTTGAATGTGAATATTAATATTGCAGTACTTGTGGTTCACAAGGGTGCACTAACATTAAAAAGGTATGCATCCAACTTCTTACTTAACCTCTTAAATCCCCAGCCTCCCACAGGCAATTTCTACCTGGAGGGCTATGACCTTAAATAAATCACATCATCTTCCAAAGTATAGACAGCACAGGCATGATTCAGGGTTTGAATTCAAGGTAACCCTGGCCATTAGGACTAAAACCTCAGATTTGACCAAGTCTTACTTAGTACCACACTGGAAGGAGATATCCAAAAAAAACCCCATAAAAAACAAGAAACACATTTCATTTGTTTATATTCTATCGTCATATTTTCACCTTGTAGCACATGAAAAGAGCTTCATTTCTTTCCAGTGCTTTCCCAACATGTCTACTACACTGGTTAAAAATTTGAAACTGATTGAATAAAGGGATCAAATTCTACATGAGTTTTTATAAAGCTAGGCCCAAGGGTCCCCAAACCTCTCCAAAAATGAATATTGTGTATATCTTTATGGCCAGTCATACACTAGTTTCTTGAGCAAGTTCTAAAAGGGAGGTTACCTTCTGGCACCTCACATGCTATACATTGCCACATGAATTAGATTTTGTAATCCTCTTTTTTACTTATTTGCCCAATATTTCATTCAAAAGGTTGCCTTTTTTGAGAGCTTTGGGGTGCCCGAAATGTATCCATGATGAGTATGCATGACAAATACTCTTAGTTCATATGCCACAACTGTCAGGCACATTGCTCTCGCATAACTGTGTGTTTGTGCAGGAGAATGCTGCTACTGAGATTTTTTTGTAGCTCTGAATTTTCAGTACCTGACTGTATTTGTGTTACTCACTTGCTTGAAAGTATGTAAATGTCAAGAAGTGAAATAATGAGGAGATTCTTTTTTTCAACATGCATTTTTACTGCAAATGTTATTAGAAAATGCAACCATTTGACTCTCAAGGGGCACATAGAAATAACTATGTAATCTATAATATATATATGTGTGTGTGTGTTAAGTAACCTTTATTTCTTTGCATGCATGGTGGGGCACAAGAGCCTGGGTCCTCTTTTGGGAGGGGAAGTCAAGCTCGCTTCCTAACCTTAAAAGCCCAGCCACACTAGCTTCGTCCTCCACCAGGAAGGTTCTCCACAAGCCCAAGAGGACCCCCAGCCAACTCTTTCATTTTCCCCATTCTCTCACCTTTAGGTTCTCCTTGGAGGGAAGTAGTGGTTGTCCCAGCCTTGGCGGTCGTACTCACAAAGCACTTTTATTCTCAGTTCCCAAGGTTCTTCACAGCCCTTGCTCCTGTTCCGTGAATGAAATTTACAAAACCCAATGGCACTGTCACTCATCAGTCTTAGAACTTTGGTGTGCACATAGCTGTATAAAATATGTAATACAGTACAAGTGAAGTGGCAGACAATCTATTACACACGTGGGTACATAGACAGACACACTCCATACTTTCCTTGTCTATGCTGCCATGCTTAGGTGGAACATTCTTAGTTAAGATTACTGTAGTGTGAAAACTTAACCCCAAAGGGTTTGTGTCACGTTATCTTAGTATATCTTTTTTGCAGTGAACATAATGATCAAAAGTGAGTTATGTTGTCCCCGAGTGGCATCCTGGCTGTGCAGTTGTTGTTCTTCACTGGTGATTCCAAAGGGAGCGTCACTTTGGCTGTAGCGCTTCCGTGGGTTAGGGAGGCAAAACTGGCAGGACTGTTTCTCCTCATCGCACTATAGCAAACCCTGCTGGCCAGGCGCCTAGTGAGCTCAGGTGGCCTTTGTCTAGACCGGTACCTCGCTGACATCTGTTCTGAAATTCCTGAGTGTAAAAGAGGAAGCTGGCTTGGTTGTGGGATCGGAGGATGTCCTCTGAACATTTTGTTCTCCTGAGCTGTGAGCAGAATTGCTGCAGTGAGGGGGAAGAAATTGAACATTCCAAATTGGGGAGAAAATTAGGGGGAAAATAATTGGGCACACTAAGTAAAAGTGAGTTATGTCATGTTGCACGTTTTAAAAAAAACAAAAAAACAATTAAGTATGCACATGCATTTCATCATCTTCTATTTAAGTGAAAGTGACCCAAAATGTAAAATGTTCTGATTGGAACAGCATGCACATTTTAAATTCCCACATTCCTTTTTACATTCCCATTCAACATTGTTTTTACTTGTCACTCTTGCATTTCACCAGTGTCAATCAAACTGAACCCTTTACACTGTTGGCTAATCCACTTGTGAGGAGTTGCAGTTGAGTGTTAGCATAGCCACTTATAGCCCCAAGAGCATAACTAAACAGCTAAAATGGTGTTCCAATCATTGTACTGGTGTAAGTTTCATTGAAAGCCCTTTTTGCCAGAGGTACTTAACTCCAACTTTTAGCCATGTCTAAATTTAATTGCCTGGTCAACACCCTTTATGAATATGGCCTGAGATGTTTATGAATTCCAGTAGCATTGTTGGGCAGGTTAAGTACAAGCCATTTCAGTTTGAATAAAGAGTATCATTCTGTGGTTCCACAGTGTGATCCTGCATTGTGTGCTTCAAAAAAAAAAGCATCCTCATTTGAACATTACTTTGTTTATTATGAACTTATTCTAATGATGAGCATCTCAGAATAAATGAGATTAACGCTTTGGTTTTGGATTTGAAATTTTATACAGGCTCCCTTCACTGGGATGCTGTTGTAGTGAACATGTGTAACATGCATGGGGGTAGGGCTGGTAGGTGCCACAATCTAAAACATGAAGACGGGAGCTTAGCTGTTTTGTACAGCGGTATCGGTGCTATGTTTCAGAGCAGGAGGACCCGAAACAAACCTATCAGAGCAACAGAGGTTTAAACGGTAGTTGTGTACATTTGTATCCTTTTATGAGTAACTTTTTTTTTTTTAATTAGTTGTATTACATTTTATAATCCATCCAAATCTGTACACAAATGCATTTATGTGACTTCAAGACAAATATGTTAGGGAAACCTTCCCGATCTTTAATTGAGCTAGCAATGATAATCATCCTATTGTTTATTTTAGAGATAATTTAACAGCTTGAACATTAATCAGGGAAGCATTATCTTAATATATGCATGATTTGTCATCATTATTATCCAGCAGTTAACCGTACATTGCAGAACCTGCAGTAGGCCCCATTTAAGTTTGATGCATGATGTAGAAAACTGTGCGTTCATCAGGAAACATAAGCATTTTTTTAACTAGAAATTATATCACATCCAAAACATAATTAAACCAGTAGATTTATATACACATTTGACATGATAATATTTAAACTTGACAGGCACTTCTTAAGAGGACATGGACTTGTTCAAGCATAGACTTAAGAACCATACCCCTTTAAAATTGTTCACAGCGGAAAAAAGCACCTTGCATTTTTAGAACATCAATTTTTGGTTTCAAAATATACTTCCAGATCTTCACGTAGTAATTTAATAAAACTATATATATATATATATATATATATATATATATATATATATATATATATATATATATATATATATATATATATATATTATATTTTGCTGTTGCTTATGATGAAGACCTGTACAGCCTACACCTAATTTAACTGCATATGTTAAGGACATGTAACTTCGTTACATAAATAGTTTCTAGCCGTTTTTAATATTTCCATTAGCTGCTGTAAAAGTCTGATTTCTAATAGAAAATGGATTTCACTGTTAATGTAACTTCAGTATTATTTGGTACACACATCAGATGTACTGTGTGTTTAAAATCAATACCGCCCCATAATACCCCCTGGTGTTTAGAAATTACAAATGATTTCACAAAGTAGTGTAACAGAATTATAGTATATATAAATGTGGTGGTTTGTATTTTATGTTTGTGTTTTACCAAGTTTCATCAAAATTGAGCCCACTGTCTTCCTAATTGATACACAGCTGCATTCTGTAATTTTTTCATTAACAGTTACCCTGACAACAGGTGTGTTGAGACACAGATCCAGGAATGAAATTGAAATTGTAAAGTTACAGTGGGAATAATAATGATTGCATTCTACCTGTCCCCGAGCCTATAGTGATCACTATAGAAACCATGATGTAAAATAAATACTGCTACAGGAAAGTAAATGATTATCAAACAGTTTCATTCAGTTTTGTGAAACTGAAGACTTACCAGGGTCAAAAAAACATTTCATGAAGTGCAACATACAGTAAGCGCACATAATCCATATTTCTCACTTGGTTTAAGACATAGTATTGATGGGATTTTGTTTTATTTCTCACTTGGTTTAGGACAGTGTATTGATGGGATTTTGTTTTATTTCTTTGACAATGACTATTCTGGTACAAAAGACTGCAAGCATGCTTGAGAGGTGCTGTCTACTGTTTCATGCAATCTTCACTGTACTGTATATGAACAACTCAACAAGAATATTTCTCTTTGCCAAAAGAGAAATCACGGCATGTCAAAGGCCATTTGTTCATTTCTGGCCATAAGCTGTTTGATGTCACAAAAAACAAATATAAATGTGAGGGACAATGGGGAACAGAAAATCCTAGTTAAATTCATTTTTGTAAAAAGGGACTTCACACGGAGTTCTATTTTTGTTCTCTGTGATGTCTGAGACAAACAAAGGAAACTTGGAAATAGACTTAAAAGGTGTCATTTTTTTTTCCAACAAAAAATCGTCAAAATCTATTTTTTATATCTTTACAACACATGTATATGCCAGTGTTTCTGTAGATATCAGATTTAGCATCCCTTTTACCAACATTTCACTCTTGTCTAAAAATACATTCTACTTAATAAAACATACAGCTATGTCACAGTGGGGGATTTTCCAGAGACAATGAGAACACAGGGGTCTTTTCTTATTATTCCTTGACTAACAGCCCTAAGTACACAGTCATTGAAAATACTGACATTTATATAAAAAAGTACACTGAAATGAAAAGTGTTTGTTAAAGTCAATATTAAAGATTTCTCAAATCTGCCAAGCAAACTGACTTAATGACTAAATCAGTTCCATTCCAGCTGTTTTTTTATCGAAACGTGTCGAGTACTTCATCGTGTGAAACAACAATGCCTCTGTTCAGAAAGCAACAAAACTGTTGTCCTGTCAGATTTTGTCAACTCCAGTTTGTGGATAAAACTAGCAATATCATTATCATAATTAACACATTCTGTTTTAGGTATCACTCGACTCAGGTTGAAGTAGATGCTCTGACATTGAACAAACTGAAGCAAAAGTACTGGCTGCTGACTCACTTGACTACACCTTCAGTTTACAAAATGTTACATAATTAATTTCCTAGGGGGGGGGGGGGGGGGTCAAACCCCTAAAACTACCTCCCTAGTCATTATATCTCTGGCCATAATTTCAACTCAGAAAGTGTTGATGCTTATTTAACTTTCTGTCGGCTGCAACAACTGAGCTCACATGGAAGAGATAAAAAATTCCACATTCATTATTAATACTCATTTGTGCTCAGAGTCAGACAAACATGTGTTTTCATTTTAAATCGTGATCTGTTATGACTTCAGGTTAATGAATGTCTGGGTTTGTTTGATTGCATTTGCATTTCCGGGGTCATTTCAACTCAGCAGTCAACTGGCTGAAAGCATGTCAGTCAGTATATGAAGCTGCTGATTGGTTATTGACAGGAAAGAAGCCAGTAAAGGGGTGGGGACAATGCCACTCTTTAGGTGAAACCAATAAAGTGCAAGACAGTCTAAAAGCATGGCTTGTAAACAGGCATTTCTTTAACCTAGTGTAGTATCAGACATGTAGTCTGTGCTGTCTCTCTGGTTCAATAATATTAGACAATTTGATCTCAGGTTTAGGGTTGAAATTGATATCGCAATATTAAGAGCAGAGTATGCATTCAGTGACTTTTAATCTACATTATTTATTTATGTATTTCTCTGTCTGAAGCAGCACCCACAACACAAATTTAAGCAGACTATAACACGTTTCCTTTACTGAACCCAGAAAATAAAAATGACACTTTTACTTAATACTTGCTAGCTTAATCATTATCATAAGGCACAATAATGAGGCAACTAGTTATTAACAGAACTTTAGTAATGATATCAGTTTCCCCGCGGGGACACAGGGCTGCTGTGTGTTCAGGGAGGATCTTTGTGCTTCTCGAATATACCTCCAAGTGCCATCTGTCTTATACAGTTTTTGAGCTCTGAACATCAGGTCATTATCTGCCAGCTGAGAAACTACACAGAGGCCACAAATGCTTATATAAACCATAGTATTGCAATATTTTGAGGGAATTATCCCCCCTCACACCCTTTTTAAAACATTAAAAAAAAAATAGAATGTCTAAAACACTCGTGATTAATGCTTCATAGTAATTTAAAATAAAACTTATTTAGCCAATAAAGAAATTAATATCTTAAAATATTAAAAGGCAAAGATCCTGATGTTGGTAAGTGTAGCTTTTTATTTTCCATTTTTGCTACAGCAGTACCAGTTTGTGTTTTGAAGCTGCTGTAGGAAATAAACCTGACAACTGTGTGTGTGTGTGTTTGTGTTTTTTTTTTTCTTCTTCAACAAGACCTGGGTTCAGCTGCTTTTTTAGGGTTAATTTTACCTTCAGCCATGACCTGATGAGTATTTAGCCCAGCACTCGGGAATATTTGTGTTGCAGTTGCACAATTTGAATGACCCTGCTTCCGTTCTTTGCCTGGCCATCATCTTCCCAATAAAACCCAAACTGCTGTACCAAACGCTAAGTATGTTGCTGTCAAACAGACAGCCGGAGTGGGGGACGTCAGACCAGAAACGGGAAATAAACGACAGAGAGAGGTGGAGTTTGGTGGAGCTGAGCGAATAGCTTCGCTCAGCATTTAATGAGTGAACAGAAAAGACAGAAAATAAACGGTTGTAACAAACAAAAAAACACAGGACACTGCACTCGTCGCCAAAACAAAAAGACAAATAAAAACGAAATACACAGACAACCACGGTGAGCAGTTATTTTACTTATTTACTTTACATTATTACCTCCATCTCCAATCCCGTCCTCCACTCACCGAACACACAACAAAACCTAGAGTGGGTGAAAACATGTAGCTTTTATGCAGCTGTACCGAGACTCGACTGCTAATCAATCATTCAATTGGAGGAGAAATCATTTGGTAAACCTCTTTCTGGTTCACTGAAATCCAAAGCAGGGCTCTAATTTTAGATTAACATACCAAAACTATTTGAGTTTCAGGAGACAAAAAATGCAACCAGCTGCACTAAAAAAACCAAAAAAAAAAACCAACCTAGAACAAAAAGAGTCAAATTTCACCTTCTGCATTTGAATAATTTCACTGTCTGTTTTACTTTAATAGCTGGGGTAACTTTTAGTAATCGAAAAATGCAGTAGTGAGTTCAAGAGTAATTATAGAACTCATGCTGACCTGTTCATGACTGATATTCCCACCATGCATGCTGAAATATGAGTTTCATTGTTCTGTTTCTTTAGTAATGTGCAAAAGCATTTTCCCTATTAGTTAATAGTGCAGTATGGTGCAACCTGTTATGCTAAGCGAATCCATGTGTCAAATCTTGGTTTTTTGCAGGTTTCAGAAGAGTGCACTGTTAATTACTGAATTCAAATGAGAATAAGCCATGCTAATTTCGATATAGTTTAAAAAACAATATTATGTTTCATGCAAATTAAAGGGCAATTTTCCAAAATGCAGTGTATTGCTTTTGGACAGTACCGATATTTCATAACTGGAGACAGACAGATTGTCTACTGAAATAGCATGCATGTGTTTTCTGGACACAATACATTACATAACAATATAAATATATATAGTAGGCCCATACGGTATTGTGACAAAGCTGGCTGAGTGGTGATGTCAGAACCAGGAAAGGAACAACGCAGACAGGATGGGTGAAATGATGAAGGAGCTTGCTTGCGCCGGTTTATTGTAAAATAAAAAGGTTGTACAAAACAGAAAAAACACAGACTGAACAAACAAAGTGGACGAACACTAACAAGTACCGTGCTGGAGCTTCCAGCACGAAAACACAAATTGTTCTTTTATATAACTCTCCCTCTCTCTCACCCGTTCTCCACTTACGAACACACATCGAATGAGTGAAAACATGCCCCTTTTATACAGCTGTACTGAGATTCGACTGCTAATCAATTGGAATCTTGGGACATCTGCACGTGAACTAATTTGTTCCCTTCCTGTGCTTCCATACAAATACCCTTTTAAATTTGTGTCTAACTACAAATTACACTTTACCTGTGCTCATAACCCACATTATAATCTGTGCACTTTATACATAAACACCAACATTTACACACTACATGCTACATAAAGCACAAAAAATACACACATGGGCGGGACACATTGTCACAAGTATATAGCACGGTAGTAAACTTTTTACTTTAGCCTATATGCTACCGGTAACACAAAATAAATCATGTTGCTGCATTCCCAGAATTTATAAAACTAAATGGTTTTAGCGCATTTTCATGTTAATCTAGCCTACTTAGTACACAATTAACTCAGAACAGATCATGGTGCTGCATTAACACAGTATGACACTATACAGTACCTTACACATATGGCACACACTTCACAGAAATAAATCTGTTTTAAATTTAGGTAGAGCATTTTACAGTGCGTGCGTGGTGACATGTAATACACATAGCCTGTCTGCTACTTTTGTTTTCTGTTGGTATGAGTCAACTTTCTTTTCTTTAGCGCCAGCAACATTACTTTTATTGTCTATAACACTATCAACATTATGTTTAATGAAAACATATAATATATACTGTATATTCCTTAGCAACCATAGGTGAGGCTAGCTTCTCATTGGGTCTCACCCACACTACTTCACATGCATAAGAACATAAGAAATTCTAGAATGAGAAAAGGCTATTCGGCCCACCTATGCCCACCTATGCTCGCTCGCTAAATGCAAGCATGGTCAGTTAACACTCAGGAGAGGGGAAAAAAAAAATTAATAATAATAATTTAGTTAATAGGGGAAATGAAACCTCTGGGAATCCGGTTATACAGTATTGTTCATGACAGCATCCAGTCTATTCTTGAAAGATCCGATAGGCTCTGCTTCAACAACTCTTGTCCGGCAGCCTGTTCCAGTAATTTACTACCCTTTCTGTGAAAAAGCTCTTCTCCCCTCATTTATGAATATGCCTTACTTTAGCTTCCACCTGTGGCCCCTGGTTCTGTTCTCTGTGACCTGTGAAAAATAATTCTCAGCAGTCGCTTTGTTAAACCCCTTGACAATTTTAAATACCTCTATTAAGTTGCCTCTGGCGCTCCTTCTTTCTAGGCTGTACAGGTTCAGCTCTTTCACTCTGTCTTTATATGACATACCCCGCAGTCCTGGAATTAATCGTGCTGCTCTCCTCTGTACTCTCTCCAGTGCCTCAATGTCTTTCATATGATATGGGGACCAGAACTGTACACCATATGCTAGGTGTGGTCGTACCAGTGCATTGTGTAATTTTAATATAACTTCTCTTGATTTGAATTCAACTATCTTGGCTATATAACCTAACATTCTATTTGCCTTTTTTTATAGCTTCTCCGCACTGTCTAGTTACATCCATTACTACCCCCCCCCCCCCAAGTCCTTGTTATACATAGCCTCCTCTATTTCGTTACTATTCATTATATTAACTTTTAATACACATATTGATACTGTACAAGCTAAAGTCAAATCAAGACTTGGGTTTCTATATCATAACAAGTCTTGTTTTACTCATTCTACCAATTACACCCTAGTTCAAATGTCCACTCTTCCCATTTTTGATTATGGTGATGTCATTTACAAAATGGCTTCTAAAAAGGCTTTTGGGAGGCTTGACGTCCTATTTCATTCCTCTATAAGATTTGTGACTGGTGCTTATCACACTCACCACTGTGATCTTTACTTCCTTGTTTATCTGGCCTTCTTTATACATGAGGCATCTGACTCACTGGTATTTGTTAACACAACTTTGCTTGGTAAAACTCCTATTTCTTTGCAAAAATTACTACAAATCTATTTCTCATTTTATAATTTAAGTTCCAATGAATTGATTAAATTGGTGCCGTCTAGGGTTGATACAGCTTTTGGGTTCAATTCATTTTTGGTTTGCTGCGACTGGAATGTGTTGCAACTTTGGTTAAAGCTGCATAGCTTTCTTTCCGTGGAAGTCTTTAGCTGTGGATTAAAATGACTGATATCATTGATATGTAAATCATGTTAAACTTATAGGTCTGTAGTTCCCAGGGTCAACTGTATCTTCCTTTTAAAATATATGAACAACATTGCCAATTTTGCCAATGGCTCCTTTATTTATAGATTTATTGAATATATAACATATTGGTTTAAAACTCTGTTCTCTAGATTCCGTAAAGACTTAGACAGATTATATCGGGCCCTGAATATTTGTTTATTTTAAATGCTGCTAGCTCTGTTAGTACTTCATTCTCTTCGATAACAAATTCTGGTAATGATGTTTGTGTACATTCTGTTAACCTTGGTATATTATATAAATCCTCTTTTGTAAATATCGATTAAGTACATCTGTGATTTGGTAGTCTTTAGTCACTAAATTACCACTGCTGTCATGTAAACTACTGACTTCCTCTTTCAGTTTCTTTTTAGTATTTTAACATATTGAAAAAACCCTTTTGGATTAAGTATCATCTTAGGTCTCAAATCTATTGAGTCCAGCAGAATTTCTGAAAGCTTCTCGACTTTTTTCAATTGTTCAATCGCTATTAGTTTAACCTCTGTACAGATGTCTCTTTAAATCATGCAATTCACATTGACACAAGGTCACCCTTAATTGGTTTTATGGGGGGGGGGGGCACTACTGTAAAGCTCTATAAAGAAAGCACATCAATAACAGTTTTCAAAAGCATTAACATGAGTTTGATTTTTAAAAAGAAAATGCTTTCTTTTAATCCACTACCATTGAAGAATGGTGTAAAACAAAAATGCTTTGAAGCCCATGAAAGGCTGATAGCTATTTTTGTATTTATATCCACTGATGACCTCCACACTTCTCCTACAGGGACTCTTGCCTTTCATCTTTATTTTTTTTTTGAAAACTAGAAAAAGGAAAATATCTTTGTCAATGTGTGCTGCTGTATCAAAACCTTCATTGTTTGGAGGTAAAGGACAATCAAAAGTAGTATACGAATGCTAGGAACTTAGCAGATGTATATATTAGAACTTGTAATATTTATATTAAGGGTTTACCGTATACTCAAATCAGTCGTGAAAACTTTTTACGAGTATGTATATAAATCTGATAAAATGTTGGACATTTGCTCAGCCAATCAGATACAGGATTGGCAGTCTGCAACTCACTGGTAAAGACCATGATGATGCAAAAAGTTAAAATCCTAAACAAAGATTGCATGTTACACAGCTAAGAACAATCTCCAATAAAATAAGTTTTTTTTCAAATAAATTGGTTAAACATGCTGGGTCAATTGCAGCATACCAAATGTAGTCCACTTGATGTGTCTAACTAGTGGATTAAGCAGGTTTAGAGTACTTGATTGGACTAAAGTTGGTACACCTGCTTATCCCAACTGCAGCGTACCAGAAGTTAATCAACACAGGTGAGTACATTGTGTTGTTCTTCTGGTGTGACGGGACCTGGTAAGGACCCACATCTTTTACAAATATGCAGGTGTGTGTGTGTGTGTGTCCTACAGGTAATGTTTGTGTTAAACAAAAATAAAATAAAATAAACCACTTTGTGAAAATTTGTAATTTTATGTTTTTTCTCGAAAAAAAAAAAAAAGTGTATGGGGTTGGAAATGGGGTAGCGTGAAAAGGCAGGAGTGGCCACATGTGCATATGCAACAAAACTAATTTTTACTAAGGTGGTCTCCAAAAGTATTTAATTTTAGGAGAAAAAAATAAAATTTACCATATGTGTGTGTAACTAGCAGGCACCCAGGAAAGTTAGCATCTTCTACATCATCAATGCAGTTTTTAATTACCTCTATTAAGTACATATTTTCCTCTGTGGAAAAGTTTGGACCTCTTTTTGAAGCCATATTACACTATGAAGTATATAACATAGGCCTCTGAGGTTTACTTTAAACTAAGAAATTTGTGATTTTCCATTTCCATTTTCCATTTTCCATTCATATTGGTTTATAGGTTAGTCATGTTACTGGACTAACTTGTTCCGATCAGTTAAACCAATTACTAGGATCATCTGTTTGGTACAGAATTGCAGGATTAAGTTAGTACAGATTTGAAGGATTTTAGTCCACTTATTTCCTTATACACAGGTCATAACACTGAACAACATTTATTTTGATAAAATACTAAGAGGCTATGAATAAACTGAAATGGACTCTTGGCAATCACAGTAGCTATTACGGGCCTTTAGAAAATTACTCTATTTCCATTACGAGAGTAGATGTTGAACTTCATGCTCATTTGAACTCGGCTCTTGCCAAGATAAGCACCAACTAAGACGTAGCTTTGCAGCAAACTAATGTGATCCATCTGCATCTCCATCCATTTGCGTTGTTTTACATCTGATGATGTAGATATCGTTCTGTCTGGTGTTGATTGCTGAAGTGTAATGCTGGCTCCAGGGATCAGCTCATTTTGCCTCCCCAGCGCATCAGCACACACAACGGCTGCGATGCTGGCTCCAGGGATCAACCCTGTGCGGTCTCCCCAGAGCATCAGCATGACAACCGCCTGGATTGAGCTAAGTAGGGTACATCTCTGGGGTCTTCAAGTGGGCACCTTCCATCCTCGGTGTTTCGTTGACTAGCTCACGACACCTCAAGAGGGCTCAACAGTGATTCTGGCATCCCAGCATCACCCACCTCCATCCCCTACTCAGCTCAGCTCAGCTTACCTGTACATCAGTGTTGCTTTCTTTCTTTTGTGCTTGAGATCCCCATCCAGAATCTTTCCATCTCAACCACAGCCAGATGCTGCTCCTTTCTGCTGCTTCAGATACGTTCTTCACTATGCGACGCAACTTTTTGCCACTGAACCCAACGTCTCTGAGAAACCGTGTTGTAGAGTGTGCCACAAATCCTCGACAACCCACCTCCACTGGGTAAACTCGGACTCTCCATCCTCACTGTATTTTTACATATCCGTGGACAGTATCGATTGCTCTGGCCTGCAGGACAGTCCAGTCAGCAACACGCGGTTTTTACTCCTCAGTCTGTCTTTGGCTCTACTGAGGAGAGGTATGTGTTTGCGTATGCGCCAATGTACATATAATATAAAAGTTTAGAACAATGAAACTTTATGTAAATATGTTAGAATGTATTCCAGCATTGTTGTGTTGCTAACGAATTGATTGTGATGAAATAGTAATTTGTTAAGAGTTTTTTTTACCGAGTGTTGCAATGTTAGGCTAGCTAGTTTCAATACATGCTAGCAGGGTGTCTGTAGCTTCTCACATGTAAGCACTCGCTCACTTTACTTTTCCTCATGTCAGGTGTGCTCTGTGTGCAACATAGAGAAGCTCATCACAATTAATTCCGTTGTATTCACTGCATTTATTTCATCTAATTTAGGTATATTAATCTACAGTTGTATTGTTGTTTATTGCATTTATGTGGCTGAGTTGCCATTATTTACAATGTAGCCGGTGGTCTTTTAATGTGATGTGTTTGACACAAAAAAGGTATTTATTTTTATAATCTAGAGCTTTTATCTGAACGATATATTATATTTATAAATATATTATTATTTCTTATTGATTTATTATTATTTTGTCATAGTTTTCTTTTAAAATGTTAAACCTTTGCAGCAGGAATATATATTTTTCTATACACTGTAAGAATGTTATTAGTTTTGAGTAATGGTCAATGAAGTAGCTGTATTATTGTATTATCAATTGAATGCAGCTCAGTCTTTGGCTCTACTGAGGAGAGGTATGCTCTGTGTGCAACATAGAGAAGCTCATCACCATTCTTTCCATTGTATTCACTGCATTTATTTAATCTAATTTAGAATAAAAGACCAGAAAGCGGCAACCAGTGTCCACAGTCCTGTTCATTAACCATACACCAGAACACAATGCAGAATCGTAGTCAGACGGGCTACACAGACATACACATTTTCCAATAGAAGGTCTGAATGACATAACTTAACTATCGGCTTGTTGTATCAGGACAAATATCCACTGAAAGTAGACTGAATTATACCTTTCTAAACATCTGAAAGCCTAAAGATCATTAAGAGAATAACATTTTCACTCTGGGATGAAATATTCCATATGATTAACTAGTTTGGATATAAAAGAATACATTTTAGAAATGTCCTCATAAGTGTAATTTAGTGATCTCCTACCAAAAAACTGTACAATCATCAGTGGTAGCCACAACCCTCAGGAATTAGGACCAGAAAGATTTTTACAAATACTGTGGCTGGTTTTGATTTTACAGCAAATTGTCTGACAGGTGGGCAATGTGAAGAAGTCAGCCATCAGACAGATCTGTCAACTCATCAACATCTTCTGCAAAACAATGCTGTGCTTTAAAATCATGGTATGCAGTAATCAAAACTGAAACCTAAGATTCTAAAATGCTGCACCTCATAATAAAAGGTATGCAGTTTCATTTTGGAAAGAAAAATGAAGGTAATACAATTCCAGGAGCAAAAAGTAAATGTCTTTAAGTTACAAAAGCCTATCATTTTTAAATTCCATTGTTAATTGGAATTTTACCTGTGTAAAATTGTATATAAGTGTACAAAGTAAGTGCTATTGTAAATTATCTTTATCAGTGTGATTATTAAAAAAAAAACTAATGCTCAGGGTTTTTGTTTTATTCTGGTACTGTGCCCCTTCATTATTTTACTTAAGAAAATCAGCAGATATTGAGAGTAGTACATTTGCGATAGGTCTTATACAGTACAGTGCAAGTACAATTAAGTGTCACCATTGCCTGACCATTTCTTAACCACATTTGCGGAGTTTCTAATTAATGAAGTAGCCCAGTACTAATATCATAATACATTTACACTACTATTTGATCATCCACACATAATAACTAATTGACGCTGTCTAAATTCTGCTGTATGGTATAATCCCATTTTGTGAAACGTTATCAAAGATTAGCATACCTTTGGTATGGGCCAGCAGATATACTAGCATGTCAGCAGATAATCATCTACAGTTTATATTGATGCTCTACATGTTTGATGTTGATGAAGTTTCATAAAGAAGCTAATCATCCTCTTCAAACATCTACTTTGATTTTAATTTGCAATTTTCAGGTTTAAATTGAGCTTTTCAGTAAAAAGGGGCATATCTGTAATTTAGAGCATACTTAAAGACTCATGGGCCTTGTTTTTTTCTTCCATAATATTGTTTGAAAATGTTAAATGGTTTTTATTCCTATCAGAAAATAATGCAAACTTACATTCATAACAAAATGAGGTTCTAGGATGTTAATCCCATCTGATTTATTGATAGTGACCTTCTACACATACTGGTGATTAGCCAGTAGGTGCCTATCATTTTAACAAATTGGACGATCATCTCTATAATATTCCATTCAACAGATAAAGTTTAAAGATGGATTAGCTATGGCAAATTCTGCATTTGGAGCAGTTGCTGCTGTTGTCTCTCTGTCCACACCTTGGTGCCTGAAGGCATGTGACATGTTGTGACCTTTCCTGTAGGTTGACAGGATTTTCTTGTATCTCTGTATAACTTGCCCTTGTTTTTTTGCTGTGGGGAAAAAAACAACCATTGAACAAATGTGTCTCATCTCTCATTGTTCATTATTTCCACCAAGGACAATGATGTGAAGTTATTTAGGATTTCTTATCCCACCTCCACAATATAACCCTTAGCATTTGTTCTCTAAAATGAAAGTAAAGTGAGTTAATTTTAATTTTAAGTACAAGCATTTATTTTTTAAAGCTCAGCTGCTGGTGCTATTCGGGAGTTTGGTCAGTTTGATGGGAGTCATGAACACCAGTGCCTATTACACTATTGCTTTGCTCTGGCTATAGCTTTGCTCCAGGATGACCTGGAAGAATGTGCATCACTGTGGAGGAATCTGTATCGCATCAGACCATCAAGGCTGCCACATTGTTAGCCTGATCTCTTTAAAAAAGTATTATTTAAACATAGAAAAAGTTAACTATTATGCAGCTGTACACTGTATACCATTTACAGATCCCTAGCAAAAATGCTAGTCATATTTCATTACTTAATTATTTTGTATTGAAAAAGATGAACTAATCATGATTTGATATTTGCTTGATTTCACTGCATCCAGCTTAAGAACAAATGTTTCTTTTTTTTTTTTTTTAACCTGTTGCAGTTACATGTTGGGTGTATTGGATAACACTGTAACACTAGACAATGTATTAACCATTTATTTAAATGGCCTTTACTGTTAACCTTTTAGATGTTTTGTATACAGCTTAAGAAACAGGACCTTAATGCACAACAATTTGACAGTGCATCTTTATATCATTATTAATCTACATCAAAGTTTTAGACAAGAATACTGGTGTCATGAAATCTTAGAAATGTTTTAGAATCTTTAGAAATATATATATATATATATATATATATATATATATATATATATATATATATATATATATATATTTTTTTTTTTTTTTTTTTTTTTTTTTTTTAAATATTTCAAGCACTTCACAAGTACACCATTTTAAGGCAATTGTGTGGATTTAAAAAAAAAAAAAAAACATGACCCGGCTAATGCCAAATTGTCGAGTGACACTTTCTCCAATACAAACACAAAGATGTTTAAGAAAATGCAGTCTCATACCACTGTAGTAGGCATAAGCAATATTGAAATGCATACACCCACATATATTTTTTTGAATTATTTTTTTCATTGTAGGCATACCATTGCTAACCTAGCTTGCAAATGATGATTGAGAGAACTACTGCTCTTTTTTAATTAACATAGCTTTTTTATTAAGCAAATTTTCTTTTTTTGCATCCCTTCTTCAACAAAGTCTTTTAAAATGTCAAATCTGAATTATAAGAACAAGTGTTTATTTTTCAGAGGATCCATTTGTTGATATTGAAATACTTTAGCACATGTTTAGTCTATCAAACATGGTGCTTAAATGTCAGTGCAGTAAAATCATTTAGTAGATTTGTATTACAAATAACTCAGTCTTGTGGAAAATGAATTGTAACAGCTTTTGTTATAATAAAACACATTTTACACAAATGTCAAAAAACTTTTTTTTTTTTAACCAAAATGCTGTAGGAATGATAGCTATCAAATGTAGATTTTACTGTTTTTTGTGTTGGCTTCAAATACTGTATCCAACCTGGTAGTGAGGTTAGCCATCTGGTATCCTACATCAGAAAGATAGTGATATTGGGCTACTGGAAATGTAGTGGTGTTGATTTGAACGCTTTGTAAATGTTCCACAAAGCTGTGTACAAAAACAAATGATCAAACTGTAGATTAGAAAAACTGAAAGGCATTTAGCAGACCTCTTTGTTGAACATTTACAAAACATTCGAATCAACACCACTTCATTTCCAGTAGCCCGACATTTCAACAAAGATAATCACAGTGCTGAAGTTATCACCATCTGTGGGATCCGTCCATGCTGTGGAACAAAAGGAACATGAGTTTATTTTCAAAACTAAGGACTTTGAACCCTCTTGGAATGAACATTTTATTCAGGCATAATCATGACATCATCCACAGAACTCTTGAAAAATAACAAGCTTACTTTTCTTTCGCACAGCTGATGAAAAACCTGATACTTTTGTAACAATGTTTTTTATTTTATTTTTCATTTTCATTTGTTTTTACAAAAAAATACACACAGAAGTTTGGAAACAACAAATGATTTCTAGTAATTAGGGTGGGGATTATACTTACTGGATATCTTGGTATCGCTGAATAGATAATCACGTCCTCTTTAAAAATATGCTAAATATATTAATAAGCAAGACATCTCACAAGTAGAATGGTACCCTGAAATGTTCTTTTTCTAGTAAAGCTGGAGATGGGGAGTTTGTTGCACGATAACTTCATTCAGAATACTTGCTCACTAAATATCTTGGTATCACTGAATATAAAATCATCTCATCTTTAAAAATATGCTAGAAATTTTAATGAACAGTCCCTCCCACAAGTGCTATGGTACCCCAAATGTGATCCATATACTACCAATGCAGAATGATTGGGTATGACATTTTCTCTACATTTTACTCTCAAAAACAGGACTGCCAAGGACAACACTTAATTGAATATTGTACCATTCTTGGAAGTCACCACTCAGGAAAATCATTCTTTGTGTATGTGGCAAAGAGAAGGAAGTTCTGCACATAAAAAGGGGCAGGGCAAAGCCCTGCTGTAAAATGTGTTGTTTGTTTATTTTAGAACGGGGTACTCCTTGCCCCTGTGCTTATTATGTATTTACTTTATGTTGTTGTTTATGTATAACTGTGATGGCGAACAAGTTGTGTTTGTTATTGTTTGGTAGCGTGGATGGGGAAACCCCATTCTAACAAAACCTTGTGCAGAAGGTGACCATCTCCTGAGTTAATTCTTTGATTAATTGTTGCTAATCGGGAGATGGTCACCACTATAAAAGCCTGCAGCTCTCCCTGTTTGAGGTGGGTGTTCTAGAGGAGAGAATAGGAGTGAGAGAGTTCCTGTTTCTGGCCTGACATCACAACCCTCAACCGTCCTGTCACAGTGTAAAATAGCGAACAATTTCTCCACCCAGTCATTTAGCATTTAGTAAATTAATCATATTTAGGGCACCACTAAATTTGGGAGACAGACTGCTTATTAAAATCCTTAGCATATTCTTAAAGAGGAGATGGTTGTCTATTCAGGGATACCAAGATATTTAGTAAGTAAAGAAAGGGGTCTGAGTGAGGAAAAATGGGCAATACAATTTCCACCCTTAGTCTTGCTGTAAATCAAGCTGAAGCCATGGCTGGCGAGAACTCAAGTTAGTTGAAAAAAAAAAAAGCATGGGATAACACAATTTTTTTTTTTTTGAAGGCCCAACGCACCAAGGTGTGTGGGCCGAAGCAGCCGGCAAAGTCTACTCGACAGCGGGGCAGGCAAGAGCACACCCTCAGTGGAGGAACACATGGATGTCTGACTGTTGTTTATTTTGCCTAAGCTGCACGATCGGCAGCCAGCAGAGTCACTCAATGGCAGGGGCAGCAAGCTGAGCCCCAGAGGAGGAAGTGTTCTCCCTGAAGCTGTAGGTTCAAAGACAACACATGCACACCAATACTGCACAGGCAGTCACACTCATACGATGGACAGCTGAGAAAAGACGGCCTGCAACACAAGTGCAGCAGACTGTGAAGAAGGAAAAAATACACTCAAAATGGAAACGCTGATTCCACAAGAGCGGCAAGCTGGATCTAAGCACAAATGCAAGGGAATTACAGTCAATTCAGAGGAGCTCTCAAAAACACACTCAGGTTAGTGACACAGAAGCATCCCTTAAGCCAGGCTTACACTGCACAAATTTTGCAATAGGGAGATGTAGCGCCACTCATACTTGTCGATTGAACTAAGAATTCTAACTGTAGCTCTGGGATTGCAAGCTACACACACTGCACAAGATATCTTGTAGCAGACTGTGCCTACCTTCATTGCAGAATCGTAGACCTCATACGGAAGAATCGTGGACTCAAGCAAGGAGGTGATCGCTGTTGTCTGTGCATTGTTTTGCACAGAAAAAAGAAGAAAACGTGGAGATCCATTTGGAGGCACAATTTGCTTAACAGACGTGGCCAGTAGAGACTTTTGCAACCAAAATAATAAAATCTAATCTGTTCAAAATGTGCAACACTCGCTTGTGGTACAAAATATTTATTAGATTAAAAGATTGGTGTGAGAGATTGGCCATCAAGCGATCTTCATCAGAATACCAAATTCTAATGAATAACACTATGTAACACAATTTTTGTTCCTGGGTAGTAAGTGTTATTTCCTAATTGCTTATGCCTCAAAAGTATAGATAATGGCTATTATTCCCCACAAATTTTGCTTTTTCTGTAAATACAGTATAATCGTAAATCTCGAAAAACTACTCACTTCTAAATCTTTTGTAGTCATTTTTGTATTAATTTAGTGTAAATACATGTTAATTTGGATTCATATGTTGTTTTTTTCAGACTTTATGTGAACGAAGACACACATTTGCCTGTTTTCCCATCGGAAATAGTGATATTTTGAAATATCACTGTTCTGGTCACAAAAGCAAAGTTTGTGGGGAATAATAGCCATTTTTTATACTTTTGAGGCATAAGCAATTACGAAATAACACTTACTACCCAGGAACAAAAAATAAATAAAAATTGTTACATGGTGTAATTTGAAGACTTTTAAACAAATAAATATTTTGTACTACGAGTGAGTGTTGTGCTTTTGAACAGACTAGAATACAACTATTAGTAGGCTACTACAAGTTTGTTATAGGTTTAAATATGCAACAATGTAATCTACATTCTCTCTATTTCTCACACACACAGACGTACACCCCTCCTCGTATTTTGAATAAATTAGCAATACAGTCATACAGTAGGGGTTTGAAAGGGATATCGAATGCGAGTGACTGTAGAAATTGATTGCCAGGAGAGCACACACTACCATACAGTATCTGCTTCGGCATTAACAAGTTATAACAATTATTTCCTTACCAGGTACCTTCAATAAGCGATCATGAGACGAAATGTCACTTATGTCAAAGAGGGGCACAACCTTTCTCTTCGTCGCTATTGTTGCTAGCTTGTCCTATTGGCTGCTGGCAGCATTCGTCAAGAAATCGGCCCGTAGCCCCTAACACACTCCACGAATTGCTTTGTCAGGGACTAAAGTTTTCTGACATGTTAGAAATTTGTCGGGATGTCATAAGAGCGTCGGGAGATCACAGAAGCTATTAAGAGGGCATCGTAGACTCACATTTATCGACCATTTTGTCCCCGACAACCTCAATTTGACCCAGATTTTAAGAAATTAGTCGCCGACTCCTCAGCTCGTCGGTGATCAGCAAAAATCATGCAGTGTAAGCCAGATATTACCGTAAGTGAGAGGTGAAAAGAGGAAGTGGGCTGCACGGAGTGACTATTTATTCCCTCAGCAGGCGAGACCAAGTACATCACTCTACCAAGGGGCCTATCGGCAGCTCTAACATAAAATGCTAAGCGAATACCTACCTAAGGCAGGCATATCCCAAAAGTATTGGGTGATAGTCATCTTCGAATTGAAAGGGAATGAAATAGGTACAACTACCACTTGAAAATGTCCAAATCAATTCTACAAACCGATTTCTTGATTCACACTGGAGTTATCATTTATGACCTTTTGAAAAACCCACCCTTGAAGTACTAAGAAGAAACACTCTTGATTAAGTCGTATTTCAGACTGTATCAGATCATTTTAGCTCCTGTAAGAAGCACAAGCTAATATACACCACCTTAATTTATTCCATACCATGTGTTCTTCAGTTTGCTATTTTAAGTAGCAACTCATGGTTCAAAAATGACTCTCTTGCAGTTTAAAATACTGTAAATATGAATCATGTAGTGTACTGTGTGTTTAATATAAAGTGAATTGAAAGCTCACTGAAACGTACCACTATAAAACATGTATTTGAAGACCTACATACTGATAGCAAATGCACTGCGTGTGATAATGTGCCAACTCAGATAGTCTTGCAAAATGTTGTCCTTGTCAAGCAGGTTTCTGATTACTCTCAAGCAACCAGCAAAATGGAACATGAAAGAATGCTTTTCTACTGCAGCAATAACTTCCTCTGTAGTTCCAGGTGAACAAAACTACAATTGAAATGTAACAAGGATTACAAAGGCAAATGTGTTATTTTGAAAATTATTCACAAGTGACATATACAAGACTGAAAGACATGGTCATCATTACAACTGTATGCTTTAACAACAACACATTCAAACATTAACCTAACTTCAATATAAACAAACGCAATGCTTGACAGTCTTAAAATAGATTTTAAAAAATGTAGTCTGCCATGTATTGCCAATGAATGAAGGTAATTTACCTCATACAGAATAATTTTAATTTCCTCATCATCAACCTCTTCTATATTGAAAGAGGAATCATTTATGCCCAAAATATTTTTTACCAGATTGGTAGAGAGAAAAGTGGGTGTGGTGGGGTGTGGTGGGGTGGGGGGGTGGAGGCACTGCAATTATTGTTCCAGCTATGAAATACTGCAGGGGGGCACTGCAATTATTGTTCCAGCTATGAAATATCTCAGGAAACTATAATACACACCAAAGAAAAAACAATTACTTAACAACGAAGTATGATTAAAATAGTATAGTACTTGGCATTTCTACAGGACTATTTGATCAGAAGACAGGTTTACGACAATCAAAACCTTGGTTCTTAATTGAGCAGTAGTTAATCATAGTGCTTTTCATAGATTTTCCACAGCACACCCGGTTACCCGCTACATCATACTTCAGAAACCTTTGATATGCTGGTCCTTCAAAGTTTGTTTGTAATTTAGCACAAATGATTTATGTAAATGATTTAGGGTTTGTTACATAGTTAAAGTAAGCACATTTTAATACACAGCTGGTTAGAAGTTCCTGTAACAGATCAATGCAGGATGAAATGAAGCTGTTCTTATCTATGTTACACCTCTATGACCCATTAATTACCATGCATATTACATTTCACAGCGCCTGCCTATAGCACACGTTGCCAGTAGCTGTTTTTAAATGACTCCTGGTGTCTACACAACATGTAGAAAAATGACTGCGGCTTCTACAAACCAATGATTCAGCAATACCATCTAAAATATTTTTATAAAGCCACTGAACTTTGGGAGTCATCCTTCCCACGTATTTCCAAACACATCTTTCAATAACACTGCCTGTGGTGGTCGCACAACCATCCCAATAGAAGGTTCACATGTGAATCTAAACAATAATAAAATGCAGGTTAAGAAACAATTGTAAGGTAAATATTAGCATAGCCACTGAATGCACATTTCTAAGCTAGTAGAATAAAGTTACATTGAAGCAATTTGGTCATTTTATCATGCATCAGAAAAATGGTATTAAAGCAATCTAAAGCTTAACAAAATAAAAATAACAGTGTCTTCCAGTGCTTCCTCAGTCATAGATAGCCTTTTGTCCCTCATTATTATTTCTGATTCATTGTCATCCGAAATATTTACAGAAATATTTTCATTAAACCAAAAAAAAATAATTGATAAAATAAATTAATAAGTCAAAAAAAGCAAAGCACCACAGTAATATAATGATAACTCATTATAAAATATGTAATAGGTAACAGGTAGACCCTTTTTCCTCTAGGACCATGGTGAATTTGTGTTTAATCTTCAGTTGTAAAGAGGTCTATTGAAGCACGTAAAATAAGCAAGCCTTTAAAAGAAAATAATAAAATCTGAAAGACATTTTAGTGAATATAGCTGTGTAGGCAATTTTGTCTTTTAATGGACTGTTTGCAGTTAGATGAATAGCCATGTATGCAGCAATTGTTCAAAACAGACATTAAAAAAAATAAGTGTAAACGATGGAACCAAAACATTTATAACAAAATATAATAAAGAGTTATTTTAATACATGGCAGTCAAATTACTTTTAGAAGTAAATTTGAATTACTTGCTTGTTGCCTGACAGTGCCTCTGAAGGCAAAGGTAAAGTGTGATTCTTCAGTAAGGTTTTCCACATGCAGTTTTATAAGCTGTTATGTTAAATGAGTCACAGGTTCCAGGGACAAAATGAGCCTTAGACCCATCCTGGTACAGTAAGTAATAATCCTTGTCAATGAAGTTGTGGTCAAAAGCCTTGTGCTTTGCAAAGATGCATTTAAAAGCTGGTCATAAACAAAGTCAAAATAGGCAGATTTCACCCTCTTTGAATTTTTAGTTTTCCATTGGCTTCAAAAATTCTACCAATCTGTATCGGAAACAAATAATATACACAGTTTAAAATTTAGCAAGCGACCTTAGTTTTGAACAGAAATGATTGAAATAGGTACATAATGCTGTTTTTGACAGGTTTCTGGGTCTTTTTGGTTACAAATGTGTTTGTTTCATCTTGTTTCCAATCACGAAATTTGATAAATAATTTAAAGTTTCTGTTCTATGGAGCTTTGAAAAACCTGCAGAATACGCAGAATATTAAGATACACTATGATTAATACATGTAAAGATTTTATATTAAATACTCATGGATTAAGTAGGGAAAAAAAATATTACCAAACAACGTAGCTGGGTTTGAAGATGATTGTAAGGCACTTTCAGACAGGGGAAACTAATAAAATGCACATTTTTCCCACATTTACTACAAAACTGGTGAATCTCCCCATATACAAATACAAATGTACTCAAAGTAGTGACAAACATCAGGAAGAGCGATTTGAATCACAGGTTTCAAACTGTGGGGGTGAATGAACATGTTATCACATAGTTACATGGTTTTGTCGCCTTTACCTATGCGCTAATACTTAGTGAGGCGAACGTCTTTGACACCCCCGCCTCGCTTCGTCTTCCCTGCAAAGCGGGACAGGGACGGGGACCACGGGGGAGGGTCCCACTCGGGGGGGACAGGACAACAACTTTTCTTGCGAGTGAACCGATCAATTCCTCCACCCTGGATTACTCATCCCACACTTTTTTTTTTTTTTTTAATATTCCAAAACCTACTATACAGTTTTTAATTACTGCTTTAAAATGTTTTTAAAAGGTGTCCAGTGTACTTTTGTTCGCTAGTTAGCCAAATGTATATTTATTTGCAAGAACATATCTTCCTACAAAATAGATGTTGCATTTGTCAGTGACACTTAATTGCAAAGACATTTTTAAATGGACAGAAAAATCATTTGTTTCTGTTTTATACTGCAGCATTATTCAAACGTATTATTTCACTACGTTTTTTCTGTTTTATTTAAGAGGGCCATTCGTTACAGAATTAATTTCCCAAATATAAATACACGGTAGATAAATACTTAGATAAAAAAAGAAATATTGTATATAACAAACTAACTTACCTTATCAATTAATCACATACTACTTGCAGACAACCCCCAAAACATTGCTTCACCCCCCACCCCAAAAAAAAAAAAAATGTCAACTCTGGCATAAAACTAACTTCCGGAACTGAACTACTCTTGATGCTGCTGCACTTTTTAGATGTCCCTGCCCCTTTCTCTGATGTTACCACCCCGTTTCAGTCTCATGGTTGCAGCAACGTCTCAGTGTAGATTTGCTACCTCTTTGCACTTCTTGGCCGCCATAGGTAAGCACTTGAACAATGAAATCCGGTTCTTTATTGATAAATCATTAAATTAGATTAATACGAAAGTTTAAATAATTTTGTGTAAAAAATAAATAATACATTGGAGTTTATGTTATTTATTAATTTATTTTTATAATAACATTTATTGTATAACTGTGTGTGTGTGTGTGTCTGCAATGTTATGGATTGGACGCGGTGTGACGAGAGATGTGCTTATCTGAAGACAGGGCGTTTGTTCTATATGAACTTGCAGATAAGTCAAATACCAAAATTACCAGCTGCACAACCATATATGGTAGTAAATATAGACTGTGCTAGATACCAAGATAAGAACAGGAATCAGCCCTAAGGCTAACCACACCCAACAGTGTTATAAGGGGACCAGGGTCATTGGTTCAGTGAGTTCCTGAAATCTAGAAACAACAGACAACACCAGAGTAGGCAGCTGAGCTCCTGGAACACTTGGTAATTTAACCATCATTGTGTACTATTAGACTATTAACTGTAGACTAATACGTATTTTTGCAATCTTCTGTATCGTGTCCACTATGTAACACTGCGTGTGATCGTATAATTGCTAGGTACATGTTCTTTAGTTTATAACTGTTTATCATTCTTTTAACTGTTTTGTATATGTACAATTTGAGATCAATATAAATATGTTGCCAAATGTATTTTCAGGTATTATTATTATTATTATTATTATTATTATTATTATTATTATTATTATTATTATTATTATTATTTATTTATTTAGCAGACACCTTTATCCAGGGCGACTTACAATTTTTATAAACATCTCTCAGCTGGTCACAAAATAATTGCAATCCTTGGGTGTTTGAAAGTGGTTAAAACTCAAGCATGCAATTATTTTGACAGTGCATATTGCTTATTGCTTAATCATATAGCATCGCAAATGTACAGTCTCATAATATTCCATCTCTCTTTATCTGTGTAATTGGCAACATTTTTTTTTGGTCCTCAAAAGCAGCTGCAACCTAATTCAATCAACAGAGTGACTTGTGCCAGTAGTGTCACCAGCTGTGGTCTGACAGCTATCAGTGGGATGGATCAAAGCAGATGGCATTTAACTGGCAGCAAAACATGATTGAAATCTTATGATACTAAAATTTCCTCTTGAACTGCTTACTAATCATCCATTAAAACTAAACAGACGCTGGACAGGAACAAGATATTACATTTTCAATAAGACCATACATCATTTGAATGAGGACAGTAAACAAAGTCACTGAAGTCTATACTGCCAAATACAATTCATCCTGTTCCACAAAATTAACAACCATGGGGTGGGAGGTAAATATTTATAGGTATTTGTGCGTGACAACTGTAATTAAATATGGTACAGATTATTTCCCTTTGCAATTTAGTTGTACTGCTTATGCAGAGATGCAAATGTAGGTAGATCTCAAATAGTAAGGCTTTTGCAGGAGGATGTATGTCTACTTAATCTATTGAAACAATTTCCAATTTTGAAAAGTTGATGATTTTCTTTAATTTGAGGATGGGTGGAGCAGGAACCAAGATATTATTTAAAACAGGCAGAAATTACAATAATAGATCAAATATACACTAAAACTCAAACACACACACACACACACACACACATATATATATATATATATATATATATATATATCTATATATATATATATATGTCATATACGTATATGCAGCCAAAACAAAGTCAGCGAGACAAGCTATGGTAATCATTAAACACTTTTCGATATTGTGATGTATTATTATTATTATTTTTTTTTAATCTGTGATCTTTAGTTGTTTATGTGCATTTTCATTTGCAAGTGAACTGTGACATTAGGGCCTTATCGAACAGTACCGATATATTCTGCAATTCTGAACACTGACTTTGGATACTGTTTTAATTCTGGAAACTATGTTTTTATTTTTGTTTTTGTTTTTATCTTTTGCTAAATTGCATTACCTTTTACTGTTAAGGAAATTCATGGTTAAATTCATTTTAATATAAGCATTTCCCAGATATTTAATTCAGACTATTGTCTGTGTGACATGCTGCGGTGATTGGGTTGTTAACACAGATTCCAGAACATTCTTAACCAGATCTACTTCAAAACTTGTTGATTAGACCAAGACACAGGCCAAACGTAGTGTTAACTCTTTGAAGCTCACCTTCCAAAATGCTCTCTGATTGTCCGGTCTAAGGTGTCATAAAACTTACCAAGCCAAGCTATAGTGACTATGCAGTTGTACCATTATTGTGTTAAAAGTTAGTTAAAATGCTTAAAGAATCATTTTTAATTACATAACTTGTAGACATAAGTTTAATAGTTATTTTAAGTAAGTTTCCCATTAAACCTGTAGGGTTTATTGTGTTTTAAATGAATATTATAAACTAATAACTATTTTTATATATTATCCTTTGATTGTATTATAAATGGGACTACTTTATTGGCGTAAGGATATTTAAAAAAATAAATAAAAAAATAATAATGTTTTGCCCTAAACATGATTTATGCTTTTTTTCAAACCCACTGTTTGAACTGGATTATAAATGCAAAGACCCCTCAGGGTGTCTGTAAACATCCAATATACAGACTTCTCGGGGTTGGAAGCACCACGTCATCTTGTGCTGCACAACGCCCATAGGCGTCCATATATTCGATGTATACAGACACCCTGTCAGGCCTTATTGCATACATATATAAGTAAATGCATTCTTTTTAAGTACTTTTATTCTATGAAATAAAATGTTGCATGTTCCTAAAGGTACTTTGGAATTTGATGAGCAATTGAATATAGTAATATAGCATACACAGCAGATAAGGCAAGCAACTTACTTTCTCTCCAGCAAAACACCCATCTTTCTCTCCAGCAGAACGGTGGATAACAGCATCATACCAGCATGGATTTTTTCTACAGCCTTAACAATCTCCTTTTCCATTGCAATAAGAGCAAGACTGCTTAAGCAATCCTGACTTGTGGTATTCCTTGAATCTATTTTGATTTGCTTTAGGCAAGAAAAGCATTCAACAGCTGTTGAAGATGCTACAAGACACATCTGATAGTAAAGCTGGCACATGGCTTTGTCAAAATTGCTTTGCCTGAAGTACTTTAAGAGAGAGCAAATATCCCCACTACCAATTTGGAGATTTTTGTCTGCATAGAATCCAATGAGCTCACTTTTCAAGCGCTCAGTGTCAAAGAAACGGTTGTACTTGTTAATGATTCGAGAGCCTCTGGACAAATTTTAATGACTCACGAAGTTGCAAAAACCTGAGTTCTTCTAGGTCGATGGAACAAACCGACAGCTGCTCAAGGAGTGCTGTAGTATAGGCTGCAATACTTCAGAGTAGGATCAGCTTGTGCGACCGCCAAACGACCCCTCATTAAATAACATTTGGAAATGAATTTCCATTTTCATGTTGGTGATGTCTGTGTAAAGGGTATTATCCTCCTGCAAAACACAACAGCGCTGGCTTTCTGCTGCAGACTATTGATCAGTCCAGCAGAAAACCTGCTTGTATGACAGCAGCATAAACATGAAATCCAAACGCTTCAGTGTGTTAATGAAGTCGCTTGATGCTGTGATGACATATCAAACTGCTTTGGACTAACCTGTAAAAAGTTTTGTTTAGATATTTCAGTCAATTAGGAATCATCCACAACTAGTACAATACTCAATAATGCTGCATTTAGAAATATTAAAAGAAACTTAATAAATGAAATGACACATGTTTCAACTAGAAGTCATTTTCAGTGCCTTTCATGAGGAGCCAAGAAAAATAAGGCATTTCCAGGACTGTCTAAATTAGATCAGCATAGATGTTTTTTTGGTGTGCCAACTTAAGGAAATATTTATAATATATCAATACAACAGATGTGTTTTTTATCATTTATTTTTTAAAAAAGTGATACAAAAATAAGCTATTTTAACATTTATGTGCCTGTCCAGGCATGGCAATTCGATTCTAGGTGCAGACCCATAACTCGACTTAGCCAACGGATTCACCCATCAGTATGGTGCAACAGGAACTGGTGAGAAGGTAGATGAAAAGGTAGATGGTTCTTAAGTGTCAGAAATACAACACAATTAATCTTAATATAAAGAGACTAAAAAGTCTAAAGCTCAGAGCAATCAGCAAGTTTATTTATTTTTTGCAGCATTTTCATTTATAGTTGCAGCAATAATTAATTTTTCATTACCTTGCTTATTAAATAATTAAATTAAAGAGCACCTTAATTGTTATGGCTTTTAGTGAGAATGAGATTTCCCCACCTTTTTAACCCTACCATATTGCATGTGGGAATGTAGGTGGTATGTGCGTGCTGTGTCATATTATCATAATAATGGGCAGAGAACTTCGAAGTTGTGAAACTGCATGTATATCAAGCTATTGACAACTTAAGTTTGCATCAACTGTACTGCAAATTCAAAAGCAGCCATTGAAACAAGTGTCCCCTATGTCTTTATTTAACATATATAACACTACAGAATTTAGTGCTCAAACACTTTTTATCCCTCTGCTTTTAGACAAAATAAGCACCTTCATGGAACAGATAAACAACATAACCCACGTTTATTTTTTCCAAACAACATTTTCTGTTCTGCCACCTTCTAGCATTAGTTATTTTATGTCATACTGTAATTAGTCCAAGTTCTTACCTTTCAACTGAGCCATTGACGAGCATTCTAGGACAACTGGAGAAATGTTTTAAGTGGCCTGCGTGAGTGAAACTGCAGCGAACAGAGCCGAAATGGGTAGCTACCCTGTATGGGCTGACAAGTGTAAAAAAAAATCAAATCAAATAAAAAAAAAACAATAATGTTTTACTGCTGTTTTGTCCTGGATTAAATGTAAATCACATTTTTTTTTTTCCTAGATTTAACCAAAAAGAGTCCAGATTTAGCAATATACATAAATGTTAACAAACTTATTCTTAAAAGTCGAGTGTAACGGCAACTCTGCAGCGTACAATGCCAAATCAAACGCGTCAATGAGCGTGGGCTGGCGTGTCAGCTTCAGATTTAGCAATATATATATATATATATATATATATATATATATATATATATATATATATATATATTATATATATATATATATATAATATATTATGTGAAAACCCAGATTTATTTCTTTAAAAATTCTAAGTTTTTTGAAGATTTAATTACTGAATGATAATGCTTTTCAGACGTATCTGTTAGGTAAATGTTGAATCGGCAAGTTTAAAAAAAAAAAAATTAAGTTAAATGTATTTTTTCACGGATTTCTTTAATATGTGTGTGAGCAGGAGCACAACAAATTGTATGCTAAAAACGGGGTGGCATACGAAAAGTTTGCGCACTACTGCTGTACGGCAAAGTGTTTGGCAAAAGTCTTTGCCATTTTTTTATTCCACCAAGAGGAAACATACCATGACAGAAGATCGGTAGCTTGAATTATAAACTGGGCTATATGATTCAGTGAGAGATTAGGTATATAAATCAACAGTCATAAACTGATGGTCCAGTGGTTTCAGAATTCTCAAATGTCCGTTCCTATTAAAATATAATGGAAATAGAGCTTTGAACTTGAACTCAGCTTGCCCTTTGAAGTTGAAATGTTTCTTTTCATTTGTTGACCCATGATGAATCACTATACATATATTGGTGCTTAGATTTTAACTTTGAAAAAAAAAAAAAACAAAAAAAAACAAAAAAACACGGTTGTACATTTTAATAACATTTATTTAAATACATTTTTAATAAACAATGTAGTTCAAATTGTTAACATCCTGACAACTTTAGACATGACAACTGTTTCAAAATTATTTTATGTCTGGTCTAGTGCACTGGGGTTTGAGATCTGTCCTCTGCATCACTGCAGGAACCGGAAGAGTGATTAAACAAAGAAAAAAACATAACAAGTGCTCTGGCTTTTACGTTCCATGCCACACCATGGATTGGATCGTTATTACTGTGTTACCTGTTTGACAATGTGGGCAATAATCCTAACACTATCAGCGATCTAGAGTGGATATTTTGAAAAGTTGTCAGGATAATAACAATGAAAATAAAAATTACTGGTACGTTATTTGTACAGTTGTAACTGCACATGGGGACATGTAACGCTATATTTTTCAGAAACCAACTAAACCTTAGACAATACAAAATAATATGTATTCAAATTATGCAATACTAAGCTCAATTAAGTATCTTTAATAAGAATACAGTTAAGGCACACAGGTAGTTTGTGCCGGTTACCAAATTAATGTATTAAAAAGTAAAAAGAGAAAATCAGATTATTAAATTTAACCTATAACTACCATACAAACCGTTGTATAAGTCGATTATATAGCCATTTCTTCGGCGCCCATAAGAGGGGAGTGACGTTTGCGCCGGTGTGTTTATATTAAACTACTGTACCAATCAGGGTTGCCAGGTCTGCTTTAAAACCACGAAATTGGGATTCTATTACCACGGGGTCGCTTACAATTTTACCCTGCCACTTTTTACTATATTTTGGGCTTCTTTTCATGCCTGGTCGCTTATGTTGAAAATGGTTAACACTGCAATATCACTCTTGTCTACAAAAGCAAAACACATTATCTACCAGGTTTTTATCAATTGCAGCATACCAAAGTTAGTCCACTTGAAGCATCTAACTAGTGGATTTCCACTTGCTTGGGCTAAAGTTAGTATGCTTGTTAATCCCGATTGCAGTGTACCAGATGATAATCACCACAGGTGGATCATCTGCTAAATCGGACTAATCAAGGTCCTGAATGCAGCGTACCAAAGCAGACGTGATATGATCCTGTTCCGGTGGACTAGTACTATGACGTATAAGACTAACATAGTACGCTTGCTCGTCCTACGTTTATACAGCACATTTTTTTAAAAAAGCGAGCTCCATTAGTTTCTGAATTTACATCTAAAAATTATTGAAATGAAAAGTGAAGCCTGTTGAAGCATTTTGTTCAGTGAGCTTCGCTCGCCGATGCCGAGTGACATGAAGAGCTTCATGCTCAATGCAAGGTACTGTAGACCCACATAACCCAATGTCTCAAGTGAAAGGCATCACTAAAATGTAACAGAATACAAAACTGTATATAATATTTTAAATGATTATATAAAATTGACAATTCTACTGTGTACATTATCTTGTGTCGTTGACACACAATATTAAGCAATTATACATTTTCTAGCTAGACTAGAATGTAGCCTATAATTTAAATATGCCGCAACTTTCTTTTTTTCTCCTTTATTAAAAAAGTAGTAGACTGCAAGTATGCCCAGGTCAAAATATTACAGTTTTACTATTACTGCTATTTACTTTCAGTATACCAATATTTTATGAAAATTGTCACATATTGCCCAGAAATTTTATTTATTTATTTATTTGAATTTTCACGGTCGGCTGTGACATAACCTGTATTCGAACTGGAGATCTCCTGCACATCCTGCACACCATGCAGATCCCAGTAATTTTTTTTTTAAAGCCATAGACAAGTTGAATAACGTGATATAGAGTTTTCGAATGACGTTTCATGTCACATGATCCTTATCGCGTGTCTCGAGCTGGTGGGCAAGCAAGCAGTATCTCTAATTCATAAGCAGTTTCAGACCTTAAAAAATAGTTTAGTTTCCTTTTATGAAAAAAATTGTGAACACTTATGTAGTTACTGGCTGTTGCAGTAAGCAAAAGAAACATTTGTAAACTTGCTATTTGTTTTATGTGTTTGGGTCTTTTTAATTTGTGTGTAAATGTAACATGGTATCACAAATACGATAATAAAAAATAAAAGAAAACACCGGTAAAAGTTTAAATGACACAAAGGTTGTTTATGATGAATGTCTTCACCACTCTAACCCATCCGCTGATAAACTGGTTGTATAATTCCGGTCTTTTGTAGCATCTCAGATCTTCTGAGGGTGTATGGGTTAGGTGTACTACAATATAATTTGTTATGTCTGGAAAACAAACGCTTGGCAATAATTGCACGTCCTGCCTTCATCTTTGCTCAGAAATAGCACACAGATCTTGATTACCGAATGATATGTATCTTTTCACTGTATCTTGCTGCCAAATTGAGATAATTTACTATAATGGTATTTCAAGTGCTGCACTCTTGAAACTGTACTTGAGATAGCCTACAGTAGATGACCTATTTACGTCATGTTGTTAATGCATCGTCTGTATGAAGCAATTAAGTATGCTTGTTAGTGTTCTTTTTGCCTAATCTTTAAAAGAAGATATGCTGAGTTTTTATTTTACTTCAGCGTGGATGTTGACAGGTTCCTTTACAAGGAGCTTGTGAGCTTAACTAAGATGCAGTATACTGGTTAAAGGTTTGCTTGTGCTCATATGGCCAAGCAGATGGCAATAAAGCATCTAACCTAAATGGCAGTACTGCTCTGCCTCTTCTTGATATCTCCCCAGAAAAACAATATTGTGTGCAGCAGATGTTGTGGGGAAAATTAATGATTAAATGTAATTTATCATTTTACTAATACAGATGGTTGGAATGTATTTGTGTTTTGATTCCCACCTTTTTCAATTCTTCTCCCCTACAGACTCGTCTGCAGACTAGGTTTAAGGTTTAAGAACTTTGTATAAACAATGAATGGCAAATGGTCTTTGGAAATATAAAAGTGATTATTGATTAGATTAAGAAACAGACACAGGAACAGATATGCATCTGGTCCTAGAAGATACAAGTTATTTGAAGTTAAGCGTCTTTTACTATTAAAGGAAACTTTGAAAGCTCTGAAAACTGAAAAGGTAAAACAAATTGTGTTTAATTTAATATTGTCAGCCGAGGTAACTTTGTGGGTAGCGTAAACTGGACAATTATTATATTTATTCACTATACCTTACAATAAGGAGCACTGTTATTAAAATCAATGTCAATGTGGGATATTCAATAGTTTTGATTGAAAGCAAACACCACTTCACTCTTCAAAGACACTCTGACAAAACTTGGAACAGATTCAGAACTTTTGGCTAACCATTGGGTTTTTGCTACGCAAGAGGGATTCTTCATTGACTGAGTTTAGACCTGAGTTGTTGCAAACAGACCTTTTCAACCTCCTGTATTTCATCAATGGTAAATATACTTTTAATTTGGGGAAAAAAAAATGCCTAGGTTAGTTAAATGTATGTTTCTGTTTGAAATATTATTTAGAGATCTGTTTTGTGTAATAAAATAATAAAATTCACATTGTCTGTGGTTTGTTTTGTTTGAAAGTGGACACTTTTGCAAGTATAAAATTCAAAGCTTTAATCATTAAAAATGTAACCAGAACTGCAAGTTATTATTGATTATTGGTATAGGAAGTTTACAGTGGTTAATTAATATTGATCTATGGTAATGCATACTTAAATAATAACTTGTCAGGATACTGGGCCGTGTATAACCCTCTAGACATATAGAACGTATTTATGCACAAAAATGTTTCCATTTTCTGTTCATTTAAACGTATTTTATATCTGTAGAAATAAGGCAATAAATATTTAAAGTATTCACAATACTAAAATGAAACTAGGATTTAAAAAAAAACAAACAAAAAAAGACAAACATGTATTTATTAGCACCCTACGACAGAATGTGAAGGAATTATTTTTAATTTTGATAACAAAATAAATATATTTCAATCCTACTTGGGATGATGTTTTGTTTTTGTTTTTGTTCTTTTTTGTTTTGTTTTTTCTGTTAAGTCAGCAAGGAAACCAATCTATATGCCAACAAACAATGGCAGTCATAAAATGAAACAATCTGGAAAGGCATTTTAACACAATACATACTCATTATTCTGTTCTTTTATGAGCCAGATATGGAATTCAAAAAGAACAAAAAAAGAAAGATATAAATATCCATAAAGGTTGTTGACTGGAACGGAAGCATTTGAACAGATAATCATGATTTCAGTGTTGACCATACATTTTCATTCAATCTCACCTTTGACTACTTCTGAGCAGGAAATTCACATAATTTCCAATCACTCAGTTGACATTCAGCATCAATACACAGGCTGCATTGAGTCAAGGTAGGTTTAAATTTACTCTGCTTGCTTTGTACCACTTTCTACTAAATGATTAATAGTTCTTGGCAGGTACAGAAGAGTTACATGCCTGGCTGAGGACTCAGTCCTTACTTGAAGTATCATAAAGGGGCTTGAGAGTGTGTGTTTGTTTACTGATGGTTCAAAGATGGCTATTCTATGGTGATTTCCCATTAACTCCTTCATCAATATGTTAATGAAAGCTGCCATTTTGCATTAATTAATAATCACAGCTTGTTAGCTCAGATCCTAAAGACAAATGTCTGATCAAATGGACCAAAAATGTGCCCCAAACTCATATTTTGTCAACACACAGTGATGAAATACGACTGAATTAATTGTAGTGGCGTAATTTAAGTCTTGGCTTAAAAAAAAGTGAATTACTTAACAACCGCAATGCAGTGTGCTCCCTTGGCCTACTTACCAATTCAGTGTCAGGATCAAAGTTGCTTGTTTGGGGTATGGATGGTATTAGTGCTTAATAGTTTTTGACACATCTCAAGGGGAGATGGAAGCCACCGCTTTCTGAAAAGCAAATGATCTGACAGGGCCAGGGCAGCAGGGTGGACAATGAGGAAGCTACTAACCCTCATCTTCAAGGGGACTGCTGACAGATAAAGTGGAGGTGGAGGATACTTATAACATGACCAAGGGCAAAGGTACATTTCCTGAAAATTATAAAACCTTAAAATAGTACAAAACTAGCAAGAAACAGTGGGCATTTAAGACAATTATTTACTTAAATAGCAGCCAAGCTATAGTCAGATAGCACATTAAAATACATGGAACAAGATCAGTTTAGAAAATCAGAACAGTTGTATTTATGGCACAAATATATTAAATCAGGGTCATTATAGACGACATCAGTATTGCATGATACACAGTAGCAGCACTGGCAAAACAGTAAATTAAAAGTACTTCTCAAAGACTGATTGTCATAACTGGGTCTATTTTTTATATATTAATACAATGTTTTATCAGGCAAATGTGATGTCAAGAGCAGAATGAATGACAGAAGTAGCATTTATAAATAAAGCTGATCAAACAACAACAGCAAAAGTCTTGCATCATCTTGAATTGATACATAATTAAAAAAAAAAAAAGTATAAACATAATTTAGATCTTCAATTTAACATCTTGTAATCAAAGCAACTACAAAATCATGATGCAAAAGTCTATCGGAAGCCATAACAGTAGCACAGTATTTCATGTTAGATCACGAAAAGTCACATTTTTCCATTTTTATCAGTACATATCAATACATATCAATACAGATTGTATTAAGTGGTCTATAAATACAACAGGTATAACAGTACTTCACCTCTAGCTTATGACTGCTCTAACTCATGCTATGTGTTTAAGAAATACGCAGAGACAGGTAGAGGCAGAGGTCATCGGCTCATATTGTTCTTACTCATTTCTACTTCTACATATAAAATTTCTGGCATAAATGGTTTTTTAAACCTAAAATCCTGTTACAAGACAAAATGTTTTAGAAACAGAACAAAAGCAAACCAGAAGATAAGTTAAAATGTCAAAATAGATAAAAGAGAAACTAAACCCAGTGATCTAGACCAGCAGCACCTTTATAATAAACAGTTTATCATACTATTGGATGACTAGCTTAAACCCTCCTACAAAAGTGTTGCTTCAGTAGTAAAATATCTGGAACATTTTGAAAATGGCAAGTTCTGCAGTCTGTACAGAAGTTTACTTTTTTTTTTTTGGGGGGGGGGGGGCTATTGTAAGAACAATTTTTATTTTTTTTTAATAAAACTAAGGGCAGTAAATATGTGCCAACATTAAATGTTGTGAAACTGCTTCAGCTCTATAGACGTGTTGTTACTATTTTTTTATTACATCAAGCAGTTGCAGTTAACACTAGAACCGCCGAGAATTTGGACTACATACAACTGCTGCACCCGCAAAATGTGCAGCTCCATTTTAAAATGGCTTTGATATGAAAATGAAAAACAATCGGATACAACTTAGTGTTTATTCAGGAATATCATACGTAACATTTTCGGAGCAGAAACAACGTATTTACATAGAAAATTTAACTTTTCTTATTTTTTTCAAAGAACACATATACATAGAAATGAAAAACTGAAATAAAATAGACTTTATGCAATAAACTTCTGTGTAAACAAGTGTAGAAAGCTGTATGCACATATAATAATAATAATAATAATCTTTATATAGCGCCTTTCATAGTGGATCACCACCACAAAGCGCTTTACAAGATACAAGACTAGGGTGTGTGAACTATGCATCAGCTGCAGAGTCACTTACAACAACATCTAACCCAAAAGATGGAGCACAAGGAGGTTAAGTGACTTGGTCAGGGTCACACAATGAGGCAGTGGTTGAGATGGAATTTGAACAGGGGACTTGCTGGTTATAAGCCTGGTTCTTTATCCACTGGACCACACAACATCCTATATAAAATTATAAAACATACATAACTAGTTATAAAAATAGCATAAAACAAAAATATAACAACGTGAAAGTACTTTGAGTGAAACAGAATTCAAAGGCTTTGTCGTCTGTTCAGAGTTCTATTGCAGCTTCTAAGTACAATCTATGCAAAAAACACGCTTTTCCAGTGCATTTGCCACACTGCCTTTTCACAACAGGCGCAGACATAAAAAGTTATCTTTTTATTGCATTTAGCAACCTGGCATTGTCTTTTATTCCATGTGCCAGTGGACGCAACGCTGGCTGAAGGTTGAGGGGCATTTTCCAGCTGGCTTTCGTATGTCATCAAAATGTTTCTGCCGTAGCTCCAGGTCTAGCTGCAAAATGAAGCCCCTCCGAGTGATTGTGTTGTCGGTGCACTCCTTGTATAAAACAAAAGCCAGATCGAAAACAGCCACAGGCCACCTGTGAGTACCACCTTTGACAGTGACAGAATAAAGCTGTGCTATTTGACCCAGTATATCCACACCGTACTTCGTTGCATTGTAAAATGCAAGTGTCTCTGGGTTTCGTTTAGCATCAGTCCCGATTGTCACTGATTTGTGCCGAGAGCTTGGAATAAGCACATTTTTTAAATTGTTTTACACATGTACACACTCAGGGTGGCACAGTCATTCTGCCTGAGGAGTGTAGTGGAGTGCAGGGGGGCTCACAAGGCTTGAACTGTTGGTGGTAACTATTCAGAGAACAGGCAGACGAGAAAAAAGTAGTATAGCTATATCACACTGTATTGTGATTCAATGTGTATATTTTGTGACAACTAGCGGTTGAAGAAGCAAGTGCTTATAACGTATTCATTTTTACGATTCTGCAGCTGAAACACCATATGGGTATTTAATTAAAATATTTAGTAACACTTAAGAACAGACATGCACGAGGTATTCAATTTGCATTGCAAAAAACGTTCAAAAGCAGCTATGGTGGTGCTAGTGTTAATGGGCTAGCAGCAATTCCAGACCTTTGCAATTTTCCGACTTGTGACAATAATGTAATTGTATCACCTCCTCTCCAACAAAGTAGAAATAAGGCCTTGCTATATTCCACTTAAAAGAAATGGGAAAGCCCAGCTTCAGTAATCTCTCTGTAAGTCCTTGACTGGCAGAAGATGACCATTAGGTTGTTGAGAGCTCAGCCACCCACACAGGTCATCTTCTAGTTAAAGACCTCCAAGTAATTTCTGTTTTCAGGAAACAGTAGTAATCCGTCTTCTTCAAAATGCACATGATACATTTGTGGGGTAGTTTTGCACCCCATTCTGCTATAAGAGGGTTATAAAATATATATGTTTCACATGCCACAATTGCACAGCTCCTGATTACTGGCAGAAGGCGCAGGGGAGGTGGGCAAGATTTGGAAAAGATGTATTGATTTATCCCTATGCATTTTTTTAGGTCTACTAGACATTTTAAAATGATACAGAAATGAAACTGTGTGTATATTTGTGCATATTAGTTGCCAGCACAGTGTTTGCTCATTACCTAATGTAGTACAGTATTAAAATTTGATTTTATTATTTACTCAATCTCCTGTTGAATCAGAATGATGTTCCTCAAAAGCCACAGATGGACATAGAATGAGGCAGATTATTGCAAGTGAGCCATTATTGAGAGAAACTTGGTAAAAACATCTATACTCTGCCTCACATGACTCAGCATTTATAACATTGGCGTCCTTTGTCACTTCAGCCTTACACTTTTCCTGTCACTTTCAAATCATACAATTTCTTTCATTTCTTGCAAAAAATTACACCTTTAACTTGACAGCCACATCTTTATTTTTTATTTATAAAGCTGTGAAGAACATAATTATCCCTATATTTAAGCCTCTGTCACCTGAATGTATAATACGCTACTCAAAAAAATGAAAGGAGCAACATTTGACTTGAAGAGCTGTAGCTGGTCTTCTTCACCTCAAACCAGGCACATGCAATCTATTTCTGTTTGGGATTTTTGGTTTCATTCATACACGGCAAGTGAATACAGAGCTTTACCTATGTGTGTTAATCAGCCACTGGTGAGGCTTATTAAAATAACCACAGTACAAAAGCGAGAGGAAGGAAACCAGTAAGTCGCTGCAGCAGAGGCAAGGTGAATGGTTAGCTGTGTTTTTAAAAATAAAGTTTGAGCTTGAGGACGGGGGAGAAAATAAAATGAAAGTGAACTGGAGACTGAAATTAGTTGCTAGGGGGAAGCACAAGTCAAGTGGTTGCTCAGGTGATAACATTGTCTGTTGTTGCTGGTTTGGGAATCATGGCAAAGATTTTTGTTAAGACTGTCAGAGCTGTTCAAAGGCTGAAATCTGAGGGTACACAAAGCTATGTTGCTGGTCAAACCTGTTATTTCCAGATATCCAATATCTATTTCAGGACTGCAGCTGGAGTCACAACAGGCGACCAGACTGTAAGGCTTTTCAGACTCTTTCCTAACGTTGCCGTGACCTTGTAGCTCCCATGTCCGGGATTTGTGATAAGTGACTTTGTGAAGCTGTGACCTTATAGGGATGATAACACCCCTTGTTTTCGCAGAAGCTGTTTTTGCTTAAAAACTGTTTTGATCATATGTACAAACCACAATCAAATCAGCTAAAACTGGTTCTAAAATGCATATAATAACATGTGTTGAATTCAGTGTGTAAAGAGTGCTTAAATACATTATAATTATAATTAGGGTTAAGGGTATCTTGCATTAGGCAAGCTTAGTGCAATCACCACTCCTGTCTTCAGTTGTGTAGGTGGTAAGATAATGAGATGCTATAGAAGGGGCAGTTTATTATTTTTAATAAAAGTGGACTTTTGATCAATGTTGTTGTATTTTTTGCCTTTATTTTTTATTTGTTATTTTAAACCAGGGGTGCACAACTCATGTCATGGCGGGCCAATGTCCCTCCTAGTTTTTGTTCTAACCATACCCTAAATTAGTCAATTGGACCAATTAAGCTTCTAATAAGGTCCGTGTGACAGATTATTTTTTGGACGAGTTTCGTAAAAATAAGTGCAATATGTTTTTTAATTATAGAATTGCGAAAAAAATTGTTTTGACAAATGTCAGAAAACGGCTGCATGTTTAATCAGCATATCTAGCAGGCGGATAGTACTCGTCATGTGTGCCTTTTCTGGAACCAAAAAAAAAAAATTGATAAAGAGTAAGCTAGTGGGTATTTGTCAGTTTAGTCATTCTCTGTGGGTAATTTCATTTGGATTCCTTAGGTTATGTCTTGTGGATCCTGACTTTATCCATTTCATTTTTTAAAACTTATTTATTTTTTATTTATTTATTTTTAAATACTTCTGACCTTAACTCTGTGAAGACAAACCCCGGATGGAGTACCATGATTGACAGCGCTATGTGGTGTCAGATGAGAAAGCACCCCCAGCGCTTTGTTTACATGTGGAAATCCCTAGCTAATGGAGTTACAAGTATCTGGGAGATCCTGTTGTTTGTGATTATTAGGCTATTATCTTGTCGATATTTAGCGATGACGTGGTTGAATCAATTGTATTTGTTAAAAATGCAATCAAGTCACAAATGACATTGTTCATTAAATATCTGTTTCTTAAAACAAACCAGGTTCCAAGGCTGTGATATTTTGTATTTTATTCACAAAACTTTAAGAACCCTTTAAAAACATGCTTTGGTTTCAAAGCCAGCTCTGAATAATTAAAACAATGAACCCTTTTATGAGCACTTTTATAAAGGGTTAGAAATGTAAAAAAAAAAAAAATCTATCATGTTTAAAACAGTTCTCTGATGTCACCCTATGCTGTTTTGATTGATCAATTCTAAGAATCTTCAAACTGAAAGCGGCTGTGTGGCTTTGAAGAGAAGGGGAGTGCGGGGCAGCTATATTGTTGATTAACAAATCCACAGTGTATGCTACAAATACACAGAAAACGGTTGATTCATCAATGAAACCACAGTCAGAACAATTCAACGGAAAAGCAAACATAATTTTATTGTGCAACATTCATTCCAATAGTTAATTACAGTATTACACATTTCAAATGTAACACTTGCGATTTCAATTTAGCATTTCATATTGTTTGCTAAAAGTAATACAATTGTAAATTAACATAATGTAAAAAAAAAGTTTTCATAATTACAAATTCTCTTCCACATAAACATCTTATTTCACATTTCTTCTAGACAGGTTCAGGAACAACAGTAATTTCCTCACCACTTTGTAAAGCTCTATCAATTACACTGAGCTTGTACATTTCTTTTGTTTAGCTATTGTTCAAACAAGCTTACAGCCCACTTACATTTTGCCTGGGTACTTCTGGAAAACCGATTGCTGGCAATATTTAGGTCTTCAGCATTTTTAGGGTTGTCAAAACGATCGATATCTTTACTCCCCGTTCCTGGTTCACATTCTTTGTTTTTTGCTTTTTTTTCACTTTCATTTTCTACATCTAAAACATAGGCCTTACTACTATCTTCACTTACAACAGACACTTTTGTCTTTGTAAGAGGGATTTCTGAGGAACTCATGACAACATTCTCACAACATGAGGCAGATTTTTTAACTGTTAGAATTAAGCGTAACAAAAGAGCAAAAAACAAATCCAATTACCAAATG
This sequence comes from Polyodon spathula, assembly GCF_017654505.1. Classification (NCBI taxonomy): domain Eukaryota; kingdom Metazoa; phylum Chordata; class Actinopteri; order Acipenseriformes; family Polyodontidae; genus Polyodon; species Polyodon spathula. The sequence continues at coordinate 13,234,892 of NC_054536.1, read as the reverse complement.
AACCTCATTACCCAACAAGTATCAATTAATTAGAAATGCTTTAAGTAGCATAAACAATGCAAAGTGTTGAATTGGTAAGAAAATAATCCACAGTTTCTCATGCAAACATTGTTTATCCCTTACTTAAAGCGAAGTTTAGGTATTATGAATGAGGATCATCGTTATAGATTTAGTGATTAAATTACTCAAAACTCCAACTTCACATTTTAAATGATGCACAACACAAATCTCAGACATATATTTCCAAATGCAAGCTACTAGCATTACCAGTACCAATTGATAATCATGTACCCTTTAAGAGACAGAACTTATTTTTCTGAGGTAAATATTTAAGAAAAGGCCACGTTACCTGACATTTATAAAAGTTATTTGACATGATCAATCTCAACACTCACTGCTCCAAGCTTGAACACAACCGCAGGATACTAAATGATTTGTTCATTTTCCATTTCTCCAGCAAATCTTGGTAGGTCAGTGTATGACAGGTCATCTTTAAACCCTGGTCTGACGAGTTATGTTCCCCCCGGGGTGCAACGGTGTGGTCACTGCTTTATTTGATTTATATCAATGACCTACTCAATTTGTAGAAAAGGGCATTGCTCCAAATGTATGCTTATAACATGGCTCCAATGCACTTTAGGTGCACTCCAGAGGATAAAGCTGTAGTCATGACAGATTAAATGTCATGACTACAGCTTTTTTTTTCTTCAAAACGCAAGACAAATCTTATCTTGTTCATCTAACAGTAATTTATTTGCATGTTTTTGAGATTATCAAACACAAACATACCGGTACATTTTACTACTTTTAAGGTTTCATGATGTTGGAGTGATTATAAAATCTTTAAGAAATTGAATTTTTAAATTGGACATTTTTTTCTTAAATGACCCTTTGTCTTTGTGAATGTATTACTCTTAAATTTGTTAAAGATTACCTTTTGTGCAAATTTACCACAGTTTTCTTATTATCATTTGAGTGTTTCTCAAGATACTTGTGAACCAACACCATTGTATGCAGAGTTCACAGTTAAGTTATGTTCTTGAATTAGATCATTGCATCAGCTATCTACATTAGGTTTGAAGGCACACATTTGAAAATCTGTGATGGACGGGGGTTAGATCAGGGCTACAGAAATCCTGTGCACGGGTGTCTGAGGCACATCTGAGCTGTTGTTGGCCACATTTTTGTTGGTTTTTGTGTCTGGCCTAGCACATAAATTTTTCCTGACTCACAACTTCACTTGAATGGCGCGATTTGCTTACCACACTCCAAGACAAGTGTGCAGCAGCTGTTAAATTAAATGGGGGATACTGAATGAAAATGAGGTGTATCCGCAGAGTATACAATTTGAAATGGTGGAATAATCCCTGAGCCGCGGCGTTTGTTATATTCTATGGGTGAGACATACTGCAATGTTCTGCAGCATTGTTTTTTTCTTATTGCTAAATCAGTCTGTACCGACACTGGCTGTGTCTAAGGTCAATAAGGTGCACACTGTTTGAGTAACTTGGTTTTCTATGTCTGTTTTTGTGCTCTGTCTTGCTTTGTTTACAATTCAGACCACTCCAATGTTCTTTTCTTATTACTTTTCTAATTGGGCTACAGTATCACTCTCTAATACTTTAAGGATATTACACACAAAATAATATCAGGAATCAAAAATACAGTTTCAATTGATATATACACAATGAAGTACAATTAGCTTCCAACAAAGCAACAGTTCAGTAAGTTTGAATTATGGCAATTGTATCTCAAGAGCTTTATCAACTTCCATTCTCTCTTGCACACTGAATAACACTATGTAACACAATTTTAGTTCCTGGGTAGTAAGTGTTATTTCCTAATTGCTTATGCCTCAAAAGTATAGAAAATGGCTATTATTCCCCACAAACTTTGTTTTTGTGATCAGGACAGTGATATTTCAAAATATCACTATTTCCAATGGGAAAACGGGCAAATGTGTGCCTTTTCGTTCACATAAAGTCCGAAAAAAACAACATATGAATACTGTAAATACAGTATAATCGTAAATCTCAAAAAACTACTCACTTCTAAATCTTTTGTAGTCATTTTTGTATTACGTTAGTATAACTACATGTTAATTTGGATTCAAATGTTGTTTTTTTCTGACTTTCTGTGAACGAAAACACACACATTTGCCCGTTTTCCCATTGGAAATAGTGATATTTTGAAATATCACTGTCCTGGTCACAAAAGCAAAGTTTGTGGGGAATAATAGCCATTTTTTATACTTTTGAGGCATAAGCAATTAGGAAATAACACTTACTACCCAGGAACAAAAAAAATAATAATAATTGTTACATGGTGTAATAGGTACAATGAATGCATGAATCAGCGTTGTATCCAAAATGTGCTAATACAAAATGGCCATTACAGTGTAGCGTTTACAGATTGATTAGATTTTAAATACTGCCACTGTCTGTGAATGTACATTTTTTACTTGTAATAAAAGATGAGAAAGGCAGTAGCTCGGTAACCATATCTACACTGATAATAAGCAAGGCTCCGTAGAATTTCCAGGTGTTGAGATTGATTCAGTATAGTTACTGTGAGCAATGAGAAACATTGTAAGTTTGAAAAAAAAAAACTTCAATGGTAAGGAAGAAGCTGTATTTGTTTTAAGTGAATTTTATTTTAGTCAGAGAAAAGGGAACTTGTTTTCATCTTTAACCAACACTTCACATAGCATCCAGCTAACACCCAATAATAAAAACAAACAGTGCTAACAACTGAACTGTCAGCTTCAATTTCCGTCGAGAAGGCACCCTGAGTGATTCAATTAAAATTGAAGGAAAACTCAAACTCAAAGAACTTCACTACCTGGGACCGTCATTAAAGAAGAGGACAACTAATGATTAAACCTTAACCCTAGACCACTAGATTGCATTAGATTTAAAGCAAACGCACCAGGAGCACAGCAAATGGCACAAATACAGTACGAATACATAAAAATAGCAGAGGCAGGAGTGCCGGCCAGGAGGGAGTTGCAGTAGTGATACGGGACAGTACCAGGGTGTGATACAAGGTGATTAGAAAGTAAATTTACCACCTCAATGATATGATGCATTGTGAAAGAAATACAATGAACCTTGGTTGTAAATCTCCCTCCAGACCTGTGAGGTTACTAAGTGAGGATAGAGTTTTTTTGGACGGGCTGGCTTGACAGTTCTTTCACTGGGTCGGGAAGTCGGTCAGTCTGGAAAAAGACTCGTATATTGCAAGAAAGTATTGACCTGGAAGGGAAACAATGTAGCAGCCGTAGATTGTAATGGCAGCTGCATTTGTTTACCAAGGGGTCATACGTGACAGCATTTAAGGGGGATGGAGAATCATAATCTGTTCCTCCGTTTGGTTATTAATAAGTGACCTGGAAGGACCTGTATTTGTGTGGTGAATAATTGTGAGTGTTTGTTTTGTTGTCTATTGTTGCTTGTAATCACTAGATGGCTAACACGTCCCGGAGCTGTCGCCAGAGTCCAGCACAAACCCGGGACAGCACTTCATTTGTATCTATGGGGTGCCATGTGTCTTTTTTTTCCCCAGATTTAGCTTAAATCTTGTATTTTTTCCCAGATTTATAAATGTTGTGAAAACAAATAAATATTTTTTTAAATGTGTACATTCAGATATAATTTATAAATCTAGTTACAAGATTTAACATTTAGCTAAATATTTAACTGGCCAGCTAAATCTGGTGTTTGTATGCAAATAAGCTCTGCCTCCTTTGTGCTTTCACACAATTTGATTGGCTCTTGTAATGCTAATCGGGGGGGGGGGAATATGGATATGTCAGCATTACAAGAGCCAATCAAATCGCGTGAAAGCTCAAAACGGGCGGAGCTCATTTGCAAAAAATATTTAAAATATTAACGCTTTTTTTTTTACACATGGCACCCCATATGTATCACTGTAAACTGTACTGTACCACAATCACTAATTCACGCACTAAACAGATTTGTGTATGTGTTTTGTGTTTAATTTGGGGGGACACAATAACGGGACTATTATATTGGGAACAGCCCAGGGATTATAAATGTAAGTAGTACACGCCGCTGTATTATTTACCAGCATTATTAATTGCTGTTTGTTTCAGTGTCAAGCACTGGACATAAGGAAATAAAATTAAAAAAAAAAAAAACTGTTCACCTAGATTACAATTATCTGTCTGTTCTTTGATCACCTGCACCTGCACACTATTAACCACTTTGTCACAAGCGTTGATGTGGTAAAATTACTTTCTAATCACATTGCATTTTGTTTTCTTACAAAAGGAGCTAGTTTAAACATTAGATAGAGTAAACTAATAACTAAACATAAAATATAATACGGGGAGCTATTAAGTAGTATAAAAGATGCTGGATTTTTCTTAAAGAACAAATGATGGGTGCAAAAAATATTTTATTTATTTTATTATTTTTAACAGACTGATAAAGAATGAAGTAACATTTTATAATATCCTATTAATTAGAATTTACTGAATTTACATTAATTTATTTTTTGACTCATATTCACTCCACATGTATTCTGCTTACATAGTCATATTAGTATAGTTACTGAATGTGGCAAAGTGCCCGCCCCTGTGTGTATTTTGTGTTATATGTTGTGTGTTAATGTTGTTTTTAAAATGTATATTTATTTAGGCATGAGGATTGCACAGCACTTCACGTGCAAGTAAAAAGTAATAATATGTGAGCACGGGGAATTGCACTTTATTAATTCACGTGCAGTTGTACCACGACTCCAATTGAATGATTGATTAGCAATCGAGTCTCAGTACAGCTGCATAAATGCAACATGTTTTCACCCACTCGGGGTTGTGTGTTCGGTGAGTGGAGAATGGGTGTGGAGACGGAGGTAATAACAATAATAATAATAATCGTAAAAATAAAATAGAAGCTCACCGTGTTTTGTTAAGTGTTAGTCCATTTTGTTTGTCTCTTTATTTTGGCCTCACATGCCGTGTGCTGCTTTTGTTACAACCTTTTCATTTACTGTTCTGTTTACTCATTAAACGCTGAGTGAAACCATTCGCTCAGCTCCACCAAACTCCACCTCTCTCTCTGTTTATTTCCTGGTTCCTGTTTCTGGTCTGATGTCCCCCACTCCGGCTATCTTTGTGAGTAACAAGTAAGTAGCAGGGGCCTGAAAAAGATAGCATCATACATCCTCACGTGTTGTTACAACTGTTTAAATAGAGTACCTGTTGTTTTTTTTTTCCTCAATTGTTAACATCTTGACAACTTTTTACATTTATAACTCTAAAGTCTGTTTCGAAGCTCTTTTCAGAATGGCCGCTCTAGTACACTGGGGTTTGAGACTTGTCTTCTAAATCACTGCAGAAAGAATGATTGAAAAAAACACATACAAAAATAACATATAGGGAATTATAGGGGCAGTTACACGACTAGTTCCGCTTAAAGATTCTATTCAACCTGTTTTAAAAGCTATCAGTAGTATAAAGCATTGTCAACCTTATGACTAGTAAAATAATACTGTTGCTTGACAAAATTTGCTTAATATATTTCGTTCTGTGTTTGATATACACCACACCTAATTCCAGTGTTCAAAAATCAAAACAAAGCACACATATACCTGGTACTTTTTATAAAATGGATCATTCTTATCTTCATACTTTCTTAATGTGATGAACCTGACACCAGTTTCTCCAATAAAAAATTACTAAAATCGTTACAAACTTTTAAAAACACACTTTTCTCTACAGCATTTTTGTTTTTAATAAATAGTTTCACCACAACACGCACCTATAAGCCAACATGCATTATTCAGCAATATTCCAGTTCATATTGCATTTAACCATTTCACAACCAGTGGAGGAATTAAAGTTATATTTTTATTTTTGTAAAACATTTTTCAGTTTAAAGATATTCCCGAGTACAATCTTCAGTTGTGTGATTTATAATAAGTTAATATGGGATGTGTAGACTGTCTCATTGTATAAGATATGTCATTTCGCAGTTTGAGCAGCCAAAACCGCAGAACAAACTGAACAAGGTGACATCTCTTGTACAATAAGGGCATAGGTTAATGTGTAGTTCAAAAGAAAACTAGAGGATTATTCATATTGATGTGACTCTACCACAAACACTAAGAGCTTAGTATGTTTTTGATGAAGTCAACACTAAACGGTTTCATATCCTCCTCACTCACCTGGTTGGTAAGAAGGGCAGCATGCAACAGACAACAGTTGTTACACAAATCTCAGTTTTAGTATTCCCAGCATGTTTCTGTTCTTGCTCACTGATGTTTTCTTTGAAAAGCTCACTCTTGGGGTAGGGTGCACTGCATGTACTATGAACAGTTGAGAGACATTTATTTTTTTCCATTTCCTGTAGCACAGATCACATCAATCTGCTGTAAACTGGGGGCAAACTCCACTGTGAATATGTTTTCGTTGTGCTTCAGTTTAACACTGTACAAATCTTTTTGTACTGTAAAATTGGCAGTGACATTATAATCCACATGCTTGTGGAGCCACATCAAGAATTATGTTCCTAAAAGGTATTATGAAGCATCCTGCAAAGGGGAGGTTTCACTTTTATATGTGACCTAAGGTGGCTGCTATATGGTGAAAAGAAAAGCAATGGTATATCTTCATGTAGAAGACATCTTTTTTATCTTAGGGGGGCATACACCTGGCAATTATTGCTGGCAATGTTTCCAATCTACACTTGGTAATTGATTGCTGGCAATATTACTTGCAATTTCTTGGCAATTTAGTGTTTCAACTGAAAACTGATGAGGACTTTAAATAACGGCATAACAAATTCCAATGTTTAGCTAAAGAAAATAGTGTACACATATATAACAACATATTCAATATATTTATATTGAGTATTTTTTTTCTATATTGGGTATTTAATTAATTAACTAAATATATGGTTTCATTTACATCTAGTGAAGTTGCATTTCAAAAGGATAACATATAGGATAACATATATACTGTTTTACAGTACAGTAGGCTATAATTCAGTACAATATTTGCCCTAACTACAACTTTATCTATTGATCTGTTTAAAAGGACCACATAAAAGGAGTATAAAAATAAGCTGTAATACTGTACATTTACTTAGCATTAAGAAAAAAAAGTATGGCAAAGCATCCCAGTCCAGGCTGGTCTGCACCCTTTAAATAAGAAACAGGAACTTGCAAGTTAAGCGCTTTTCTGTGCACTTTTAATAAACACAACACAAACACAGGAACAAAATAACAATTTGAACAAAAGACCCTACACACAGATCTCTTCAAAGTAAACAAAACAGCATCCAAGCCTAAAAATCACTCTACTCAACTCTACTCTACTCCAAGCACTCACCTATACAACCCACCCCAAACATTCATTCCTTTATTCCTTTTTTAGGGTGTGGCCAGGGGTAGATTGACAATTAATCATTCAATTCCCACCTGGCCACATTCCACACTTTTCCAACCATACCTCATTACTCAATTAAACACTTCAACACAATTTCCATCACCAGACACCCCCACACACGTGCACCGATGTGCAGATCCTCTGCTCTGCACATATCCTCCCCCTTATTTACCACAAAAGTTATTTACTTTAATTGGGATATAGATTACCTCAACACTGAAACGTCCAGTTAGCAAAATAATTATTCAACTAAGATGTTAAGTGTCATTTGTATTATTCAAGTAACGTTTGCCATAACATTACAATGGCATTATCAAACAGAATTATGGAATGATGAGTACAATGAAGTCCGAAGCAGAGAAATTGCTGGCAGTATTGACTCTCTCAATATATTACACTAGCAATATTGCTCCCATGTCAGAGCCTCTCTGACTGTCTTGGCAACACTGGGAAATTCATTAGCAGTTTGTCCACTAGCAATAATTGCCTAGTGTAAACCCACACTAACATTGATAATATATATATTTTTTTTTTGGTTGGTTATGATGTTAAAGTTTTTTATATTTTGCTTGAACATTCAGTCTTCCTATTTGTTTTTTTAAACCCTTTAGAAGGCTTTTTTTAATTTTAATTTTACCACCATATTCTTTAAAATATCCATTTTACAAAAAAAGAAAAAAAACAAACAGCAGATATTGATGCTTTAATGCTTGACCCTGTTTCGGTGCTTGATGCTGATGCAGATTATATAATATGGTGTTCATAAAAATATACATAATGGCGAATAATGTGGCAAAAGGAATTAATATTTCTCTTTATCAACTACATATTTTATAAGGCCATTTTTTAAAAATATATTAAACTCTTTAGCTTAAAAGGAAATTATGTACTCACATCTCCTTGTTAAACAGCTGACACTGAGTGGCTCACACACTATTGCTTTTTTCTACCTATAAATATCAATCATTATATAATTTCCCCTGGAATTCATTCTTTCTGTTTGATTTATGGATAAACTACTTTCAACTTCATCAGTATGTGGGTGCGTTCATCAGAAAATTTACCGAAGCATCGTTTTGGTTTAATCTGAAAGAAAGAACCACCACTACTTATCTATAGATCAAAGATGCAGCACTGCCTTGCAAATGTGATACTGCTCATTTGTAATATTTTCTGCTTGTCACTGGAACTAATACAAGCTGCTCATGGGAATCGTTCTTTACCACATGATCAATGGGACCCGCAGAAACTGTGTTTCATCGTTAAACAGTTTTGACTTGTAATATGCAAAGTGAATTATATGAAGGATGGTGTTTTGTGGTACCCAGGGTTAGTTGTCAAAAAAATATAAATTGATTTTGGGAATCCTGTTCTTGCATATAAAAGTGAAAGCTTTATTAAACACTCATTCAATGTCACCCTTTAAATGGAACAACCACCATTCTCTTGTACTGTAACTTCAGGACTGCAATGCAACTACGACAAAACACCATGGGTCCCAATCAACAGGGTTATAATATATATATATATATATATATATATATATATATATATATATATATATATATATATAGAGAGAGAGAGAGAGAGAGAGAGAGAGAGAGAGAGAGAGAGAGAGAGATAGATAGATAGATAGATAGATAGAGAGATAGATATGTGTGTGTGTGTGTGTTTGAGTTTTAGTGTATATTTGATCTACTATTGTCATTTTTGCCTGTTTTAAATAATATCTTGGTTCCTGCTCCACCCATCCTCAAATTAAAGAAAATCATTAACTTTTCAAAATTGAAAATTGTTTCAATAGATTAAATAGACATACATCCTCCTGCAAAAGCCTTACTATTTGAGATCCACCTACATTTCTGAATAAGCAGTACAACTAAATTGAGAAGGGAAATAATTTGTACCATATTTAATTACAGTTGTATATATATATTGCAATCGTTATAGTGTTTCATAGCAAAATTCAACAGAAAAGTGCAATAAAAGATGTTAAATAGTACTGAAATTACTTTGTCATGTATCAACATTATAAAAATAGTAAATTCATGATATAACAAAAATGAAAGAAAAAAAGGACTTGTTGCTGCTTTGATTGTTTTTAAGTAGGATAAGGCAGAATAAGAATGCATTGGAAAACCCATGTGTGGAATGTGGTCAAGTAAAACTGGTAAACTGATTACAAATGTAATATGGCCATCATGTAGAAAAACACTCTAGAAGGTACACTTCAGTGAAATGGGCTTATGGTTTTTGCAAAGGGTTAAGGTCCGACTGCAATAGTTGTTATACATATACAAAAAAAAAAAAAAAAAACAACAGAAAACAAGTTGGACCTACAGCAGCTACTTGGCTTGTTAACTAGCTGTCACTGTTCATACTGACAAATGCAGTGCAAATGCACTGAGGACATGGTCCAGAAACCATGACTAGGCTATAGAACAGCGGAAACAAATTCTCACAAGTAAACAAGTGCTGAAGGTCTTTGGTGTAAAAATGTGTGTGTAAGGCTAGAAGTGGATTCCTCAAACATGTGTAACAGACACTACCAACAGCAAACTTTGAGCAACTAAATTCCACATAACGAAGACACCTGAGAATGAAATCTAATAATAATAATAATAATAATAATAATAATAATAATAATAATAATAATAATGTATTTATTTTCATATAGCGCCTTTCATAGTGAACCACCATTACAAAGCATTTGTCAGTGTACAGCCTGAAGAAGAATCTTTCAGCCACTAATAGAGAGTATCAGAGATCTACTCAGAATATATATTGAATATTTATTTTTATTACAGGTACATGTTAATCAACAGAAGAACAACAACAATAATATTTATATTGTACAGTACACCCTCCCTATAACACCCTTCATTATAACGAACCTGGCCCCTGGTCCCCAAATAAAAATAAAAATAAAAAAAGTTAATATAAACACACTGTCAACATCCCAGTCTGTATGCATGGAATGCCACCTCTGCAGTGAAGTCAACTCTTCTGTCTTAATAAAAAGCGCATGCTTTGTATCTATGCCTCCGAAAACGAAAATCATTTTCTGTTGCAACAAAGCTGGAAACTATCGGTATATTGATCTGTTGTTAGATTTGTGCCTGTAAGAATTTAACTATAAATGTTACATGTCGTACCTTACATGAATGTGCACACACTAGGGTTCTATAAAAATAATGTTAAATAGTCTGAGACTCACCTTGCTTAGTGCATATAACAAAAACCACAGAAAAAGAGCTGCTTTTTAGAAAAAAACATTATTTATTGTTTAGAAAATGCATTTTAGCATGGCCAGCTCAAATCTGACATTGTACAATGAAATTTCAACATGCAAGGAAAAATTGACATTTTTTTAATATATTAGGTAATAAATAATGGAATTATGTCATATATACAAAAGGGACTATGAAAGAAATACAATGAATCTTGGTTGTAAATCTCCCTCCCGACTTGTAAGGCCACTAAGCAGTGAGAACAGAGTTCTTTGGACGGGCTCTGGAAGAAGGTGAGACTCCATTGCAATAAATTATTGACCCAGAAGGGAAATGACGTAGCAGCTGCAGATTGTAGAGACAGCTGTACTCGTTTACCAAGGGGTCATGCGTGACAGCATAAAAGGGGATGGAGAATTGCAATCTGTTCCTTCGCTTGGTTTTGTAATTGTAAACTATGAGAGACTCCATTGAAAACTGAATCACATTTGTGAGTGTTTTGTTTGTTCTCGTGTTATTAGTAATTGTCTTGTTTGTAAGCCACCAGACGCTAACACGTATCCAGAGCTGTCGCTTTGGGCCAGCATAAAGCCGGAACAACACTTCACCACAATCACAAAAATAACCTGTTATCACCCGCCACGAGCACTACTGCATGCACCCAGGACTGGTGACCATGTTAGTATTAGTGTGGGGCAGATCAATTGTGTTTATTGTTTGGGCTGCAACCCGTTATTTTTACCTCCGTGCACTACACATTGTTGTGTATTGCCGGGGTTAATATTGTTTGGTCACCAGACCTGGATTAAAAATGAATGTGCCAGTGTCAAACAATACCATTAAAAGGTGGATTACAGATGGTGCAGCTGATGTGACAAGCCAGTTGTTGCACAGGATTCGAGCTAGTGGGAAATAGTTTGCAACTGGATAAATCTTTGGATGTGGCAGGTGAGGCTCAGATTTTGGTTTGCATATGATACATTTGTGATGGGAAAATAAAAGGAATGCTGTTTTACAAATCACTGACAACAAAAACAGCAAGTGATGAGATTTTTTAAGTGGATAATTTTATGTGGAACAACCACCTGGACTGGGGACAGTGTTATGGTGTGTGCACAGATGGTGCAGTTACAATGACGGGGAGGCATAAAGGAGTAGCAAAGAAAATTAAAGATGTAGCACCTTTCGAAAAATGACCACATTGCATACTTCATAGGGAAAACCTAGACTTGAAAAATATGCCAGGTGACCTTAAAGGTATGCTTCACGAGACAATAATAGTTGTCAACTTTATCAAAGCACACCAATAGAATGCATGCATTTTTTCAGTATTGTGTGCAGAAATGGGGGAGATGCATAGCCTTCTTTTTCACATAGAGATCAGATGGCTTTCCAAGGGAAAGGGTTTTTGAACTTTGGGAATCTGTCAAGTTATTCTTGGAAGAGAAAATACATAGATCGGCTGGCAACTTCTCAGATGAAAATTGGCTTGCACAGCTTGTTTATCTTTCTGATATTTTTGATCACCTAAATCAACTTAATATTAGCATGGAAGGGCGTAGTCCACTTGTCACGTTGAACAAAGAGTTGGCGTTCATTGAGAAACTGACTGTCTGGCAGAAAAAAAGTGTGTGAAAAGAGAACGTGAGCATTTTTTCGTTTCTCCATGAATTTTTGAATTTTGATGAAGTTGAAGCTGACTGTCTGGCTTTATGTGCTGTAATGGGGGAACACATAGATTCCCTTCTGTACCAATTTAGAACCTACTTCAGTGACATGTCAAGCATTTCTTAAAGGATGGGGATCATATCTTTTTACAGACTGATGTGGAATTGCTTGAAATGACTCCCAGAGAGGAGGATCAGTTTATTGAGCTGAGAAACAACACCCAATGAAATGTGCCCACAAAGCCATGACTGTCACTGAATTCTGGTTGCATGCTAATTACGTTTGTAAAAGTGGATTCCCAGGCCTCACAACCTTTTTTTTATTCCCATGTGCTGTTACAACTGTTTAAGTTAAGTAAGTTTTATATTGATTATATTATATATATATATATATATATATATATATATATATATATATATATATATATATATATATATATATATATATATTTACATTTACATTTTATTCAGTTTTCTTACCTAGTTAAATTGCATTCCCTGCCTCAAAATGGCTTCACACGTACCTGCATGGACCTCTCAGAACTACATTTTATATCATCGTCTTGCTCACTGGTAAATCCATCTCGGTTACATATGTGAGCAGGAAGATGATGGGATATGTAGTTCTGACAGGTCCATGCGGGTACATATGAAGCCATCTTGAGGCATGGAATGCAATTTAAAAGTTTAAAAAAGTGGTCAAAATGTAAAAAAAATAAATAAAAAACACACACACACACACACACACACACACACCTCACGTAAACTTTTGTAGCAACACATGGCAACATGTAACACAATAAAATAATAAAAAAGGTCTTTATATACCCTTTAATACACTATTGTGCTGCTGACATAATGGATTTTCAAATACTACACTGCTGCATCTTGAAAGTACAACTGCCACAGCATGAACCACAAAAGCTCTTTGTAGATAATTTTGCAAGCTTTGGAAATACAAAGCTTTGACAGTAATTTTTTTGAAAGCCAGGTTATCGTTTTTGTCTTGGTTGAGATGTATTTATTAATTATAAATTAGGTTTCCATAGTTACAATTATGTTCTAATGTTATACTGCAGACACATTTCCAATGGGTCTACGTACTGTATCTAAACCTTATTTGTTGCTCTGGCAACACATACACCCAAGGGCAGCTTATCTTCCTTTCTACTGTTTAGGAACATGTTGTCTTTGTTGTAAAGGACAGATGAAAGTGTTTAGTATGCTGTACCTCCTGTAGATACTATACAGATCTCATAAAATGTAATATAATTTGCTAAAAGTAGGGAACAGTAGGAAATATGTTTTTTTTTTCATTCAAAACATTTACCATTTCATAGTCCACTCAGTTATTCTGCATTAAATTTTATAACATTTTCTTGCATGTTTTTTAGTGATAATACAGTCTTCTTTCAGTTCTTTGTCATTGTAGGGAAATATTTTCTATCTTTGGTCTTTTTTAGCTATTACAACTAGGTTAATCTTTAATCATGTTATTCAACTCGTATTATTCTAAAATATAAAATCAACCTAGACTATAGGCTACCCACAATAACAAAAATGACTTGTACACTTCTATATGCTTCAAACTTTAAACTAGAAAATACATTTATCTCTGTTGCTTTCGTGCTCATGACGCAGATGTCTGAGCAGTTCCAGCCCCTTCTTTTTTTTAGTAAAAGTTGGTCTGAATCATGGAAATGGTAACTTCAGTTCCCTCCCAGAATGTGAAACATCCTCATGTTCTAGCTTTCCTACCATTTTGTGGCACCTTAAATATCAGGAACTGTTGATTTGAGGCTGTGTAAGAAAAAACTCTGCCTGCAAAGATGGGCAAGATTCACATCTTGCTTAGAATGCAGACCCCTTTTAGTTTTAGATCAAATCTACACCTAGGTTACTGAGCAAGGTAATCATTAGTTTAAGGGATCATTAATGGCATTTCAACATTTTATGAATCTACAGAAATGTATATGAAGTAGAATAGTGATGACAGTAGTTTATAGTTTATTGAATTGTCATATCTCCCTTTTGAGAAAACTGTGAACACATTAGATTTGCTATAAGGGACAAGATGATATTGAACAAATGTTATAGGAATTGAAAAGGAAATAAAATGCTAGTTCTTCCTGATTTGCATTTGTGCTGTGATTATATGTGGTCACCATCTTCGCTGGCATTAAGGACTGGCATAGTGTTTTCACTCTACCTTCTGTAGAAAGTCTTGACATTCATCTGTAAAGTTAAAATCAAGTGAAATCTATACAGTTGCTTATATTGGCTAATGTATTAATTCTTACTTATTATTTAGTTGAATTAGCTTTTGTAAATGTGATAATGAAGCTTTTTTTTTTTTTTTTCTTACCAAAGCTGCATGGTTTTATTTATAAATGACATACCAATTTCATTGGTTTATTTATATAAATGTACTTCCAATTGTAATTAAAATGCATCCTAATTAATCTCAGCAAATAAAAACTATTTTTTTATAGTATATGTGAGCAGTGTTATATGCAAAAACAGACTTAGCATGTCAGGGAAGACACATGAACATCAATATGTGGCTTAGGATGAAGTTTGATTCCTTGAGGAGTATGCTTGATGGAAATGTGACCAGATTGTATTGGACAGAATATTGTGTATAAATGACAAAATGCAATACTGAAAGGGATTAAACATAGCTTTGCCATTTGCCTGGCTATATGTAACATGTTATTGAACAAATATAAAATGACATACTCTATATATATATATATATATATAATATATATATATATATATATATATATATATATATATATATATATAAATATATATATATATATATATATTACATTTCATGAAACTTTTCTTTTAATGAAAAATGCTAAACAAAATAAATATATTATAATTATACAGTATATTGACTATTTGGGTTTCATTCTTTTTTTTTGAGCATTTGGTGGACAAAAAAGTGAGAATGTTAAATGTCACATACACTTTAAGGACAGAAAAGGTTTTATTCTTTCCCTAGATTTACACTGATTTTATTTCTCAACACCTTTTTCCAGAAAGCCTAACCTTATGTTGCATACTTCATAACTAAAACAGCAAAACTGATCCAAATTGCTTAAACCTAAAAAAAAATCAAATCCAGTTTTTTTTTTTTTTTTTCAAAAATGGAATCATAAAAAGGAGAAACATGCAATATGATTATTAGTATGACACATATTGAAGCATATAAATGAAAAAAAACACACACTGGAAGACTTAACTGATTGCTCAGTTTACTGGAAAAATGCAACGTGGGGCTAAATTGCCCTGTCTTCAACAAACTGCAGTGTAATTAACTAGGCTAATATATGAATTAATTGCCCAGCATGGTTATATTTTTAATCTATTTGTCATTTTGTATCTCCCGTTAAATCAGTGGCTCGCATTCATATGTACAAACAAACAAAAAAGTTATTCTACTGGCTGAAGATTTTATTTAGATTGCAAGCGCAAAAATACTGTCCTAAAATTCTGGGTATTATTTATTTATTTATTTATTTAATTTTAAATTGTTGTAAACTATTTATTTAGAAGCTTTTCTTTATTATCATGTGTGTGTTTGTAGGTACTGCTGTAGGTTGACTCTACTTCCGGGCATAAGACATGACAGTCCTGAACACTACCCATTCCAGAAGTATGACGCAATCCTCACAGTGTGTTCTGTCTTCTGCCGATTCCAGCAGAAATACTGGGTGCATTTCTTTCACCTTCACTCCCCATTTGATTTGACACAGAGTATATGAATTCAAATATCAAAACAATCTTGGTTATGTTGAAAATGATATTTCAGGAATATGTACAGCACAGAGGATAACAATTTTAAGTGTGTTTGTTGTCAACACCACAGGTGTTTTGTAAAATGTTTTTTGTCAACACCATGGATGGTCTGTAACACTTTAACAACGCAAAAATGGGGTTTGTTTTTAACATGCCTATAATTAAGGAATGCATTCTACACATTTAATTTTACTAAATGCATATAATTTAATATTCCTTCACAAAAGAATTGGCAGTCACATTGTAGCTCTAACCCTGCTGCTGCTGCTGATATAGTTGTCTTGTACAATTTAAAATCTAATGTTTCATTTTGTAATGCTTTTGACTGCATAAAATACTTTGGCTTTCATTCAACATGGCAACATGGAGATGTTTTAATTAACAAAGGCAGTCGAGTATCAAATAAAATAGCATTTTTTCAGAGGTTATGTGTATCCAGCTGGATGAGTATTCTGCTCTTAATTACTGTGCAGTCCTGTTTATCTGTGGGGGGTGCAGGAGTCCATGAAAGTGTAAAATGAAATTCTGTTAAAATAGATTTTTGATCAATTGGAATGTTTATTATAGAAGTTAAAAAGTACCAAAAACAAATATAAGCGCACACTGCAGTATAGGTAGTATTTTGTCATGGCATGCATATAAATAATAAATAACAATTATATAATATAATTGTAAAACACTGTAAGCATTTATAAAACAGATCAAGCAGATTGCTGAGGATAAGTAAGCGCTTAGTAAATCTAAATCAGTGTCAGTGAAATGTGCAAGAAACACTCATCTTTGGCAAAGGCTTTAAAAATCAAGATTATCCAATGCTTTAAGACCAATTTTTGTTGAATGTTGATGAAGCAACTTAACATTTCCATGAACTGAATAATACAATAATTCACGATGAAGTAGAACATGGACTGTTAATAAATGACCATGAGTATATTGGCATTAGTATATTAGATTTTGGTACTGGGCTGTGAGGTATGGTAGTCATCCTAGTAGGAATATTATTATTACATGACAATTCATGTTTAACTAACTGTTGCTGTGAAGGTTCTGAGGAGTAAGCCGTACCTATAACATAGCTGGTAAGTGCTGATGAGCAAACAATGGAATAGGTAAGAGAAGATGTGAAAAGGTGGATTTAGAAAATAATATAAAACAGTGAGAATGCTCAGTCAAGAATGCTGATTAAAATGTTTTAGTAAAACATTTAGAAATGTAATGAGCTTTTGTTAACCATACAGAAAAACAAGAGCATTTAACAATCAAAGTAATAACAAAAATAAGGCAGCCAAGCATTTTTACAAAATAAAAACCCAGTCATAATGCATTTTGGCCTATTGAAAATCATTCGACCTGTATTAAAGAAAAACACATGCTTTGAATTATAAACCTATCGGACAAGCAGTCTAGAAGAAAAAAAAAATATTTCAAAAAGGTTGAGGCTTCCACCTTCAAAGGAAGTATATATATATATATATATATATATATATATATATATATATATATATATATATATATATATATATATATATATATATACCGCGTATAAATGCGCGTATATTTACACCAGCATGAATAATTGAAAAGATGCCAAATTTAAAGCTGTCACCTGCTCTTGGAACTGGCAATGGATAAAGAAATAACGAAACACTCAGTTGGTAGTAGGTCACTAGTGATACCAAAATTTGGGAACTAACAAAAGCGCTCACTGAGATAGACGTCAAAAACAACGATTGATTTTTAAGTTGTAGGTTACAGATGATTGTAGTGTTAAATTGCTTTTTAATAATTCACCCTGCAGTTTATCCAAGGGCACCTTTACTGTTATCTTTACGCATACTCGGGTACATTATACACAGTATCATCTGTAATTCATTTTAAACAACTTGGTTGTACGCAAACTTAAAACAACACGTTGATAGTATTTCAAAACTGCACTGGGAACTTAATTAGCATTTTCATGTAGAGTATGCCTGAGAAATGTAATGGGTTTTTATATGGTTCATATGTTATGTCAATTTGAAAGTTACTTTCATTTGCATTCCCTGGTTGACAGATGAGTGATGTTTAGTTGAAAATATCTTTTTAATTTGTTGTTAGGGATCAACTCATAATAAACTGATTATTGTCAGCTGAGCAGATCAGACAGCAGTGGAATGAGGTCTTAATAAAACCGCAATATGTAATTCTATATTTAATGCTGCTAATGACAGCAGCTTAATGCGTGGTGAATCCGGCAGTCAGTGTAAGTGGTTGGGCAATTTAATGTTTCCTGGCACCCATGATGATTGACAGTAAATGGAATAATAATCTAGCATGTGCTTTCACCACTTGACAGTGCTTAAAGATATTTGACAGGCATTCAGATTCTGAATTTCTGATGAAAAAAATATAGTAGCTGAAGACAAATATCTTCTGATCCATTTTATATTTTTTAATAGTTCTGTATTCTTGTAGAAAATACAAATATGGTTATTAATTAACGAATGGCTCTCCTCTAAACGGGTTGCTTTCTATACCCCTAAGCTAATACAATAATGATTTTATAACTTTTATAACTGAAGCAGGTACATTTTGTAGATAATAATGGTCTCCAAGGTTTCAAGTGCCAGACCCTGTGTTAGGATACTCAAAGCTATAAATTTTATGAAAATATTATTAATATAATATTGTTTCTTTAGTGTATTAATAATATGGATGAACCATAGTATTTACCTTTGCTTTGCTTTTACTGACAACTGGACAGAAAGCTACTTTTGTATTTTGAACAATGCTACATTATGTTTGAAAAAGGGAAAAGGAAAGACCTTTGCAACGCAATATAACAATGTGGGATCAACATCATTGAAACCTTGTTCAAGCCTTACTGTGATTATGTTATTGGTCAATGTAAAATTAAACAGTCATTGGGAATCGTGTAATAATGGCAAAGGGGCACTGCTGTTAACTCTTTTGTTATTGTATTATTTCAATTATAGTATTTATATTTTTATATATGATCATTGAACCAATTATGGATGATTGGTCTTACAAAAAAAGTTAAGAATTGACTAGCTATAAGCGGGTCAGGTAGGGTTCTATTGCTGTACCTGTAACAAAATTCAATAGACACACCTATATTGTTTTGACTTACACTTTTAAGTGATTGTACGTTCACACTTTCAGATGATAGGAATTATAGAAATACTAAAAATAAACTGTTTTTCCAAATGTTTTGACAAGTCTCAGAGACTCCCTTAAAACTATATGTTGAACAGCACCTGTTTGCATTTACACTGAGGCTGTGCATTGTTCTTTTACAGTTATTTTATACATGCATGTGCAGAATATTGTTATAATAATGTTCATATTGGGTGAAAAACATTATAAAATAAAAAGGTAACCAAATGTGTGTGTGTGTGTGTGTGTGTGTGTGTGTGTGTGTGTGTGTGTGTGTGTGTGTGTTGCTTTATTTGCATTTGAATTAACCTATTTTAACATGTATTTGTATCACCCTTTTCCACAGCTAGTGTATATGTGCTGGAAACGGGCAATTCAATGCTCCCTTCTTCAGTTGTTCACATCCATGCATCACTGAACCTAACATGCCACACTCTGATGTCTAACTAATCAAGACTAATGGATTCATTTTTCTGATGATAATAATGTTATTAAAATGCAAACAGTTAATTTCTGTTAATTGTCCTACATCACATAGAATAAATCAGCTGATATGTTTTTCCCTGACAGTCACAGTCCAACTGACCTTTCATATACTGTATACTGTATAGCCCTTACATTTGAAGAATATAGAAATAGTGTATCTATTATGTCAAAGTCATAGATGGGCGCTATATAAATTATAGGAGGTTGAGATGCAGAACCTCCAGTCAAAAATAATTGATGTAGTATTATGTGCAGTATATGGGGATTTTAAAGTGTTGCTGTTAATTTGGTCTACCCACCACTAGTGGCCATTAGTCTGGGAAAGACAGGAATGTTGGTGGGTTCTAGATGATTCTGAGCTGGCCTTGATAGATTGTTTTGGAAACAGGAAGTTCTGCCTCCTAGAGAGTCAAAATGAAGCTGTCATGACCCAGGATGGGGGAAGTAACTAGTGAGGATCCTGTGTGAAGAATGTTTGATCAGAGAGCTGAGAAATCAAACAAAACAAAACCTTCTGCATATAAAATGTTCTCCTCAGAAAAGCATGGGAGATGGCTAAATCAGCATAAAAAGGAGAGGTGGGAGAAAAATGGGGGCACATTGGGTTATTGGATGCAAAAATGGATAAAGGAAGTAGGAATTTAGTGAAGAATGTAAATGTGTGTCACAAAGACGGCCGGAGCGGGGGACGTCAGACCAGAAACAGGAACTAGGAAATAAACGACAGAGCGGTAGAGTTGGGTGGAGCTGAGTGATTGGTACCGCTCAGCATTTAATAATTTAAACAAGCAGAAAATAAAAGGTTGCAAAGACAAACAAGACACAGGACATGGCACTCATCGCCAAAACAAAAAGACAAACAAAACGGGCTATACAGAGAAAACACGGTGAGCTTCTATTTTTAACTATTATTATTACAATTACCTCCGTCTCCAATCCCGTTCTCCACTCATCAAACACACAACCCAGAGTGAGTGAAAACATGCAGCTTTTATGCAGTTGTACCGAGACTCAAATGCTAATCAATCATTCAATTGGAGTCTTTCACATTTCCAATGTGTTTTTGTTTCATATATCAATAAACTGCTGATGTAACAAACCATGAAATTTCCCTTACACCTAGACCTTTAAATCTCCAGTAAACCACATTACATTATTTGCAAAAACAAATACTGTAGCAAACTACATACACTCTACAGAAATGTATTTTCAGTATAAAGTGTATTGGGATGATGGGGATGAATTTTGTCCCAAATGATACCTCACACAAGAAAACAACGGTGGATCTTATTTATTTTTGCAAATGACTTGTCATAATGTCCGTACTAAATGAAATATACCTTTGAATTGTAGAGTTTGTGTAGTAGTATCAAATATGCAACAAACAAAGCTCCTTAAGTTTTCTTAAAAACATGTGTGGCAGTGCCTACTACATGATGTAGCTGTATGGGAGGTGTTACTATATTCCGTGTATGGAGTGATGGTCCAACTTTTGAATACCGTAATAAAGGAAACTTTTATCTACTCGGTACATTTCCGTTCACAGAAGGCTTTAAAAAAAAGTTTTATGGAATTTCACAGAAACAGCCCATGGCACGGGACCACAAGATGGGGTTGGAGGGTCTCTCAAAGCACAGGCAGATTCTGTAGTTGCACATGGTGATTGTGCCTGAAACAAATGCCCTGCCTCACAGTTGTACCCCAGTCTGCTATTGTTGCGGTGCAGTCATTTCCTGGCCTGACGTCATCTCACATGTTGTCTTTGTCATACCCTGTAACATCTTGCATATAACCAACATTTTCTAAAGTATGAGTCAGTGATTTGATATGTTTATATATAAAAAATATATAAAATAAATATGACCTGTATTAAGTCACGTGGTGAAACAATTAATTGTTAGTTGAATGAATGTTTCAGGGGACATTGTTGTCACAGTTACTTTGTTACAACAAAAAACTAAAATGTTACACAAATGTTGTCTTAGAGAAAGACTGACAATGTCTTTCCAAACCAGCAAAACGAATATTATTTTATAATTATCATTAGTACCTTTTTGGTAATTTACTAACTGTCACAGGGGATTTTTTTTCTTCATATCTTCCCCTAATTCAATAAAAAAATCTGACATCAAGATGTTACATTGTATTCATTTTTTAAATTTTTTTTTTTAAACTTTAGTGTAATCTAAAATACATGGTGTGGCAGAGCAAAGCTCTGCTCTTTAGAAATTGGCAGGGATGGGGTTAACTTCCCCTACCTGCCTGGGTTTATTATGTTCAGGTGGCTGGGGTTGATTAGTTGATTAGGTTGATTAACGATCAATCAGCGCCCAGCCACCTGATATAAAAGGAGGCCTCTGCTTCTCATTTGGAGAGAGGGAGCTGAGGAAGCAGGTTGGTGTTTGTTTTGTGGTTTTTGAATTTTCTAAATCCAGTGAAGGCATCGCCCAGCCTGGAAAACTGTTATTTTTGTAAGTTTTGCTTTTTGTCTTTCTTTGTGTTTAAATTGTTTTGTTTTGGCCCTTGTGCCCTTTCATTTTTGTGTTTATTTATAATAAAATAGTTATTTTTTTGAACTGCAGTCTGTCTCTGGGCCTCTATCCACTCGCCAGCCTGCCACATTTGGTGTCAGAAGTGGGATAGCACCACCTAGAGGCTCAGAGCAGTATTTTTGTTTTGTTTTGTGGAATTTTTGGGATAAATTTATTTATTTTTTTTTTGAAAAAAAAAAAAAATGGGAAAGAAGAGCAGACAGCGGCAAAGGCAGGAAAAGCAGCAGCAGCTGAAGAAATGTAAGCTGCTGCAGCCACCGCTGGAGGACCCGGCCAGCCTCTTCCCCTGGTGTTCATGGTGTGGGAAGGAGGACCATCGTTGGCGGTCCTGCCCAGACGTGCCACCGGCAAACTGGTGTGGCCGGTGTGAGGAGGATGGCCACAACTGGGCAGGATGCCCCTACAACCAGGCCCAGGAAGAGGTGCCATGTTCACCCCGGGCATCAGGGGCCACCCCACTACCTCCAGCACCACCACCTTCACCACCGTCCCAGGAGATCTGGGACTGGTTGATGCACCCTGAGGCAGACCTCGTCCACGATCTCCCCATAGTTATCAACACGCTGTGGCGTCGAGATGGGGAGAGGTGGGAACAGTGGGAGGAACAACACCACCCGGCCTCCTTCCCAGAGGTTGCCCTCATGGTGGTTAATTACCTGGCGGTAGACATGGGAGATGCCCCGGTCACTCCAATAAAGAGGGGTGAGGAGCCGCCGTCGCTCCCAGAGCCAGAGAGGGGTGAGGAGCCGCCGTCGCTCCCAGAGCCAGAGAGGGGTGAGGAGCCGCCGTCGCTCCCAGAGCCAGAGAGGGGTGAGGAGCCGCCGTCGCTCCCAGAGCCAGAGAGGGGTGAGGAGCCGCCGTCGCTCCCAGAGCCAGAGAGGGGTGAGGAGCCGCCGTCGCTCCCAGAGCCAGAGAGGGGTGAGGAGCCGCCGTCGCTCCCAGAGCCAGAGAGGGGTGAGGAGCCGCCGTCGCTCCCAGAGCCAGAGAGGGGTGAGGGGCCGCCGTCGCCCCCAGAGCCCGAGAGGGAGGAGCCGCCGCCGCCCGCCTCGCCACCAGAGGGAGCCGGGCCGCCGCCTCCGCCACCAGAGGGAGCCGGGCCGCCGCCTCCGCCACCAGAGGGAGCCGGGCCGCCACCAGAGGGAGCCGGGGGCCGCCACCAGAGGGAGCCGGGCCGCCATCCCGCCTCCGCCACCAGAGGGAGCCGGGGCCGCCGCCTCCGCCACCAGAGGGAGCCGGGCCGCCGCCGCCGCCTCCGCCACCAGAGGGAGCCGGGCCGCCACCAGAGGGAGCCGGGCCGCCGCCGCCGCCTCCGCCACCAGAGGGAGCCGGGCCGCCGCCGCCGCCTCCGCCACCAGAGGGAGCCGGGCCGCCGTCGCCGCCTCCGCCACCAGAGGGAGCCGGGCCGCCACCAGAGGGAGCCGGGCCGCCACCAGAGGGAGCCGGCCGCCGCCACCAGAGGGAGCCGGGCCGGGCCGCCGCCTCCGCCACCAGAGGGAGCCGCCGCCGCCTCCGCCACCAGAGGGAGCCGGGCCGCCGCCTCCGCCACCAGAGGGAGCCGGGCCGCCGCCTCCGCCACCAGAGGGAGCCGGGCCGCCGCCTCCGCCACCAGAGGGAGCCGGGCCGCCGCCGCCGCCTCCAGAGGGAGAGGGGCCGCCGCCGCCGCCGCCTCCGCCACCAGAGGGAGCCGGGCCGCCGCCGCCGCCTCCGCCACCAGAGGGAGCCGGGCCGCCGCCGCCGCCTCCGCCACCAGAGGGAGCCGGGCCGCCGCCGCCGCCTCCGCCACCAGAGGGAGCCGGGCCGCCGCGCCGCCTCCGCCACCAGAGGGAGCCGGGCCGCCGCCGCCGCCTCCGCCACCAGAGGGAGCCGGGCCGCCGCCGCCGCCTCCGCCACCAGAGGGAGCCGGGCCGCCGCCGCCGCCGCCAGAGGGAGCCGGGCCAGAGGGAGAGGGCCGCCGGGCCGCCGCCTCCGCCACCAGAGGGAGCCGGGCCGCCGCCGCCTCCGCCACCAGAGGGAGCCGGGCCGCCGCCGCCTCCGCCACCAGAGGGAGCCGGGCCGCCGCCTCGCCTCCGCCACCAGAGGGAGCCGGGCCGCCGTCGTCATGCTACCTTGGACATTCGGGGCCCCCTCAACCAAAGAAGGCTTGGGGGCTCCGACATCAACCCCGCCCACCACCACCCACCATAACAGCCCACCCAAGGGACATAATTGGACTCTGCTTCTCATTTGGGGAGAGGGAGCTGAGGAAGCAGGTTGGTTTTTTTTGGGGTTGTTTAGAAAGTTTGAATCCAGTGAAGGCATCGCCCAGCCTGGAAACTGTTATTTTTGTAAGTTTTGCTTTTTGTCTTTCTTTGTGTTTAAATTGTTTTGTTTTGGCCCTTGTGCCCTTTCATTTTGTGTTTATTTATAATAAAATAGTTATTTTTTTGAACTGCAGTCTGTCTCTGGGCCTCTATCCACTCGCCAGCCTGCCACACATGGTAATGCCTAAGTGCGCTGTAAAAGATAAATCCTACATTGTTTTTCCAGAATTGCTCACCTGCATACAGTCCTGTGTATTTCAAGTTGACAAACAAGCACTTTGTCATACTATTTTTACAGATATCATTTTTGTAACAATACTAGGTGTGTGAAGGATATGCTGTGTTTTGTATTTTTTTTTTTAACACATTTTGTATTCCTGAAAATGAAACTGTCAACACATGTCCAATGTTCTCTTGATCGTTAATGTATGCTAACAACTTACAATTTATAGATATATAATAGCACATTTTTAGAAAATATTCATCTTTTACTGAAGATGTATCCTAACAAGCAGATAACGGTCTGTATGGTAAAAATATTAACCACTGTATAATCAGCATACAATTATATTCCTTAAACTGTTCTGAGATTTATTGTTAGAACCAAAGAGACCTATGACAAATGAAAATTACAGTCAGCTGAAGACTGAAATTAAAAAATTAGATGTGATATCTACAAAACAGTTAATAACACAAATCAGCCATGTGGATACAAGTAGCTGAATAAATTTGTTAATTAATTTTTTGTTTCTAATCAATTTAGATTTTAGTTTGCTTCAGTGTATTTACTAAGAACATAAGAAAGTTTACAAACGAGAGGCAGCCATTCGGCCCATCTTGCTCGTTTGGTTGTTAGTAGCTTATTGATCCCAGAATCTCATCAAGCAGCTTCTTGAAGGATCCCAGGGTGTCAGCTTCAACAACATTACTGGGGAGTTGATTCCAGACCCTCACGATTCTCTGTGTAAAAAAGTGCCTCCTATTTTCTGTTCTGAATGCCCCTTTGTCTAATCTCCATTTGTGACCCCTGGTCCTTGTTTCTTTTTTCAGATTGAAAAAGTCCCTTGGGTCAACATTGTCAATACCTTTTAGAATTTTGAATGCTTGAATTAGGTCGCCACGTAGTCTTCTTTGTTCAAGACTGAACAGATTCAATTCTTTTAGCCTGTCTGCATATGACTTTTAAGCCCGGAATAATTCTGATCGCTCTTCTTTGCCCTTTTTCTAGAGCAGCAATATCTTTTTTATAGAGAGGTGACCAGAACTGAACACAATATTCAAGATGAGGTCTTACTAATGCATTGTACAGTTTTAACATTACTTCCCTTGATTTAAATTCAACACTTTTCACAATGTATCCGAGCATCTTGTTAGCCTTTTTTATAGCTTCCCCACATTGTCTAGATGAAGACATTTCTGAGTCAACAAAAACTCCTAGGTCTTTTTCATAGATTCCTTCTCCAATTTCAGTATCTCCCATATGATATTTATAACAGTGTTACGATAAGTGCCGTTATAAAGAACAGCTTTAAAGCAAATGCTTTTAAAAACAAATTGTGTGCAGTGCAAACCCTGCAATTTCAATTAAACCCAATATAATTGGTTATTTCAAACCAAACTGTAACATTTTGTTACACCCAATGCACCTCAGTAAATAGATGACCAATTTACAAACATGAAAGGAAGGCATCAAGTCACCTTTGAAAAATACAAAACAATGGCATACCAATATTTAGAGGCAGGAGACAGGAGGTAAAAAACTAGAGGATTGATGCTTTTCTTTTATTAATTCTCTTAATGTAAGATGAATAGCCACACAGTAATCAAGCTTCATAATCAGTGGTGTAGTCCTAAATCCAAAAGTACCAAAACGCCAGCAAAATATAAAGTAAATATAAACTACATTTGTTTTTCAATTTATTTTTAAAGTTCTGACAGATCTCATCAGATAAAAAAAAAACAAAAACAATTTGGCTACTTTTTCATCACCATTTTTACTAAACACACTGTTAGCCCTATTAAACTTTAATATTGTAGTTTGTAATAGAAGTACCTAATGATCTCTTCATTGCATCATGAGGATGACTGACTGTATCATACAGTTGTGCAGGAATCAGGAGTTTTGTGTGACTTGACTGCAAACATTTAAACTGCGTGCCGGTTATCGGAGATGGATACTCCGATTCATGTATTATCAGTAGAGGCAAGCAGGAACTCTGCTTCCTATTGCCTATTCAGTGGCATGGTATGGAAACACTATTTTGATTTCCATAAGGAAAAGAGATCGCTTCATCGGTACGCATGCATCGAAATTATTCTTAAGTTGATTCTTAAGTTAACTCTTAAGTCAAGGTTCTACCTTTTGAAAAAAGGACCGGAATACAGTTCCGGCTCAACTACACTACTGATCATAATGCACATAATAGAGAGATTGATTTTCCTATTTTAACTGAATTTGCAATGCCACCAAATTGCTTGGTATTAATACTAAAATTCAAGGTGCTGCACAAAGGGCATTTTATATATCTTGTGGAGGTGTGTTATTTAACGTGGTATAAACATTTTTTTCAGTCTGCTTTGAAGTTTCTCTTATTCAATACGATTGAAGAGTCACATTTAGCAAACAAGCAATAACACTAGAACCAACTTGTAACTTTTTTTTTCTATTTTAAAGTTAAGTATACTTAACTTTAAAAGAGAACCAATCGTCGTGTGAGGGTGTCTAGTTTAACTGCCATGCAATGTTAAGTGTAATGGCATTTGAATTAAAATGATATTACAGTACAGTACTTTATTGTCAGGATTCCCACTGCATTTAATCATCTGTGGCAAATCTCAGTTTTTCACTAAGTGGAGATGCAAAGTGCATCGGCAGCAGTGCAGGGCCGGTCGCAGGTCCTGCGCTGTCTCTACCACGCTGGACGTCTGCCTCACCTGCCTGAAAGGTGAGAAATGGCACTTTGCCGTTGGCGAGGTTGGGCGTATAGCATCCAACCAACCCCCTCCATTGCTAGAGACAGAGGAGCCCGAACGTCCTACACCTGAGTGGGTGGAGCTTGAGCATCCAGCACCCAGAAGGGGGGAGCACAGGCGTCTACAGCCCACAAAGCGGGAGTCGATGCATCCACAGCCCAAGAGGGAGGAGTAGGTATGTCCACAGTTCACAAAGTCTCCACCAGCAGAGGAGGAGTACCTGCCGTTCTCATCACCACCAGAAGGAGAAGAGCAGGAGCTACCTCTACTGCCTGGAAGAAGGGAAGCCTACCTCCGCTTTCTTGAAGCCTCGAGTTGGTGCCAGCTCTGCGAGGAGAGGGGCCATTGCATTCGCAACTGTCCCTGTCCTGGAAAGGAGGTGGGACGACCAGAGGGAAGCTGGGAAGCCTGCCTCACCATTCTTGAGGCCAAGAACCTGTGCCGTGCCTGTGGGGAACAGGGCCTCTGGGTGTTGTCCAGGAGGATGGAGAAGCCCCGCTGTCTCCAGTGCAAGAGGAAGAAGCCCCGCTGTCTCCAGCACAAAAGAGGAGCCATCGCTACTGTCGCCAGCACAAGGAGAGTCGCACCAGTTCCCAGCAACCGAGGGAGAGCCACATCAGTCCCGATAATGGAGGGAGACTACCTGCTGCACCTGCTCTCTCCGCCAGGAGGAGACTGCTTGCCATCTTCCCATCCACCAGCAGAGGGTGAATGTCTGCTGGGTCCCTGTCCATCAGCAGAGGGTGAATGCCTGCTGGGTCCCCATCCACCAGCAGAGGGTGAATGCCTGCTGGTATCACTCCCCCAACTGGAGGAGAGGAGAAGGAGCTGCCTCTGCCTCCATCACCTACCCCTGCAAATTAGGGAGAGCCACACCAGTCCCCTGCAAGTGAAGAAGAGCCGCAACAGTCCCCTGCAAGTGAGGGTGAGCTGCACCAGTCCCCTGCAATAGAGGGAGACTACCCACTGCTCTTGCCTCCACCGCCAGTCAACTACTTGCTGCTCTCGTCTCCATCACCAGGGGGAGACTGTCCGCTGCTCCCACCTTCGCCGCCAGGAAGCTACCGGCTGCTCTCACCTCCACCAACAGGGGGAGTCTACCTGCTACTCCCACCTTTGTCGCCAGGAAAATACACACTGCTCCCGCCTACACCGCCAGGAGCAGGAGCTACCTCTGCCTCCACCACCTCCATCAGCAGGAGCAGAGCAGCAGGAGCTGCTTCTGCCTCCACCATCTCCACCAGCACAGGGTGAATATTTGCTTGCACCAGCACAGGGTGAATACCTTCACGTAACCGCCTCGGGATGCCTTCACGTCTTCGCCCAGGATGCCTGCCTAGCTTCGCCTTGCCAGTAGAGCAACCAGTTACAAGGTACGAGGGAGAAGTAGAGCTGCCGCCTCTATGGCCAGGGGCTCCCCTCCCGAGTTCGCCTCCCAAAGGTCCGCTGCTGCCATTGCCTCCCGAGGGTCTGCTGCTGCCGTCACCTCCTGAAGGTCTGCTGCTGCCATCGCCCCCCAAGGGTCCGCTGCTGCCGTTGCCTGGGGTCACCGGCTCTGTTTCACCTTGGGTAGCCGGAACTGCTTCGCCTGGGGTATCCACCAGCTCTGCTTCACCCCAGGTCGCCGCCAGCCCTGCCTCGCTGTCACCTGGAGGTGGTTTGTTATTGACCTCTGGGGATGTGCTGGGGCTGGAGGAGTCAGCCCGTAAGCCATTAATGGCTCTGCTGCCAGTTAGTAAGCTGACAGACTTTCTGCTGTGAGCTAGGGAGCTGCTGGTTGTGAAACTACCCCCCAAGCAGAGGTTTGGCTGCTGGGATTGCCTTGGCCAGAGGAGCCAGCTTGTGTGTGGTCAGCTTGGCCACTACAGCTATTGGGATGGGAGGAGGAAGTCCCTCCATGACCGCCCCCATGGACCATTGCTGCCCCTGTTTCTGGGCCGGACATACAACCGGAACTTTGAGGGTGAGGTGGCGCCTTCATCATTTCACCTCAGTACTGTGTGTGTTTCTTTCTGGCCTGATGTCAGCACTCAGCCAGCTGAGTCCCCAAAGATGCCCCAAAGAGCTCTTGTTTGAGTTTTTGAATATGTTATTAAAAATGTACACCTAATTTTTTATTTCATTTTAAAACAGCAATCATGCAATATATAGTGTGATGTAAATGTTCTAGATCTTTCATGTTTCCCTAACATGATAGCACATTAAAAAAGTAATACTGTGCCATGTCTTCATTTTAGAACTTATTACCAGCAGAAATCTATCAACAATGTAACTTGTACTGTGGTCAGGTGATGCTTTGCTGTAATTCATAAACCTCAACTTTGTGTATTTAAAACTCCACTTAAGTATCAGTTGATATATATTTAATTTGGTGAGCCTTAATATTTTGTTAGTACCATATTAAGTAGAACTGTGTTGTTGTTGTTTGGCATTAGTGAACTTCTGTTTCAGTAAAAACACTAGTTACATAAACACACACACACACACACACACACACACACACACACACATCTTTTGAAAGGAATATTTACAATAAACAAACTTGTCAAACGCACCACTTCTCCCTTTTCTCTCTAAAGCCTGTCCCTGAAATTTGGCATGGTATCTATGTAGAGCCTTCAAAGCACCATATTGGTGATTATCACTTTACTGCCATGCTGGGTGCACAGTGTTTCCATCACCTGAGGACACTCTGTCAAAGACCATTCATCAGGAAAAGATGTGTTTGACTGTCAGTTCTGCAGCTGCAATTTGTAAAGAAGAATCATGCTCGCTTATCACTCAGACCTGTAATTACTTCTCAGAAAAACAAAACAAAAACTGTATTAGCTTTAAAATACAGCAGTGTGCCTCAATTGTCAATTGATAAGAATTGTTTCAACTGACCTCTGGATTATTTTGACAGGAAATAATTGGATTTCACAGTTATTCAATTACAGCATGAGACCAGTTAATTGTTGATAGCACTTGCTTTAGTTTGAGTGTCATCAATAGGGGTTTAATAGATATTCTATTAATATCACCATGTAACAATTTATTTATTTTTTTTGGTTCCTGGGTAGTAAGTGTTATTTCCTAATTGCTTATGCCTCAAAAGTATAGAAAATGGCTATTATTCCCCACAAACTTTGCTTTTGTGGCCAGGACTGATATTTTAAAATTTACCTATTTTCCAGAACATTCCAGATAAATTCAGTGCTGAGTAAATTTGGAGTAACTTCTAGAACTTTCTAGAACTTTCCAGTAATATAAATAGTAGTATAAACACAGAGGCCTTAAGTCCACCAGTTCAGTTTAGTTCCAGCTGCCTAAGTGGATACATATCTGCATTTTTCTGAGATGGCATCAAGAGGCTGCAAGCATCCGGCAGACGCATTTTGCTATGTCTGCGGCCAATTTATCAAGACAAGAGCGAAAAAGTACTCCGTGGAAGCATCTTCTAAGATGTGTGAGGCCTACAAGGCATATTTCGGCATGCCTGTTGGGGATCAAGACAAACCCTGGGCACCTCATTTCACCTGCGAGCACTGCAAAAAAACTCTGGAAGGTAAGATGGACAATTGTTGCTCGGAATTTTATGTTATAAAATTTGTTAACATTTTTAAAATTGTAAAAGTTTTTAATTTTAAAATGTTTTACAGTTTTCACTGTTATTGAAAAAATATATCTATATGAAAAATGTTGTGAGAATCTCTTACACATTAATCATGGGTGAAATAAATGTATTTTTGTAGGATGGTACAGAGGGGAAAAGAGAGTCACGAAGTTCGCTATCCCAAGAATTTGGCAGGAACCCACTGACCACTCAAGCAACTGCTACTTCTGCATGGTGGACCCTTCCAAACGTTGGACTGGTAAGAATGCACCTGCTATCAAGTATCCGGACCTTCCTTCATCCATCGACCCGGTGCCACACTGCCATGAGCTCCCCGTACCCAGTCCTCCGGAGAGACAACAGCCGTCTTTAGAAGAGAGCAGCAAGTCAAAGAGCGAGGAAGATATTGTAGATCTAGATGACAATTTCAGAGGTGGAGCTGAGGAGAGAAACCCATACATACCCCAACCAAAAAGACCTCAACGACTTGATTAGAGATCTTGGTCTCACCAAGTCCAATGCTGAGCTTCTGACGTCTAGGCTCAAGCAATGGAACTTGTTGGATGAAAGTGTGCAAGTTGCAGATCAGAGGAAGCATCACCAACCTTTTTCCAGCTTCTTCACCCGTCAAGATGGGCTCTGCTTCTGCCACAATGTGACCAGTCTGTTCGAGGCAATCGGAATCGCCTGTAACCAGAATGAGTGGCGCCTCTTCATTGACAGCTCATTCAGGAGCCTCAAAGCCGTGCTGCTCCATAATGGTAACAAGTACCCTTCTCTTCCCCTGGCTCACTCGATGCACCTCAAAGAGGATTACAACAGCATCAAGACCTTGCTGGATGCCTTGAAGTATGATGAGTACAGCTGGGAGGTCATAGAAGACATCAAAATGGTGGCATTCCTGATGGGTCTCCAAGGCGGTTTTACCAAGTTTCCCTGCTATCTTTGCCTTTGGGACAGCAGGGACACCAAGGCACACTACCACAGGCGGGACTGGCCACAGCGGACCGAGTTCTCTGTGGGGAGGAACAACGTCAAGTGGGAGCCACTGGTGGACTCCCGGAAGGTGCAGATGCCACCACTGCACATCAAATTGGGCCTTATGAAACAATTTGTCAGAGCTCTAGATAAGGAGTCGGCAGCCTTCAAGTACCTTCAAGACTTCTTCCCTAAGCTGTCTGAGGCAAAGGTCAAAGCCGGTGTCTTCGTCGGACCACAGATAAAGAAGATCCTGGAGTGCAATGAATTCCCCAAGAAGCTCACTAGTAAGGAGAAAGCAGCTTGGAACAGCTTTGTCACAGTGGTTCGGGGCTTCCTGGGCAATCACAAGGCCGAAAACTATGTGGAGCTGGTTGAGACTCTGGTGAAGAACTATGGCACAATGGGCTGTAGGATGTCCCTCAAAGTCCATATCCTTGATGCTCATCTTGATAAATTCAAGGAGAACATGGGAGCATACTCGGAGGAGCAAGGCGAGCGCTTCCACCAGGATATACTGGACTTTGAACGCCGCTACCAAGGACAGTATAACGAGAACATGATGGGAGACTACATTTGGGGGCTGATTCGTGAAAGTGATTTACAGTATAATCGTAAATCTTGAAAAACTACTCACTTCTAAATCTTTTGTAGTCATTTTTGTATTACTTTAGTATAAATACATGTTAATATGGATTCATATGTTATTTTTTTCTGACTTTATGTGAACGAAAAGACACACCAGCGTCTCAAACTATCACTGTCCTGGTCACAAAAGCAAAGTTTGTGGGGAATAATAGCCATTTTCTATACTTTTGAGGCCTAAGCAATTAGGAAATAACACTTACTACCCAGGAACAAAAATTGTGTTACATAGTGTATTCAAA
This sequence comes from Polyodon spathula, assembly GCF_017654505.1. Taxonomy (NCBI): domain Eukaryota; kingdom Metazoa; phylum Chordata; class Actinopteri; order Acipenseriformes; family Polyodontidae; genus Polyodon; species Polyodon spathula. The sequence goes on along the minus strand of NC_054536.1, from coordinate 13,201,847 downwards.
ACCGGACATTAAACTTGAAGTTCACGTACAATTTTTCACAGTCATCTCACACGTACCGCCACGTTTGGCGGTGTTTAAAACCAGTTAATATCAATTAGAATAAATATATATATATATATATATATATATATATATTATATATATTTATATATAATATATAATATATATTATATCCTAGTATGGATCCTCGTAAGCACTTCTGAAATCTACTGATAATCGTATACTAAACACTATTTGTAATCACCCTTATGTTGTATGTTGATCCACCATTAGACTGTTTGTGCTTTTTCAGCCTCATACTCAATATACATAATAAATATGTTTATACATCTATCTCGGTTGTTTTGTCCTCCAATTAATAGCAGATATTTTTATGATATTTTTTTTTTTTTATTTTTAGTTTTTATTTATTTATTTATTTATTTTTATTATTAATGTGTATGCTGCTGAATGATACTGTCAGTACAGGATTAATAGCACCGTACTACAACTCCTCATCTAGAATACAGTTAATGCTATTTGTGTTTTGTTAATGGTTTTTAAATGATAAATAGTATGTCAATAGATTAATAAATACTTAAAATAAAGAGAACACTATTCTGACTTTGTGTTTTTAAATAGATGTTTGCCACTTAAAATTAAGTGAATTCTGTATTGGCGTGATGCATATAGATATTTTTAGTCCATTGAATAATTAACACAGAAACTTGACCTGGCTATCTTATTTAACTTTTGTCCAATCTTCCTTTTCTCTCCAAAACCCTTGAAAGGTCTGTAGCCGGCCAGAAACATCTCACAGATAACAATCTGCTTGAATCACTTTAGTCTGGCTTCCAGCCGCATATCGAAACTGTTCTGCTCTGAATTGTAAATGGTCTTCTACTTAATGCTGGTGCTGCTGCTCCCTCTGTCATTGTCCTCCTTGATCTAACTGCTGCTTTTGATACCATAGATCATAGTATTCTTCTTGACCACCTTTAGAAGTATGCTGGGATCTATGGAACCTGTCTCTCCTGGCTTTCCTCCTAACTATCTGGACAGGTGTAGTTTTCCTTATATGATAGAAGCAGCAGTGACGCAAACCCAGTCACCTGCAGTGTCCCTCAAGGGTCTATTCTTGGGCCTCTTCTCTTCAACATCTACCTGCTTCCCTTGGGTCAACTCAACCACCAACATTGCCTCATGTTTCACTCCTATGTAGATGATACCCAGCTCTACCTAAAACTAGACTCTGGATGTCCCTCTACCATGGTCCGGCTCTCAGCTTGCATGCAAGACATCGAGGCCTGGATGTCTGCCAATTTTTGTCGTCCGTATCTCCCCTTCTGCACGCCCTAAATTGTTGATCTATAACTCATCCGAAAGCTAACAATTGGGAATAATTAAGCGATTTTTACATTTTTTTAGGTTTTATTTAAAAAAAAAAAAAAAAAACTTTATATATACACTTTTTAAACAATACTTCCGGAATGCTCAGTGCATGTTCATGAGTGTGTATGTGTGTGTGTTTGTTTGGTTGCGTGTAGGTCCTCTACCACTAACTAACTCTGTGCTTGTTACAATGACATGAATGTATACTCTACAGGGATCCCTGTTTATCCCCCTTATATATATATATATATATATATATATATATATATATATATATATATATATATATATATATATATATTACTGCTTTTTTATTTTATGTCCTGTTTTGAAAATGTAAATGAGTTGCACGAATCTGATGCCTAAATAACTTAGGTGTAACTTCAATAGTTAAATTATTATTAGTGTACTTTCCCTATGTTTCCGCTTCATTTCCATGTTTTTAAAATTATGGTTAATTATTTAAATGAAGTTAGTACTTTTATCACCATTTAACTATTTTTTTATTGATAGTATGTTTTTTGTCATTAGTTTTGCCTTTTTTTACCAATACAGTAGCATACTGAATTTGCAAGTTTTTTTCATATATATATATATATATATATATATATATATATATATATATATATATATATATATTAGTGCTTATAGAAAGTATATTTCCAGATAAATACTGAGTGCTAAAAAATTAAATAGCTTGGTTGGATAAATGTCCACCCCCCTTGTAACAGCAATCCTAAATTAGCTCAGGTGTAACCAATCGCTTTCAAAATCACACACCAAGTTAAGTGACCCTCAACTGTGTTAAATTGTAGTGATTCACATGATTTCAAGATAAAATGCTCTGCTGGGTAGTGCATTTCAAAGCAAAGACTCAACCATGAGCACTAAGTCACTTTCAAAAGAACTCCCGGACAAAGTTGTTGAAAGGCTCAGATGAGGGGATGGAGCACGGTCAAGACAATTATTAAGAAATGGAAGGTGTATGGCGCCACCAAGACCCTGCTTAGATCAGGCCGTCCCTCCAAACAAAGAGAGGCTACAAAGAGGCCAATAGCAACTTTGTAAGAGTACAGGCTTTTCTGGCCAAGACTGGTCAAAGTGTGTCATGTGACAACAATCTCCCAAGCACTCTACAAAGCTGGTCTGTACGGTAGTGTGACAAGACAAGAATGAAGCCATTACTCAAGAAAGCCCACCTTTAATTCCATTTGAAGTATGCAAAAAAAAACACTCAGGAGATTCTGTAGCCATGTGGCAAAAAATGTTGTGGTCTGAAGAAACTAAAATTGAACTTTTTGGCCTAAATGCAAAGCATTATGTTTGGCGCAAACCCAACACAGCGCATCACCCAAAGAACACCATCCCTACCGTGAAGCATGTGAAGCAACCCCAGGTCTGACACGTCATGCCCATACTCATCATGAGTACTCTTTTGTGCTTGGACATGAGCACACTCCCACTTATTACATGATTATGAGAACCTGGATGTGTCTGCTCTGATTTTCAAATGTCTGCATTTTCACATGTTTATTGTATTTTAGCTTTACACATATCTAACAAAGAAGAAAATGATGTCAAAAAAGTAATTTGGACTGCAAAAATAATAACAGCAATCTAGTTTTACCTTTTGCAAGGGAGATTGAAAACAGCTGAATTTTGATTGCTTTCCTTGGATTCAGTTTGTACCATCAGTAAGATGATTAATATTATACATCACAGCTGCTGGTCTGTATTGCGCCAAGCAAAATAACTTGTGGTTCAGCATCATGCTACTTATCTAATATTAAAGTATTTACAGTATTATTGGTTTACTAACAAAACATAAAAATAAATGTTACCATTGTTTCAACAGTGTATGAACAAATGTTTATTGGAACAGCTTAAAACCAGAGGAGACAAAACATATTATGAACTGAATATTGTATTCTGGTACCTGCAATCATTATGGTAGAGAGCATGATCCCAGCATGTGAAATATGGCTGGTCTGACCTTGAAAATTAATTGGAACCAAATTTGTACCTACCCGTGTAATTGTACAAAATTGTATCCATAGTGTATTAATCATTTACCACAATCCTTGTATGTTACTTATGTGACAATAAACCCCATAACTGCATTGCAGTTGTTTGTCAGATAAATATGGACGGATTAACAAAAAGTATAATTTTAATATACTGCTCCTCACTTTGTACAGCTGTAGACTAAACCCTTCCTTCCTACAAAATCTCATTACAACTTCCCAACAAGATCAAAACAGAATACAATTTGTCTTTAAAGATGTTGTTTATTTTTAAAGATTGTATTTGTGGGTTACAAACTGTTGCAACCTATATTTTTAACAATATACTGTATTTATATTGAGACTTCTTGGCATTGCCACTGAAAAGGTTAAATGTTATTAAATTTGCCTTTACAATTCATACATCAGCCATAGTATAACACACTATCGCCTCTATTTTGTTCAACATGCAAGGCACTAACGTTAATACAAAGATTGTTGTGCCAGATTGTCGGGCACTCCTTCGGCACAAACTGACGCAATTAGACTTTGCCCTGTGAAGCGATTTTTCAGTACCATGGTTTGTCCTGAGTTTTTTTATGGTTGCTGTACCACTAGGTATTGAACACAATTTTGAAGATGGTTTATTTGTAGTTTCTTGAGTGTAAATTTGCATCAATCTTAGCATAACTGTTTTTTACATACCTTTATCCAGAGCTGACATGCTTGGTTACTATAACCTAAAATATAGCCTTTGTGACAGAAAGGGAGGTAAATTGAATAATCCTCATATAAAAAAGGATTTGGGGCTTTTATGTGTGATCGTCTTTCCCAAGATGGACGCCGCAAGCTGACTATACTTAAGGCATGCTCTATCTTGGTTTAGGCCTACAGGATGATAGCTCTAGTGTCACCACCTGTCAGAAGGCCAGATTTTACCCCACCTTTTTACCTTTTCCCTGCCACAGTACCAAAATAAGCATTCCACCTTCCACTGTCTGAGGGTTAATGAGCTAGGTTATCACATCCCATGACCAAGAGACATCAAATGAGTTGACTTTTCCAGCTGACAAGCATTACATTTATTCCACTGAACAGAATACAAATGTGTTTTCTCAAGTACACAAAAATTAGTTTACACATTTTAGCATTTATACATGAATGCTTTCTAAATGTAGCCTTTTGTGCACTCTGCTTCACAAGAATGGGTGGAATGTGGCCATTTCCAAATTTGGCACCTACATACAAGAGAAGCTGAAAGCCAGTTGCATTGTTCCCCTGCTAGAATAAGTAGACTTTGTTAAGTCAAGCAGCTGAAGGCCCCAGGTGAAGATGAAAATGAAGATGTGCAAAGTATTGCACATTTATGCAGAGTAGTGTTGCATGTGCGGGACTTCCTGTTGCAGAGAGAATAGTTTTATAGAGTGTTTGTTTTGGTATTTGCATCTGTATTTTTCCACATTTTTTTTGTGGATGCCATGGCAATGCTGAAGGATTAACGACACTCTGAGTGATTCTGTTGTTGGTAGATTAGTGGTGACACCTGGTATTAAGCCTGCTCTGTTATTATATTTGTTCTGTAAGGCAATAAAACCTAGATGCCTTTATTTGTGTGTCAACCAGAATCCATGTGTCTCTCACAGCAGATTCCCACACCCTATTATACTGCCTTACTGTTAATGCTATTTTGTTTCACTGCTTTAATTCAGGGAGTTGTCTCGCAACTCCTACTAGTTAATTGTAAATTGGAATGTTATGAAATTAGTATTTTTGTATTGATCATTCCTATGGCCTTTCTCCTGTCTATACATTCGCATCCTTACAGGAGTGATAACCAGGTTATTCAAATCCACTGTAAGAACCTCCTGGTCAACAGCTTCCTAAGAATTATTTTCACGTACCAACTGAACTCTCCAGGTCCTCAGATAAACTCAATCAGCTACCGAAAGTACAGTAAAACTGTGGATAAGTTCCTGTGACAGAGAGCAAATTAATTTGAAGCAACAATCTCCCTCTCGACCTGTGAGGGCACTGTGTGCCTCGTACCAAATGGTCGGGCACTTTATTCCAGGATCAGTCGGAAGCTGGCCATTCTGGAAGGGGGAGGCATCACAGAACTAGGAGGCATCGCCCTAGTACAGTGAGCGAAGTTTCAATCATGAATTTGAGGAGACGTGATTGAACTAGCTATCAGAGGGGGCGGGGCTTAGGGTACTTTAGGGGGACGTGACGCTGTAATCAGTTCCTTTGATGTGGTTAATGGAACGAAACTAGGACAGTGAAATCGTGAGTGAAGTGTTTTGTTTGTTTTTCATAACTGTGTATGTTTGTCTTTGCCAGATGGCTAATACGAATCTGGGAGCTGCTGCTTCAAACCAGTAATAAACCCTAACTTCACTGCACCTGTACTCAAGCAAGCAGCACTGTTTGAAGCACCGCACCTGCACCTAGAGCACGCACTGTCCGGATACATGTCTGTATCTGTGTTGTGTGCCTGTGTTTTGTATTATTATTTCGGGACTGCAACCCCCTGATTTATACGCTGACAATAACCTGTAGATGGGTAGAGCCAGCATTATTATCTAAACGGTCAAGGAGACCACAAAAGAAAAATAAAAAAGAACTTGAACCATGAACTTTCTATTTGTCATTGTCTGGAGCACCTGCATCACCCCTACACCTACACACTGTAACCCACACGTTCACAGTCCCTTATGTTATTAGGTAAAATCTGATGGAATGCCATTCAGAAAAACAAAACAAAACAAAACAAAAAAAAACCCTCTTGCTTTGAATTATGATATATGTTTTTTACACCGATTTTTTTCTGACATGACTTGCAGTGCAGTCAATGTTTCCATCAATGTCAGATGACGAATGTTAGTTAATAATCTTGTGTTGGCACATAAGCTACTTAAGCACAATTTCACATTTTTTTCCATCACTAAAAAATACCACAATATTTCTGTGTGCTGAATAATTTCAAAAGATAATAAAAGAATGCGGATGTATCTTGCATTAACACATGCTTTTGCTGTTTCATCTTATAATATCCTTGCTAAAGTAAGATAGTGAACTCTTTATATTCATTTAGGTCACTAAATTACATAATCTAAACAAATAGGACTATATACATAGATAGATAGGAAAGGAGAAAGGAGTGCAATTCAGTTTGTGTAAAATATTTAAAACATGTCTCAATTTGTTCTTAGCTCTTTCATATCAATAAAATCAGATAAAGAACTGTACACATTTGCTTTTCTTGTCATGGAAGTAATACAGTTTGATACATGCAACCATTACATTCAGTCTCATTCTTACTTGTGGAGGAATTATTGGTCTAATTAAGTAATTTAGAGCACAGTTGGAACAAAAGCCAGGAGGGACATCGGCCCTGCAGGACCGAAATTGCCCATCCCTGCTCTAAACATTACCCCTAAACCTAACCCTAGCCTCTACTCCTATCCTAAACCTAACTGTCACTACAATTATTTTAACACTAGCTCTGCTAATATTATTTCAACATTGTTTCTTTTGCACCTTTTCTAGCTGCCTCTAATGCAGGGGTGGGTAACTCCGGTCCTGGAGGGCTGGTGTCCCTCCTGGTGTTTGTTCCGACTGACCAATTAAGCTTCAAATAAGCAGTTAATTGGTCCAACTAAGTAATTTAGGGTACAGTTGGAACAAAAATCAAGAGGGAAACCACCAGAAACCCCCAGAATTGCCCACCCGTGGTTTAATGCAACATTGCATATTATACAATCTTAAGCACGTGTTTCATCATAACAGCAAGCAAGCAAAGTTAAATGAGCTTTTTATCTAAATGCTTTTTGTTTAACTGATATATTTGTATATATAACATATGAATAAAAACATTTATTTCAAACTACTCGTAGCATAAATTCATAACCATGGGGTGGACAAAGTCACACTTCCATTAACAGCAGCATCAGGGGCTGCTGTTCCAGCAGGCCTATACTTACACTGCCTGACACACATGCTAATATTTCAGTAGGTCAACATCAGTTTTCTATGACCAGAACCATCTCCTAACTTGTCCACAGTTAAAGAATTATAGAAGGAGTTTGGGAGACACATATGAGACAGCCATGCTGACATCCTTACACTTAGAGCTGCTAAATGCACTGTGTCATATCAAGTACTTAAAAGATAAGAGCAAAGATTCTGCACAGCTTGTGCCCAGACTACAAATATGACTTTCCAGAACAACATCCATCTAATTAAATGGTCGCGTTCCCTGGGCTCTATCATTGCCCGACAGATGTCCATGGATAGCAAAGTAGCATATACAGATGTCAACAGACTTCACTAAATCTGGTGGTATTGTTCTCTGAAGAGCAGTTCTTTATCTGCCTGCATGGTAAAATGTGATGTTTTTGTACAATAACTTTACTATTCTCATTTAAAAAACAAACACAAAATGCTTAATTGTGCTTTAAAATTTCATGGAAATAGTCATACTGTGAAAATGTATTACATCAGTTTATTATATATCATAAAAGCACAGTTTGAACATGATACATATTTGTAATTTACTGAAATAAAATCATATGTATCAGTTAGTGGTATGCAAGATCAGGTCCATACTGTAATTTAAACCATTGACAGTATTTCAGAGTTAATTATGATCTTTTAGATTATTATAACATTATTGATTTTGGGGAGGTACCCCATTTGGTTCACTTCCAATGTATTTAGTTAATATAGTTGTTAGGATGTGCACAAAACAATTTGATACAATTTGGGATTAAACAGTAATCCAGATTTAATAAAAATTGGTACATAATTATTTTCTCATGTGCTAATCGATATTGTGCAATTGTCCAATGAAAACATTTCATGTTGTCACTAGCTAGCTAGACTATGGATTCAAGTGATACCAGATGGTTAATCATTATTTGGAAGAATCTTCAAGAGAGAAAGAAAAGACAAAAGATGATTGCTATTCTCAGCATGATGGTGGTGACAAGAAATTTCTTCATGAAATGCTTAATTACAAGAGTGAGAGACTCAGAAATGGTTGCTCCTCCGTGACAGGTGATCAATGTAGCATTGTGGGACACACAATACTCTTTAGCATATCATTTGCGTACATTAGCATTAAGTACAGTTCGCCGCTGGAGCGCCGTATGAAACCAAGGCGCACCAGAGGTGCTTGGAACGGCAGAGGAAGGTCCGCTAGCTGTTTCAGACGCCGCACTACTCATGTAATTAATGGGGACATAGGAAATATTTTGTGCTTGAATTCAGTTTGGCATGCCACTGGAGCATTAGTTTGAAATGGGGTAAGTTTTTCTCATTGTTAAGCACTGAAAATTGGCCACTTGCAACAATACTTCTGCACTCCAGAATGATGTTGAACAAATAAACTAACAACAAAACCAACAGAAACACTATTTTGGCAGTACAGTACAACTACTTCAGATTAATATTTTTGTTGAATAATATCCTGACCATATAAATTATCACAATACCTGTAAGGTGTTTTGGACCTTGCTGTGCTGTGTCCTATCTTCGCAGATCATGTGAAATAAATTTCAACACTTTTTCAATATTCTGAATTGCTTCAGGCACTGCAAAAGTGTATACAGTAAATTAAATACCAAGAACGCTCTGAATTATTAAAATATCAACCAAGTCTGAAAAATGTTGCTAAAAGTATATTTTTGTATATTGTGGCAGCAATAAATATGTATTGTTATTATGATTAGGGTTAAAACATTATAAAAACTGTCGCTTTGACTAGTGTGTGTGTAGGCTAGTCATTATCTTTTATATTTTAGTTTACCTATATTTATCCTTTTATTCTCAATTGTCAGGAGGTCACAGCTTGAAAATAATCTACAAATGTGTACAGCAAACTTGATTCTAAAGCCTAATCGCACAGGATAAAAATCCCCACAAAAACAAACGGCCTCAGAATTTTTATCGACATCGGTGCATTGTAGTCCTGTGTGAATAGTCTGTTTCTTTTTATCACAGATAATTCTCAGGAGGTCCTCAGATTTGTCTTACAGGGCATCAGGAGCTTCTGTAAAATTTCCAAACTCAAGCACCCTGGTCTTTTTAGTCCCATGAGAATCGACCGTGTCAGTGTTATGTTAGAATTGATATAAGCATTTCCGGGGTATTCGCACAAAGTAATATCAGCATTAAAATTGGTACCATCTGTCCTGAGATTCTACTGTTCACTAAAATGCTACAATTGGGCATAACCAAATTGGGGATGGATGAAAATACAAAACATAATTACAGATTCTTAAAAAATGTATACTTTGAATGAAGCATTTGAAGGTATGAACGGCAATACATATCATTCAAGGGACAAAACAGTTATTCAGCATTTGGAAAAGAAGGTAAAAGAAAATGAAAAGGTTCTCAGTTGATACGCTTCATTCTGCCTTCATCTTGCATGAGTTATTTGCATCCATTCATTGTTTACTTACTCTTTACGGTCCATTTTTTCAGCGCCTGTATTCAGGTCCAATTTATTTTCACACACACTGTTTATTTTACACACGTTGTTTAAAATTTTTTTTTTCATAGTAAAATTGGTTTAAAAGGCACTGCATTGCAAAAAGACACTCAGTTCTGCATCTCCAGCCAAGCCCCACCCCTTGTTCACTGTATTTTTAAATTACCTCTTCATAGTCATGCATACTCATAAATCCTCTCCTGATCACTCATTTATAACTCCTCAATAATATGATCCAGGTCATTATTTTATTACTATAACATCTCAAAAAGTTCTGCAAATGTCAGTGATATTCTTTGAGCACTGGATGCGGAAGCAGCTATCTTCTTTGTTTGTCTTTGTGTTATCTCCTTGATGCAGGGGCTATGTGTATTGCTCAGACACACCCCTTTCTTCTGGTTCTCTCGGCTCCTATCGGTCTCACTCGGCCATTGAAAGGTTTTCTCGTTTTTTTTTCCTGAGAAAAAACAGCTAGAGACCTGCTCTTGATGACTTTTTGATGATGTCAGACATGCTCAGACATCGGACTGGAAAGGGAAAATTGTAATGTCAGACCTAGTCCAACATATGACTGCAAAGGACAAATCATGCATCAAATTGCCCTCTATGCCCACAATATCACATTTCATTTTGAATTTACTGATTCTCTTTGATGAAAGCTAGTCTGAGAAATTTTTGTTAAGAACATATTGTTACTAGTCATTTTTTTAAAAAGCTTGCCCAAGTGTTGTTCTCCTCCACAGAGAAGGTGTCAGGATTTGAATGACAGATCACTTCTGTTGTGGTGACTTGGTAAATCTTCATTCCTGCAGTTGTTTGAAAACAAATCAGTGTTATTTAAAGAAGCACTTTGACAGCTGGAATTTTATTTCTTGGACATAATTTCAAAAATACCCAGCAGGAGTCAGGTCTCTCCAAAATGGAAAAACGAGAGAACATCAAAACACAGATGCAAGATTTCTAATTATAATTGAAAAATAATGCATGTACAGCACTATGAAGTTTAAACTGTGATACTTTATCTTTAACAGATACATAGATCTAACAGTCCATGCACAGGATGTATTTATAAAAGAATGTATTAATAAAAATACAAGCACGACTGTTTTGTGTGCAACAGGGCAAATATGCAATACATAAACAAACCAATGAGAAATAATACACTTGTCAGCTGCTCAATGTTAGTTTAAAGTTTATAGTTTTTTTTTTTTTTTTTGGTTGTCTTTTTAATGACTATATGTAGATGTTTAAATTATTGACATAACTGCAGTTTCTTCATGAGCTGAAGCCAACACTAGAACTCTAAACTACATAACCATGCAATAGTTAAAGAATATTCTGATCTATTGCATACTCAGGAGACAGGCTTATGCTGTTATTGCACCAGCTTCCTTACAGAGACAGTTCTTTGCCATTCAACACATGAAAATCTTCTAATGAACATATTGTAATTTCAGTGTGTTAATTAGATGCTTAATATGTCATACCTATAAAACCCATAACAGTAGAGCTGCAGCATTTCAATATATTTTGGAGTTTTGGTGGCTATAGATGATGATATGTCTTAATTTGACCTTGTAGTCCTTTATCATTTGATCACAACATGGTAAACTACAAAACCATCTATATATATATATATATATATATATATATATATATATATATATATATATATATATATGATATATATATATATATGCCATGACAGCAATAAAACATAAAAAATAAAAATCAGTTTAAAATCCTGCTGCACAGCCAGAGTGTATGCACTGTGAATCGATGGTGATTTAGACATCTGGCCTAAGCAAGCAGTTTCTTATCAGAAAATGTAATTTGTTCCATGCCTTCTTTGTTGGATCATCTTAAAGTTTAGGTTGTAAGGCTAAACAGTTTCCTTTGTATGAATTATAAAGCAACTAAAAAAGAGAAGAAAGAAGCCGGGGAATGATTAGCACACATAACTTATCTACTGCACTAGCCTGGGAGTTCTCATGAAGTATTGCATTCATTAAAGTACAGAGCCTGTAATTGAGACAGTCATCTTAAATATGGTGCAGTCGTGCATTTGTCACCTGAAACCAATTCTGCAAGCCCTGCACATTGGACATTATTTGCTCAATCAAGATGTCACAGGCTGCTTATTTTCTGCCCATCTACTTGAATACTTTAACACAAGGAAATTGAAGACTCTGTCAGCCTTCCCCAAGGTGCCTGCCTTTCACACTTATGTGGTCCCTTCTCAGTACAGCACTGGCATTTTCTGTAATATTTGAAAAAGCTAATTGTGCTGACTAAAACTCATGCTCACTCACCTGTCAGTGTAATTACTTTGGTTTCAACGACAGTGGATAGCATAATGTTTTGTATAGTGGAGTAGATGAAGTTAAGGTGAACTGTGAAAACAAAACAACCCCCCAGGGAACGAATCATTTTCAAATCAGTTTGCTTACTAGACTGGTTATACATAAGCATAAGTGATCTCCTTTGATGCTGACCTTTGTAGACCACAGTTCTTTAGATTAAATCATCAGATAAGAACACTTGTTTTCTTTTTTTATTTATTTTTAAGTGGGAGATAAGCAATGTGTGGTTTTACAGGCCTTAGGTTTTTATATTGCATAATTATTTTCTGCAAATGTTTCTTTGTTCCCAGACTAGCCCTTGAGCCTGGGGGCCTGCCTTTCTATGATGGATGTAGGTGCATAAGTTGTTACCAATATTCTTTTTCTTTGTTTGATGGATCTGCATCCCCTTGGTACCTTTTGAGAACAGCAGGATTAACATAGTCTTTTTCTAGCAAATGTAGATGGCTGACTCCTGGCTCCTTTTGTCAGATACAATGCAGTGGATATATTTTATTAGAATGGAGACTGGGCAGAAATATAATCATATACAAAGATTAGCATTGTGTAAATCAACTCTTGGAGTGCAATTAATATTGTTCTGTTCTTTTTCTGCTTGTCATTTTATAGCAGAAGTAATAAATTAGGTGGATTGCTCATCAGTATTTATATTGGGTAGTTGTCCTTGAATGTAATATCCAGACAGCTCCTCTTTCAGAATGATATCTGTCTTATCAGTCATACAGTACATCCCAATGCACTGCCAAAGGCTGGTAGTAGCAACACAAAAGAAAAATATGCAACAGGATTGAAAAAAACAAAGTCATAAAAATAATTAATTAGAATCTGTCTACAAAGTCCACCTTTGGGACCAAGATAAAGTGTCTTTGAGGTCTAACGAGACAGATTTTTACCAAAATACATAGTGGGACTTCCCAGTCTGTGGGTCTATAAACATGTTTTAATATATTCCAGTGTTTATCTGCTTTATACTTTTATAGACATAAAAAAACACATTTTTACTGTGATTGCGCAATCATTTAGGGATTTCTGAAAAAAAGAAACCTAACAACTGAAACAAGCAAAAATAAATAAATAAACTGACAAGGAACTTGAAGTTAATTGTGCTCATTTATATTGTAGAATTTATGCTCTACTTTTGATTTTTTTTTTTTTTTAATTAGTTCAATTACACATTATAAAAATGTTTCTATTGCATATATTACATTTTGCATATTTAGCTCAACTAAGGTATCATGTGGATATTAGATTATATCCCACACCCTGGCGTGTCTTATTGCTTATATATATATATATATATATATATATATATATATATATATATATATATATATATATATTATATATATATATCAGTCACCTACTACCTGGAGGATATCTTCAGTCACCTCAACCAACTAAATGTATCACTCCATTTCCAAGGAGGTAACATTTCTGAGCAAAATTACAAAATCACGGCTTTTCAAGAAAAAAAATTGAAACTGGAAGAAGCGGGTTGCTGATGGGCGTATTGATATGTTTCCTCTCATGACTAAAACTTTTGATGATCATGGGGCCCAAGATTTTAGTCGGGTAAGAACAGAGGATGTAAACCACCTCTCTGATCTTGCAATTCAATTGGACGAGTATTTCCCTGGTGATCCTGCGTCAAACAGTGAGTGATTCGACTGCGTTAACATTAGAACAGTGATTAAACATAGTTTGAATGACAACATTCAAGGTCCTTTACTAGAGATAAGGGATCTCATATTGACCAATTAGGTTAAAGAAAATCTCTGATCCATTTTCTAATTTACCATAATGACTACCATGTAGAATCAACCGATGGAATAAAGGAAGCTGACCAATAGCAAGGGGTTGTTTTAGTATATAAATCAAATATAAGAAGTCAAATGATCACTGTTAATGATGTGTTAGAATTTCAGAGCATCTTACCTTGTATCATTCAGTACACAAGGTAATTAGTTGTGTGTTGAGTCTCTGCCTGCACAAACTGTACAAGATGACATCTGTTTACAAAACTGTGAATAATACTTACCTGTGATAAAAAAAAAAGAAATAAGCTTTATGTTCCATGTCTTGTAAGCTGAAAATGTGGACAGGTTTGTGGATCAATCATGGCATTGTGGTGAATTCCCAAGCCAATAATTTATATGCCTCATTACAGCTATGATTTGTATGTGCACTGGGGGTGCATTTAAGAATTGCACAGCAACAGCCCAGCCATATTGATTTGTGCACCTTGGAATTATTACTTCTAACAATATATTAGCTGTTGTTTCATACGAAGCTCAGTATTTACTGTATACAAAGCAGGAACAAACTGAACAAACCCCAAACAAACAAACAAACAACTGCACTACCTAGCAGTGCCTTTTCCGCTTTCCTTTTTGATTTGTTTTTCAGTTTTGTTACAAGTGATCACAGCTGTTTTAGATGGGTTTTTACACTAATAACACATGTACCCTTGTCAAAATAAACTCAAATGTCACTTTTTGTTTTCCACAAGAGGACTTGAGGTGCTACTAAGGAGCTGAAGTGTTTTCCTTAGCCAGCTTTTTCTTACTGTGCCATAAACAAAAATAGATCTGTCAAACTGTTGTTAATGACAAATTTACAAAATAAGCTGTATTTCCAGTCATGTAGGCCATCAAGCAAAGTAAATTTACCATATTAAAATAAGGTATCCTGTTGTGTACTGATTGATATAACTCACCAATTGTTTGATTATATATAAGACCAAGAGTCTTTCGCGGCCATGAAAAAACATACCAAAAATGTAGATTTGGGAGGGAATTGTGAAAAACCTATATTATGTATTAATTTCACATTTAGTCTTATAAAATACTGGTTAACAAGGCGGAACAGAAAGGACACTTGTCAAGCATCTTAAAATTAAGAAACGTCTAAAAAGAAAATGGCTGCAGAGTAACTGGGAAAACTACCAAAAAGCAAGCTACTGTTTCAAGTTTGTTCAGTAAGACAAAATCTGGTTAGAGACTTGGCTAAACTTCAGCTGAAGGAAGCTTTGATAAAACCAGACATCCCACTGGTAAAGGTATATAACCCTATCTATAAAAGCATTTTGGAAGAAAACTGGAAAACTACGGGAATCGTACCATTAGCTGACTGGCTGAGAACATAGTATGCAGCAAAAGTTTATCAATCCCAAAGAGGATACATTTAAGAGTTTGTTAAAGATAGAGGGCTGTCTATAATGGTAGATGAAATGACAGACAACAAAATCGCTTTGTAGTAAATATACTAGTTTACAAAATCAACCACAAGAGTAAATGGCCAGCAGTAAAACTGCTAGTCTGTTACTAGAAAAAATGGATGAAGCAACAATAGCTCAGTTAATTGTGAAAACCCTGAGTACAGTATTGAATAGGACGGAATCACTAAATTTGTTTGTAATGTCACAAATATGAAGAAATGTTATCACTGTTAATTGTGAACTCTATTAATGTCCCCTGTAAAGTGCAATTTATGCACAAAACAGAAACATTTGGAAGACCAAGTTCACCTTTGCCAACCAACCTTTCAAACAATCAGCTGCATGCAAGGTACATTTCTGAAAATAGGTTAACAATTAATAGACAATTCCCAATAATGTTAACATTTTCAAGGAATTCATATTCGTTATTATTTGGAAGAAGAAACGATAAGATGAATCACACTTGAGTTAACTTTTGTGATTAACACGTTAATCGCACTGTTGTTTTCTCCCGCTCTTAGAATACCGAAATTAATTTTCCGTTTCACCTTTTTAGTGTCGCGGAACCGTATTATGTAGCAAAGCTCTCAAACTGTGAAGACTTGTTAATGGGACATTTATTTTTTTAAACTTTCTGACGTTCATTGGACAGAAAGAGGGTTACTTGTATTTACTGTCAAAGTGAGTTCCAGTGTCACAGAAGTGCATCTAGTCTGCTGTACCACCTGCATGCTAAACAAGCTTTCACTTCTAGAAATACACTAGTAGTTTTATGCTACAGACAACAAGAATAATTCAATCTGTCAGTTTCGACAGAGTCCTCTTTTAGGAATCCAGGATCATTGCAAATCCACGAGTCAAGCTAAGTACAATATTACTATATATAACCGGTGCTGTTGGACAGCTACCCACTACAGACCTGTTAACGTTGTAGCTTAGTTTTTCTTTTTCAATTACCACATTTATTTTAAACAATATTAATTACAATTATGGAGGATATAACCATTACTCAGTGAATGTTTTGTTTTATTTAGGCAATTTCAAGTTATTAATAAAAGAAAATTTTAAAATATTAGTAGCAGTAGTATTATTATTTAAACAGCAGTGAAAAACATCAGTTTATGTGTAAAGGAGTACACTTTTGTAGTCAATACACAAGTTCTTTTGTATTAATGTACTGACTCATCCACTCATTATTTGACTGTGGTAACACTAAATTTACCAACCAAGTGTATTAAATTTTGTCACGATCTAACATTTAATTTATATGTCGAAATTTCTCTTTAGCCTTTTTTTGAATATGATAATGTATAATAATAATAATAATAATAATAATAATAATAATAATAATAATAATAATAATAATAATAATAATAGTGTAGGCCGGTAAAGTTTGTGGTCTCTTCAGAGGAGCCGGCTGGGTTTGTGAAGTGTATAAATAATGTGCAAACAAGATTTCCCTGTTCAATATTCTTTATTTCCTTGGCACAGGTTTTTTGCTTTCAGTTCCAGCATTAGCATACAGAGCTCAATGAAACTTGCTCAATGTACCCCGTGGTAACGATCTCTCCATCTTTTTTTTTTTTTTTTTTTTAATCTTTTTTAATCTCAGGATTATCGTTTATTAAAAAAATTAGTTTAACTATCTATATAGATATATATATATATATATATATATATATATATATATATATATATATATATATATATATATATATATATAGTAGCGTGCACAGGGGAACGCAACAGCAGGGCTGGTAGGTGACTTAATCACATACATAGACATAAAAAGACATAAACAAGTTTTCCATTCCTTGCTGAGGAGAAGCATCCCCAGGAGAAGCATCCCCATAGCGTGATGCTGCCACCACCATGCTTGACTGTAGGGATGGTGTTGACTAGAAGAAGTGCTGTGTTATGTCTGCTCCAAACGTAACACTTTGCATTTAGATCAAAATGTTCCAATTTGGTCTCGTCTGACCACAACACCTTTTGCCACATTTTTGCAGGATCACTCAGGTGCTTTGTTGCAAACTCCATGCAGGCTTTGAGATGGCTTATTAATGGCTTCCTTCTTGCCACCCTGCCATACAAGCTACTTTTGTGAAGGGATATTGTTGACTGATGCACATTTTTTCCAATCCCAGCCATTCAACTCTAGCTCTTTCAAAGTTGTCGTTGGTCTCACAGTGGCATCCCTCACCAGTTTCCTCCTTGCCTGGTTCCTCAGTTTGGTGGAACGGCCTGATCTAGGCAGTGCCTGGGTGGTACAATGCAGCTTCCATTTCTTGATGATTGAGTAGACTCACAGGGATATTCAGAGACTTAGATATTTTTTGTACCCTTCTCCTGATCTGTGCTTTTTAATGACTTTCTCCCTGACTTGCATTGAAAGCTCCTTGGTGTTTATGGTTGAGTCTTTGCTTGAAATTCACTACCTGACCAAGGAACCACAGAGATGGGTGTTTTTATTATGAAATCATGAGAATCACTAACAAAGCACACAGAGGCCATTCAACTAATTGTGTGGCTCGTTAAGGTAGTTTTGTGTACCTGAATTAATTTAGGTTTGCTACAGCAAAGGGTCTGAACACTTATGCAATCGTGACTTTTCCATTTTTATTTCATATTAATTATCTGTTTACTTCCTTTTATTTTTGCTTTGCATGTGCAGAGTGGGTTGTGTATATAACACGTATTAATTCCTACTGCAAAGTGTCACGACTGCAAACTTTAAAGCAACACAATGTGAAATCTGTGAGAGGGTCTGAATACTTTTGCAAGGCACTACAAGGCTATTCTTTGAGGGAGAATAAATTCTGATCTAGTCTTGCCAAATCTAAAAGCTGGCCAACCATAAAATTGTCTACCACTTAGGAGCAACCATAAAAATATGACTCATTTTGTAGCCTAGAAAAAAGATGTGGGCAACAGCCATGTTTTTGTCTTCAAGTCTAGAAACTGCTATTGAATATTGCATTGGAGTGTATATATGGGTATTATTCAACAGTGGCACTAAGTGTAAAAGGCAAGTCACAATGGATATTCTTCATCTGTGTAAAGTAGATGAAGAATGTCAGTATTACTTGAGATGTGTTTGAACTTGATTGACTTTTTTTATGTGATTCCTTTCTAACCCCTCCCACTGTTTCATTGTTTTTTCTGGTGGTCAGTAGTCGCCGTGAGTCAGGGTAGCTACTGATGACCATGTGATTTGTGATAAAAGATCCAGTGATTAAGGAAGTAAATATTGAGGTGGTGCTTTCCAGGTACAGTTTGCTGCAACATGGATAGAACAATGAACAACTCACTCAAACAGTTTATTAAATTAAAACTGATCTTATTTGGTGTTTAATGAATATAAATAATTATTTAATCAGACTTAAAAAAAAGGTCAGATTCCCCACAGGTAAAGGTAATTGAAATTGTAATTAGCAACACCAAATTAGGCAAGCCCCTAAACCACATGTTTATTTCTGTTTTGGTTAATTTATGAAGTGCACTGTCCTTTCTGAAAAAAAGGAGGAAAAAGCTTTGACAATCTAGGCCACGTGTAATAGGCAGTGTAATACAGTATCATACTGTCAGTTTCCATTCACGTGTTATAACTAGCCTCTTAGCCTCTTCTGAATTATATATATATATATATATATATATATATATATATATATATATATATATATATATATATATATATATTATTTCTGATATCTGACTATTTGTTGTGTTGTCTAGCACAAAATAGGTTGCTTTTTGAAACCTGGGCTTATTAATACAAGCTAAAAAGGACATTTCTTTGGATCAGATACAGTGCAGCTGATGATATACCAAGAGGCTTTTTCTCCAATATACAATGTGACTTTGTCTCTCCTTCCCTTGGGATCTTCATCCACATGGATCTGACCCTTGCTGTCTGTTAGCGCCAGACCATTTAAAACTGTCTTGGTACAATAAATAAAAAGATGTTTCGCAAACATAAGGTATGACTTCGCAGAAACTAGGTCAATGCATTTCTTGTCAAAATGTTTGCCTATTTTAGTACTATAACTTGTATCCTATAATTTATAAGTGTTTTGTTTCGCAAACATAAAAAAAAAAACACCATAGGTAGCAATGAAAAACAACAGGGGCAAAGCTGTTTGCAATCAGTAATTGCCATCCTTGTGCATAGGATAGAAATGACCACAGTTCTGCTGTTAGCACATTACAGTGTGATTGGCTCATGCCAATAATTGAAGATTAGTTTAATATTAATATTAATATATTAAGATCCTATGTTTGGCAGTTTAGGTGGGTGGTCAATGTACACTATTGACTTTTAATGTCCCCAGAGAAAGTAATATATATGTGTATGGCAGGTGCCAATCACATTGCCATTGGGATTTCACTATGGCGCTCAACATTCACCTCTGTGATACTGATGCCTGGGACGGGACAGGACAGATGACATTAGGCTGTAACCTACTACGTATTCACAGTCATAGGGTTTGGAATTCTACCCACTGAGGGATCAGATTATAAATTAAACCAAAAAATTTCTGACAGTGAGTCCAATTGGCAAAAAAAGTCAACTGAAAACCGTGTTGATTAAAGATGAATGCAGAGTGTATTGCTCCACAGTGTATGTTTATAGAATCAAAATAGAAAAGATGAAATATTGTCTTTAAATTTTTGCGGTCTTCATCACCATTAAATGGAGGATTTTGTCACAGGTGCCAACACTGGATTAATCTCCGCTGAAACTGAACAAATCTTATGCCTGTGGTGTTTATTGAATTATGGTGCGCTATGAAGATATACTGCCTAATTACACAGTTATTGTTCTGCAGGAAACCCATAAAAATAGCATAAATTAGCATATTGTGTTATAAAAACGGTGTTGCACAACCTCATAGCAAAGAAGGATTATAAATGACAAAACAATAAAGCATTTGTCATGACTCCTTTCCGCACCTGGTTGTATAATACAGTATTTCTTTGTATGATGTTGTTTACAGAAATGGTTAAAAAGTGTAAATCATTAATACAGGTAATTGCTAAACGGCAAGCTACTGACTCCAGCTTCTGCTATTCCTGCAGCTAGCTAGCCTAGGTCACAACTCTACCCTGTCACGGTGTGACAAAACTTCACTTTCCTGCAATGAAAGTTAAAAAATACAACTTCCCTAAGACATATAGCACAAGGAGAAGATGTAGGAAAATGCTTTTCTAATATTGTGTTTTTAAGGCTGTGCACCTTTTGTTTTAACCAAATGTCAGTAAGTGTTATTATGAAAGAGGTAAGATGCTTGGCAACCAAAGAAGGAAAACAACATGATGCTGCTGTGGAACTATACTTTAGGCAGGGAACAACAGTAAACCATCTCAATATTGAGGTTGTGTTGGGTATGGGCATTAACAAATAACTTTTGGCAGGCAAGGCACTGTCTCACTCATAATCAATGTGTCCTCTATTTCAAATAAAAAAATAAAAATAAGAATGTTGAGTTATTGGTGCTTCCTGTCAACAATGTTACAGTTTCTGTGCCAGCAATTTTGCGGTATGTCCCCATTCACACACACAAAACATTAAAATTGTTGTTACTGCTGGCAATAGCCACGGAGAACAACAGTGTTACAAGCTGCGATGGTATTGATGTTATTTTACAACACAACACCCTTTCTGGGATTTTGCCTACTGCTCTGTAACAGAATCACTTTGTCTGAAGCCCCCCCCCCTGCTTTTATATAAGCCCCATATCTTTCAACTGCTACAACCTGTGTGATAATTAATACAACCTGGATGCCTGAGTGGTGTTTCAATGTCAAACCCTCTATGTCTCTGGTACCTTATGAACCCAAATGATTTATTTTGTCCTTCAGCTAAGGCTTGATGGTTGCTTCCATTGATATAAGGGAATCTGATTCACTTTTGGTATTCAAGAAATGGGAAGTTATGTGTATTCAAGGCTTATTTTTAGATTTTTAAAATCTATTTATTTTCTTTTTTTGTTGTAGATACAGTATTGTTTATGTTGCATTGCCGGAACCTAGAGGGCTGCTAGATTTGTGTATTTAAAAAATAGCTGGTAATTAATATCTTTGAAAATGGGTCCTGCCATTTTGAGGATAGAAAAAGCTAATTAAAGCCTTGCAAATAGACTATGAAATTGGCTTGAGTGAAGCCACTGCTGGTACTATGAAGATGAAATATCCTTTTGACAACCTGTGGACTTAATTGGTACTTTGTTATTGAGCTCATAGGGCCTGATCTTCGATCTTCGCGTAATCCCCTTGATAAATTTGTGCCTCGCAAAAAAATAGGGATTTGGCATAAAATGAGAGATATTCCAAAATGGCACAAAGCGGTTTCGAGACATTGGAATATAGCAGTTTTTTTTGAGTAATTCGCAAATCTGTTTGTGCTTCGCAAAACCGTCTGCGCATTCACTACCAATAAAGCAACTGCACACAACAACCAAACGAGAATGGAGAATGATGGACAGTCACCATTAGTAATGGCATTACCCTGACAAGCTGCTATCATTGGTGTTGCCACAGTATGTACCGATATGACAGCAGAGGAGACCACACAATATATCGTGCACACATACATACACACCATTCAAATACACAAATGGCTCCATAGCTAGGCGCCGAGTTTTCAAATTAATGAACAAATGAATGCCACTGTTTTATTGAATATGGACAGTATTGTATCATGACGAAATACTATATAGATTTCTTTAAAGACCAGCTGATCTGACATAGCTGTATGTTTTTTAAGTAAAATTTAAAAAAAGGCTTTGAATATTGTCTTTTTTTTCTAAATGATTTTTTTTTATATAAGTCGTGCCGTGACAAAGTGTGGTAGCACACTCTCTGATTTGTAAATGTAACAAGTTCATTCACCTGTAAAGTAAACATCAGTCAAGCATTTTTATATACACAATACACAGAAATGTGTTATGCTATTCATTCTACTCACCCATTTGAACATCATGATTAAGCCCAGTTTGTAAGGTTTTGAGTGTCGCCAGAATGGATTTTTTTCGTTATGCTATTTTTTTTTGTAAGAATAATAATTAATTCTAAATACGCTCCTAAAATGTTAATTGTAGCCTACTATGATTTCTCAATAAAGGAACAGTCTCTGTACAATTAGCAATACTGATATTCAGCAGACTGGACAGCTGCATAAAAACGGCCAGAAATTACAGTTAACAGAACTGTTTGTCCCTCCTCAGCTAACTTGGACGGACATGATTGGACTGCTGCAGAGAATATACAGGTCTTTGATTGGTTGATCGTATCACCGGTCTGGCTTTAGGAAAACGTTAGCATGCCTTTCACAGCAAAAGTGCCTTATACTGTTTGGCTCTCTGAACTGCAGCTGCCCACCCCTACACCCATAATGCACAGCAACCTATGGACTAGCCAAATAAACCAATGGGCCACAAGATAGGCGTATTATGTATTTATACAATTAATTTACAGATGTTTGGCGTCATACAAGTACTAATATATTTGTGCACAGTTTTTGCAAAGGCTTTGTTGAGCACACAAGCCGTCGTCTTATATATTATAGATTATAAAATAATGACTTGTGTGTCTAGAAAAAAAAAATTGGTTTTCTGAATAAGGTGTCTAGAAGGGCTAGTATTACAATAGTATCCTAATACTAAGTGGGTATTCGGTATCACATTCTTTGGAATACTGGTATCCAGAATACGGACGGATTCATTTGGAATACCCTGTTTACAGGGCAAGGAATAGCTATTCAAATTTCCCACTATTCCAAATACAACTGTAATCCTGACAGAACAGGACAACTGAAACAGGTGCCCGGATATCAATATGGGTGCAGTCAATTGCACCTACCACGCGCCACAGTTGCTCAACCTCATAAAAACCCTGCATTACCACCTCACTGTTTGCTCTGGTACTGGGGAATTTAATATCTTCCTCAGCACGTCGCAGCAACACAGTTATGAATCGGTCGAGGTGGCGGGACACTGCTGACTGGTTGATCCCCACTGTATCACCTGCTATCTTCTGGAAGGTCCCGGTAGCCAGGATACACATACAGACAGACACTACCAATTGCTCAGACAAGGCATGACTGTGCAGGTTTGTTCTGGCCAGGTCATGCAGCATGTGGCATAGATGAGTTGAGACGATACTTAGACACGAATTGCTCATTGCTGAACTCCTCATATGTGTGCCGAGGCCGGTACATCCTTTCAGCATATCTTCGCCTATGTCAGGGTTGCTGTTGCTGGGTGTGCCTTCCATCATTCACATCCACATGTCGACGGACATGCTGCATGCTACCCACGTTTCCCATTGTTGCCTGTTTGTAGTCAATGCTGGAATGGTAGTATGCACAGAGTTAACGCAGTCCTTTTACAATCCTTATTCTGCGTGTCACAAACCTGGTTTTGCGTATACTGTCGGCCACTCCCCCAATATTGCACGATGCATACATTTTATTTCTGCACAACACAGAATGGATTGTGATGCATAAAAGGACATTTGGCAACTAGGCACAATTTCTGCACAACAGCCATTTGCGATGCACATACCCCTCTGCATGGTGCGCAAACCTTTCAAAGATCAGGCCCATAGTCTTTTTTGAGTCCAGTTTAAGTGGAACATTACAGTCACCTCCTAATGCAGGTTTATTATTTTTTCTCTAATTTTGTAATTCTGGTAGTTGTTTGAATTGATTTAAAGCTATACTGATGGTTGTATGCAGGTCTTTACTTGATCACATACAGGATACTTTTCTAGACCACCCATGACTTGCCAGATGAAGCAATCAATACTATGGGCTCTTGTTGGAAAAAAAGTAATTATTTTGTGAGAGGAAAGGCTTTATTATTTTCATTTGCAGGTTGTCTCCCTGTGATGTGAACTATGTAATGACAAATGTACAGTCGTGTGTGTCAGATCCTCCAATCTTACTATAATTCTATGAGGTTATATTTGGCAAGTTTCAGAGCATTCTAAAATATGGAGCTTAAGGTCATTGCCCAGCATACTTCTCCTTGCTAGAGGATATCACAGAAAATAAAATTTAAAAAAAGTACATTGAAGTCAAATGTGTCAGTATAGGGATAAAGCTGAACATGATATGATTGTAATAATATGTAAATATATATTTTTGTAATTCTTCACCTATATGCTTTTTAGTTTACTGTCCCACAGCAGTTTAAGTCACAAGAACAAGAATCAAGAAAAAACTTGCATTTTTTAACAGTAATTAACATTTTATATCTATAACTGATTGATGTCTCTTATGCATGATTTATTATTACTTGTACAGTAAATAATTGTGTGTTTAAAATTGTCATTATATTGTTCTGCACTATACAAGTTCTGTATTTATAATATGCTTATAACTGAACAGATTAAATCATACAGTCTGCTCATATGATAAAGCTTTACAGATGTAATGCACCCGATTTGAGTATTTTTCCAACTTATAAGAGCACTGAGCTAAGTGATATTGATAAGGGTTAATAGTAATATTATAAACACCTCATTAATCTTCATGTCACAAAGCAATTTGTTTTCAATAAGTCAGCAATTTGTTCCTCATCATCCATTATCCTTCCACAGTAGTTGTTGATTTTACGGTATGATGAATGTGGTTTTTCAACAGCATCCTCTGATGAAAGTCTTCTGTAAAACACCACAGGCTGCCACCGTGCAGTGCTGCAATGCCTTGACAGAAGACTATAAAATCAGCTTGCCTCATCACTTGGTTTACAGATGGCTGCCACAAAGGCAGGTCCTCTGTGAGCGGATCAGCACTAATGTTCAGTAATTTCCTCCAGTTATAACACCCATAGGGTCCTAACAACAGGTACAATGCACCATAATCAGAAAATAACATAAAAAAATGTAACATTATAAAGTTCTCACTATGCTACCCAGAGCATTTCAGTGTCCTTATAAATACTTATTTCAAAAGTGAATTTCTATATTTTCCTTTGTTTTTATTCCTTACATATTATTTACAGTAATATCAGCTGGCCCCTCAATGAACACACAGTTTGGACTTTATGTAATTGCATCTAGGATTCAATGAGCCATTAGTTTAGAAAAATGCATACATGCTTACAGTCATTGTAAAGCTTTGTGCCTAAACATAGCACTGGGTTGCTTAATTTAAAAAAAAGGACTCAGTTTGCATGACTTCTGAAATGCCAGGAATAACCATGTCATGATTTCAGACACAGGAAACAAATGACTGTCTGCTATTAAATTCAAAAGCTATACAGTACTATTCTATTTGGTTGTTTTAGTAGCAATGTCAGCTGCTGTAATCAAATGTCAGGGGCTGATTTGATAGTGTTTCAGAAATGTACAGTGGAGTCCACATAATTCAACATAAATAGCATTGGGAAGAACCATCTCCCAGAGTTGTATCCCATGTAAGCAGAAAGCCAGATTGTCAGCATCCTGATTAGATTGCGCCGAATGTACTATTTTTGTAATCACTGGTAGAAATGAGAGTTCCAGATGAATTCTGATAAATCAAACATTTTTAGGGTCCTGTGACGTAAACAGACTACTGGTTATATTAAACATCTTGGTTTTTTTTTGTAAAGGTCACATTTTAAGTGGTAGTAAAGGATTTCCTTTAAAACATTTGATTATTGTAGAAGCGATATTGGGTCAGCTTTTTAAAGGAATTTGGTTGCGAACAGAAATGGGCCCATGGTGTTTTAATTGATAAGCTGGAATACCATACTTATGTAAGGGGCATTACAAATCATTTATTATGAATCATACAAAAAAAGATATATTTAAAATTACTTTCTGGCTTGCACAACTTTATACTGAATCATTCTCATCCTGCATCAGACAAGAATGATGTTCCCTCCAAAATCTTCCTTTTTTTCTTGAAAGTATAGATCTAAGTACCACTCTGGTTGATCAAAAAAAAAAAAAAAAAAAAAAAAAAAGATACAATTTGGTAGACCTAGTATTGAAGGTTTAGAGACACAGGACATGGGTATTTATTTTTTTATGTGACGATAAATACGATATCCTACACTGAAAAAAAAGAAATTACTTCAAATTGTTCATCAAACATTGAGATCCCTTTAATTTCAGCCAATGGGCATTGACAGAGGACTTGACACAGAGGTTTCATATGCTGTAAATGAAAACCGTGAAGGACACAAAAATTGATCCCCGAGGAACTATTTTTAAAACTATAGTAACATCCTCTTTCATTAAACATGTCAAGGTGGATCTGAATAAGTTAAGGTGCATGCTTCATAGAAATGTAGGAGTATAATTACAATGACATGGTAAGCACAGCACTGAGATTCAAAGCAATTAAAGCTTCCTTTCAAACTACAATGTAGTATTGTGGCAAGACGGCGCCAGTGGTGGAAGGTAAACAAGCAGGTGAGAGACGGGAAGTTGGGGTTTTCTGCGCCAGTGCACGTATTTATTAAAATAAATAAAATACTAAACCTCACAGAGCAAAGCAAATATTCTATCAAAAACAATCTCACAACACAAAATACCTTTTCATGCTGGTTCAAATCAAGCACTAGTAGCAATTGTTATTTCTAAAGGTCTTTCTCTCCACACTCCACTTTCCACTCTCTCTTTCTTACTCCCAACTCTTTCTCTCTTCCTCTCTCTTTTTCTTATTTGACAGACTCTCTCTCTCTCTCTCTCTCTCTCTCTCTCTCTCTCTCTCTCTCTCTCTCTCTCTCTCCTCTCTCTCTCTCTCTCTCTCTCTCTCTCTCTCTCTCTCTCTCTCTCTCTCTCTCTCTCTCTCTCTCTCTCTCTCTCTCTCTCTCTCTCTCTCTCCTCAACCCCAGTCAGCAAAAGCTGCTGGTTTTTATAGTGGTCAAGGGATTAACTGGTTATCATCTTCCTCGTTTATCCCTCCACCACATTCTGCACGGGATTTCTAATGAGCGCGGTCGACAGACAATTTGTCAATAAACGATTAGCTGCCGACCCTACATTCTCACGGGATGTAGTTTGGCAGAGACGAAAAGCAAACATCGTCCCTGCCAACTACATTTAACTATAAAAAATAAACACAAATACATTAAACAATAACAATAATAATACAGTACAAAAATAATGCAAATAAACACAGGGACAGGGTGTACTCAGTCGCAAGTATGTTTAGAAAACAAAAACCGAAAATCCTGGATTAGGAGATAAAAGGTTACATAGCTATAAATAATAATATATAATAATAATTTAAAAAAAAACACTATGTGCCTGTTTGGATGCTTTTAGCTGTGTGGGAGGAATGCCCTCTTGTGACTGTAACTGTAACAGCAACATGTTTTTTGTCCACATATTGACAGGCTCTGTTTTGGGTTGTGTGCTTCAGATGGTGAAAGATGCCCCATAATAAAAGTTCAAATATATTGAAGTATAATATTAACTTTTTAGGGAGACTATTTTATTAGTATAGTCTATGTTGCCATGAAAACATATACAATTTTATATATATATATATATAGATATATATCCATATATCACGTTAGTATCCAAAAATATATTCTATACCATATGTATACAGTGCCTATAGAAAGTCTACACCCTCTTTCAAAATTTTCACATTTTGTTGCCTTATAGCCTGGAATTAAAATGCATTAAAATATATTTTTTTTTTTTTTTAATTTATCTACACATTCTACCCCACAACTTCCAAGTGAAAAATATATTCTAGAAATGTGTAGAAAATGTATTGAAAATAAAAACTGAAATAGCTTGGTTGGATAAGTCTCCTTCCCTCTTGTAATAGCAACCCTAAATTAGCTCAGGTATAACCAATCACCTTCAAAATCACACACCAAGTTAAGTGGCCTCCACCTGTGTTGGAGACATGGACATTCAACCAACCAATGACGAGAACTCAGTGGTTCAGATCAATAACAGAAGAGCTTAAGGAGACAAGTAAAAGAGCAAGAAAATGAAAATACAGGGACAAAAAACACTTGCCTGTATTTTTGGTCAATGGGAGAAAAAAAAAACAAGAGAAACAAAATAAAATAACGCAATGCAAAATATCCAATTATACGTGTTTTAAGATAATCCCCCGTTTTGTTTTATCATCACTAACATCCCGTATGATAATTTCACCCCAAGCATAACATCACAGATCCAGTACTGACAACCTCCTCACTGAAAACATAGACAGATATATAAATCTGCCACAAGTGTCAATAACACAACAAATTACACAATTCCTGAAGTGAATTTTACCTTAAACAACATGACAACTGTGGAAACCTCGTTTGGCAAAGAACTTTCAAACACAGAGCAGCCAGGAGACCAGACAGCAACTCTCAATGAGAGAGAAAAAAAACATGAAAAAAGACAACTGGAGATCAGTTGAGACTAGACAAGATAAAATCTGACAGAAGAGTTTTGTTTTTTCTATGACTGGGTGAGTGAGAGTAACACAAATATAGATTTGAAAACTGTCTAATACACCTAATACAGTTCTAGGACAATTGTATGCCTCTGTCGGAAATAGCTCTGAAGAGCAGTAAGGCATAAGCAGTTACATGGGGCTCAGAGTAGGCTTAAACAGACACTAAAATGAACATCTCCTGAGCCATAACATTAATATACATTTAGAACATCGTAGTTAATACTTTACTGCAGTTGTAAATAGAAAACCGGAACTATTTTATGAGGCTGAATGTTATTTCCACATTTGTCTAATTAAAATCATTTTAAACCTCGTACCCAACCACTCGAGGTGTGATGTTATCCCAGCACAACACACACCCTGTCATGCATTATTCCTTTATTGTTTGAGTCTGCCCAGCCACCTGTCACCCAGTTTCTCGCACGCATGCACTGGGTGCATGATAGGGTGGGGTTAATTTTTTTTTTTACACTTTGAAAATATATTATTGTGGGATAATATATTCTGACCCATACATTATTCTATTCACTGTACCATTATAGAAGAGGCAAGCACACTTTACAATTTAGAGAATGACCGTCCAATATAATCGCAGGGAATATGGAGACCAAAAAAAAAATGCAAAATGTAAGTTTAATACAGTAGTCTCTGTGTATAGGAACACCTCCTAAGAGAACACTTCGGCTTAGGAAACAACCTTGTGGTGAAACAGAATTTTCCCATCGGAAATGTTCCTCCTAAAACAGCAAGAGCTTTGCTTAAAAGAACCCCATTTTGGCACCAATAGTGATTCATTGCTAACCAATTAAAAACTGATACAGTAGACTACAGTTTTGTAACTTGATAACTCATCATCATCAAACTCCAAATTCAAAGTCACTGAGAGAGATCTAGAGCTGCTGCGTTTATAGCCATTGTGTTAAAATTCATTCTCATATTCATAGTTACTGTTAGAGCAGCTGCTACATATTTACAGTATGTAGGGGTGTTTTGTTAATTTACTTTGTCAGCTAGTTTATTGTTATTATAGTTTATTAACATATGCTTGTCTATTGTTTTTTTTTTACTTATTCTGTTCATTTGATATGTTGATGCACATGCGACATGACAGAAGTAATAAATAGATTTGTATATATTGATTGATATCGTGATTGGCCTTGGCATATTGTGTCAGGTGGTCAACTCTGTCTTAGAGGACACTTTGGCTAAGAGAACATTTCACTTGCTTGACGAGGGGTGTTCTCTTAGCCAGAGACCACTGTACTATAGAAACAAGTATGGATAACTAAGACTAAAACCAGTCCTGCTTGTTACAAAACTTTACAACCATGTGTGCTTCAATTGATTGTCCAACACATAAGGACATACTTAAGTTATGATGGAAAGGAGGTCATTCAAACTCTTTGTCTTTTCAGTTCTTAAATGACCCCAATGATTCAACATCAATTTGCCTCCTGACGTGTCACCTGGTCCTGGTCTCTGTGTTTTGCTTAGAATAGTGGCAAGGGTTAATATTTTAATAGTTCTTAATCAAGAGCTTCATTTTGAACTAAATAGATTCAGTTTCCTCAACCTTTATTAACAATTCATAACTTAAGCCCAGGGATCAGTCAGTTTTTTGCTGTGTTTTTTGTGGTACAAGTACCAGAACTGAAAACAGTGTTTATAAGGTTATCCGTGGCAAAATCCCAAATTATCTTAATACTTCAAGAAGAACTGAAACTTACTGGCATCTATGTAGCTGGGACATGTTTTTACTTTGGCCAGTGCTCCTAACTAGTTTTTGGGTGGAACCACATGACTATACCAGCAATGGTATAGTGCATAAGTGCGTATATACATACATGCAGTGTAAACAAAAATAAACACAAAAAATGCACAACAAAACATAGTGGAAAAATTAGTTATGAAATAAAAGTTCGCCAACAATCGGCCAAATGCTGTCCCCACTAAAAGAGAGGATGTGATTCAGGATCCTTCTTCCTGACACACCCTTCGTACACTTATGGTGGGGTTTAAAAATCACTTGAGCTAAACGCTATTCTTGAACAACAACGACCCCATTTAACACACATCTCTGGCTCCAGCGCTGAGGGCAGGACGCTTTGCCGGGACACACTAACCCCTCAGTCAGGAATCCGCAAATCCGTGGCTGCCATTTTCTGTAAACAAACACAGTGCATCTCAGGCAGAGCGTCTGGCTCTTTCCTGCAGAATCACACTTGCACATGAGAAAACAATAACAGTACGTTGTCCCTGTTTCAGATGCATATTCTTCCTCATTCAAACTCATTATTTTATCATTGCTAAGCTTCTTAGGACACCCCCTTTTTGCTTTAGTCCATGGCTAAAGGCACATTTCTTAATGCATACAGTAGCTATATCATTTAATAAATGGGAAAATGTTACCCAGACAAATGTTAAGTTTACTAGGACTGGGGTAACATATCACTGGATAAAAGAAAGTGTATTAACCTAGTGACTGGGGACACACAGTCATCACCATGCTTTTGTCATGCAGCTACAGATTTTGGTTTTTCATGCAATGTTAGTAGGTAAAAAATGTATTTTTGAAAGAGGCATTCTAGGTGTATGTTAATTAAGGTGGATATTCTAGTATGTCTGCAGGTATTCTCAATGTTCACAGAATACGAATAAGCACATGTACATATAATGTACATCTTTACAGTACATACATACCTACATACATTTAATGATGACAATTCCTTTAAAAAGTACCAAACAAAAATTTCACTGTGTGCAATTATACATGTTTACGTTATATGTAACACTGAATATCTTTGTCATAGTTCGAGTTTGTTCATTTATTTATTTATTTTTTATATTTTTTAATATTTTTAAAAAATAACATGCCACAATTAGATTTTTATCTAGGGATGGAGACTATAAGTTCCTCCTTCATGACTGTAAATAGTGTTTATCAAGTGAGCTGGGGATCATTATTACACTAAATCTGAAATCCTGGACCAACTGGACACACTTTGCTGGGCTGGGCTTCTTGAATAAGGATAGTGTGTACTGCTCAACCTTTTCCCACTTAATTAGAATATAGCCCTTGGGGGAACAAACATTTTTGTATGTATCGTTCTAAACAGCATTCCATTTGTAGTTTAGGATGATGTCCACAAGATGGTAGACTTTACTGCATTATTGGGTTGTGGTTAAAGCTTTGCATAGTTCTTTTGATTATGGTGTTACTATGTTATATACTACTACAAGTACAACTACTATAATAATAATAATAATAATAATAATAATAATAATAATAATAATATTATTATTATTATTATTATTATTATTATTATTATTATTATTATTATTATTTCACTGTATTCTAATAGCTGTACTAAGGTATTTTACAGTTCTAGTCCTGGATTCAGCTGACTCAGAAGGTGGAGCTGGCACAGGCTGAAGGAGGCAGAAGCAGTGTGAGTGAGGGGAGCGATGCTGCAAGTACTGAGTCTTACACTGATCTGTGTTCAATTTTCTACAGAGCCATAAGAAATCCACCATCTCAGCATCACTTGGCAGTAGAAGCAGCAGTCCAACGCCACATAGGTCTTCTGCTATGAGCATGGTGGAGGCGCACTTGGCAGAAAAGGAGATTGTCCAGCAGGGTGATCCTATGCTATACTGGTCTTATGCTAGCAGGTTTGGCCTTCCAATTTTTGGCATGTCCACAAATCCGTGTGCAGTCTGAGAGAGTGTTCAGCACAGCAGGTAATGTTCTCATTCCATATTGCTCCTCCCTGGATCCACATAATGTGAAGAGTTTCCGTAAAGGTAAATGAGGACTTCATAGGAGCAATCACCTCCTGTCTTCTATTTGCTATTTGTACCTGTTATATCGCCACCCCTCTGTTCGCCACCCGCCAACTTCCCAAGCCAAGCAAACATAAATCTAAGCATTGTAGTTTCCCTCATTGTAGTGCCAGAGAAATAATCATGGCCAATTAAAAAAAAGTTATGCAGTTAACCTTTGACTCCTAACTCGCTTTCCTAATTTGTTGCTAATTGAACATTCATACCAATATCATCAACATTCCCGCTCCCAAAGCAAAACAGGAAGTACAAACTGGTGAGCCGACGTCTACATTTCACACCAGAGCAAAAGAAAAAAAAATCTGCATATATCCAACGGATAAGAAAACATCCAAATAACAGTATAATAATAATAATAATAATAATAATAATAATAATAATAATAATAATAATAATAATAATAATAATAATAAAGTCTTGCAGATTTCTTGTTTTCTTGTATTGATCTCATCATATTTATATACCTACTCACCACAGAAGACCCTTATCACAATAAACAACTAAAATCCTCCCCCCAATACAATCCCTAAATTAAAAAAAAAAAATAAGTTATACAAACAGTTTCATCTTTTTCTTTGGTCTTTACTAAACTAAAGCATGATGGCAGACAACCCATCACAGCCCCATAAGAACACTTTAAAGGCACTGGTCTAAGACATTTATTTTGTAACAACTGTAAGTCGCCCTGGATAAGGGCATCTCCTAAGAAATAAATAATAATAATAATAATAATAATAATAATAATAATAATAATAATAATAATAATAATTATTATTATTATTATTATTATTATTATTATTATTATTATTATTATTACCAGCAGGAGGGTTTCAAGTTCAGCTCGGTCCTTGGTGCACTTAGAGGGCAATGCAGCCGTATCAACGTCTCTGTCAGTGCATATTCACACAGTAACCCTAGCTAAGTCTGTCTGCAGCAGCAGTACACGCATACAGTGCTTATAGAAAGTTTACACCCCCTTGAACTTTTTTTCACATTTTGTTGTGTCAGTGCCTGAGAGTTTCATGCATTTAAATGAGGATTTGTTCCACTTATCTACACACCATACTCCACATTGTTAAGGGGAAAAAAGGTTTTTATACAAAACTGAAAGATCATAATTAGATAAAGCACCAAAGGTGGAAGCACCTTTGGCAGCAATTACAGCCGTGAATCCGTTGGGAGAGGCCTCTACCAACTTTGCACACCTAGATTTGACAATATTTGACCATTCTTCTTTACAAAACAGTTCATGCTCTGTCAAGTTCCTTGGAGAGCGTTGATGGACATCAATCTTCAAGTCATGACACAAATTTTCAATTGGATTTAGGTCAGGTCTCTGACAGGGGCACTCAAGGACATTTACCTTTTTGTTCCTTAGCCACTCCAGTGTAGCTCTGGCTGTGTGCTTTGGGTCGTTGTCATGCTGAAAGATGAACTTCCTTCCCAGTTTCAGCTTTTTTGCAGAGGGCAGCAGGTTTTCCTCAAGGACTTCTCTGTACTTTGCTCCATTCATTTTCCCTTCTATCTTGACAAGTGCCCCAGTCCCTGCTGATGAGAAACATTTCCATAACATGATGCTGCTGGCACCACCATGCTTCACAGTAGGGATGGTATCTTTGGGTGATGTGCTGTGTTGGGTTTGCACCAAACATAACGCTTTGCATGTAGGCCAAAAAGTTCAATTTTAGTTTTGTCAGACCACAAAGCTTTTTGCCACATGGCTACAGAAATCAAACAGGATTCAAGGTGGGCTTTCTTGAGTAATGGCTTCCTTCTTGCCACCCTGCCATACAGGCCAGATTTGTGGAGAGCTCAGGATATTGTTGTCACATACACACTTTGACCAATCTTGCCGTTGGCCTCTTGGTAGCCTCTCTGATCAGTCTCCTTCTTACTCAGTCATCCAGTTTGGAGGGACGGCCTGATCTCGGCAGGGTCTTGGTGCCATACACTTTCCACTTCTTAATAATCGTCTTGACCATGCTCCAAGGGATATTCAAGGCCTTTGATAAATACTCATATACCCTGTGCCTTTCAACAACTTTGTCCCGGAGTTCTTTTGAAAGTCTTTGCTTTGAAATGCACTACCCAGCAGAGGGAACCTACAGCAACCGCTGAATTTATCCTGAAATCATGTGAATCACTACAATTTAACACAGATGGAGGCCACTTAACTTGGTGTGTGATTTTGAAGGTGATTGGTTACACCTGAGCTAATTTAGGATTGCTATTACAAGAAGGGTGGACACTTATCTAACCAAGCTAAATCAGTTTTTACTTTTCATTAATTTTCTACAAATTTCTAGAATATTTTTTTCACTTGGAAGTTGTGAGGTAGGATGTGTAGATAAATGAAAAAATAAACATTTAATGCATTTTAATTCCAGGCTAAAAGGGAACAAAGGGTGAACATTTTGAAAGGGGGGGTGTAGACTTTCTATAGGCACTGTAGCGAACACCTTTTCTTCTTCACCACCTCTAATAAGATCTGATTCTTCACTATCGTGGAAATCTAGATGCTCTGCTATGACCACCAGCCTCCAAAGCAGCCAAGAGAGGAAGTCCTGGCCTACAGTGAAGGCCGTGCATGAAACAATGCCTTTCCCCAAAGGGTAGTTGAGGGTGGGATTATACATTGCACCACAGACATTTGGACCAGCAATCACAATGCTCATGCATACCTGTGTGTGACAGGACACTAGTGTGAATGTAGAAGGATGCAGAGGGATGCTGCTGCTGCAAAGCGCAGGCGTACCACAGCATTGCTAAAAGTGGGGGTTCTTGACATTGAACACTCTGCCAATAACATCCTGGAGTGGCACGAAAGACACAAAACAAATGGTGACTGGGGGGGACACTGACTGGCTTCTTTAGTCACACAGTGCCGCCAAT
Organism: Polyodon spathula; assembly: GCF_017654505.1. NCBI lineage: Eukaryota > Metazoa > Chordata > Actinopteri > Acipenseriformes > Polyodontidae > Polyodon > Polyodon spathula. Next base: position 13,166,251 of record NC_054536.1, on the reverse strand, counting down.
ACAGTCATGGATGCGGCTGATGGCGGGTTTCTGTACATCAGGTACATTGCCCATACCTTTCACCAGGTAACTGATCTGCTGTCCAAAGCCTGCAGCGTTTCTGGGTTCATTCACCCCTCTGCAAGATGACCAACAGACTGCAAGACCTGCCACTGCAGTCGGCTCTCCTGCTCAGCACTATGATCACCGATATTAAAACATGGTGGAATTACACTTTCTACATGCTCTGCCAGCTGATCAGCTATTCAGCTCATGACCAACATGGGTGTGGTCTCAGCAACAATCATTTATTCTGGTGAATGGGAGTTGACATGTGACCTGTTAACAGTCCTGGCTTCATGTGAGTAAGTCACTGTCACTTTGTTGAGAGATCAGGCATCTATCCTCTGAGGCCGTTCCAATGGTGTATGCTGTGGGTACCATTGTGAGGTCACTGTAGCAGAGGGAAACAGTAATAATATGTGGGTTTGGTTGAGGCTACTGCAATTGGTGATGATGTAAGTAGTCCTCCATGCTGGTGTGAGGCTATACATGGCAGCCAATAATATAGCATGTGGTCTGAAAGCACAGCACAAGATATATATATATTTTTTTTCAACCAAGTAATGCTAAGTTGGTTTGAGAGTAATCAAAATCAGTCAATGCATCAAGTTCTAATTAATTGTCATAGCAAGAATACCTGTACTCTTCTGACATGTCAAGTTTTGACCCACTAAACAACTAATAGTCAGATTCAGTGACTAGAAACTTCAAATGAAAAGTGGGTCTTGGAGCCCAACGAAGACCACCAAACATGAAGACAGGATTCAAAGCATACAAACTCAGAAGGGAGGTACAGTTTTCAATTATGACTCACTGAACAGCACTGCCTTCTAGAAAAAACGATCTAAGCAACAATATGAAGCCACTGGTACATTAAATGTAAGTGGGGCAAGTCACTATGGGACATTGTAACAGGGGTTTTAGTACCCGTTACTTTTGTTGTGGGTGTCTGCTGAATGATGAGAGAGAGACAGAGGGATGCAGTTTTTGCCCTGCCACAGACATCATGAAAAAAAAACAGCCATTACTTGGAAAAACAATACTGTGTAAACATTTTGCTTACAGAATTAGTTTCCCTATGATTTATACATTCTCCCTTGAAGCCTACAGCCCTCATAGTTTTTCAATTACTTAAACAGTAGAAATGTCCAACCCCATTTACCATCAACCATAAAATGACATACATTTATAAAAGTGTTTTGTTCCTCCTTATTTTTTGGTACAGTAAATGACTGCTATTTAAATATCATATTCATGCAGAAAATAAATGTATGTAACATGATTTTTTTTTTTTTTTTTTTTTTCCGTACTGTATCAGTTATTTAACCAGAATAGCAAATAATTAATGGAGAAATGTCTTTAGCAATGTATTCCATATTTTTACAGAGATTAATAATTATTTTCAAACCACATTATGCTAGTATAAATGTGTATTCTCATCTGTAGGGAAGGTGTCTCCATGGAAACACCAGCTGTCTGTTTTAAAAATGAATTCTCTGTCAATTTCCATCACTCCAAAATGAGTGTTACCCATACAGATACAGACCATTGTATCAACTGATACACAGTGGCTTTGTAATTCTTAAATAAAAAACTACTGTATTATATTAACAGTTATATGTAAAGAATAGTATTCTACAGCAATTCTCCAATATTAAAGCAATCAAGTAACCAATATTTTTATGTTTTATTTTGCTTCTGAAATCCAAAATTGGCTAAAGCTGCCAAACCAGTTTCACAGCCTGAAGAATAATGCTGAAAACAGACAAATAAGAGTATGTTTTTCCCATGTGATCTAGCTAAATAGAAGAATGTAAAGGAGAAACTGAAAACAATTCCTGCCTCCTATATATGTAAATAATCTAAAATGTAATAGTGCTGTAGTCGTGACATGCAATTCATTTTTTTTTCTCCATTGGCCAATCATTACTGATTTCATGACCAGCTGTTTCAACAACAGATTGGTCCTGCCTTTCTCAGTGTACCTTTTATGATTCAGTTTTATTTCTACTGGTCTTATATATCTATTTTAGACTGTAACTAATGTTAGGTGAGATGTTTTAATGTTTTCTTCCTCATTTAGAAAACACTTGGCTGTTACATTATGAGGTCAGCTTGTAACTGTCTCTATAGATTAGCATGTGGTCATTGCCATGGAAACCTGGCTAACAGCCCTAGAAAAAAAGGATAAATAATACAAAGGGGGAATTGCATGGAGGGGGCCGAAAACAGCAAATGAATCATCTTGGATGCCAACAATTTATCAGTTAAGTTCAATTAGTCATGAAGGCTGACACATTTCTTTCATGACTTCCCTTACTTAAAATCTCAATTGAAAAAAAATGCACATAATAAAATCATTAGTCATGATGACCAATCAAGACTGATTAAACATTCTTCTTAACAAATACAAAAACACATGTTATCCTAGTTGTCTACTGCCATGACTCTTCACCTCTTTTCTTAAAGAAACAGCTCCATATCCTGTTTCCACAAAATTTTCAACTGTGTCCACTTGTCCTGGTGTGTCTGTGGTGTGCTTCTTATAAAAGGCTTGTCCTAGTTTAGTACAACCCATTTATTGCTTGAATTCTACATTTCTGTGACCAGCATGCAATTTGTATTTCTTTTGTTAACATTTAAATGAATTTGACAATGTTTGTTCCATTCAGCTTGAGTTTCCTGGGCTGTAGCATTTGAATCGGTAGCCCAGGTTATCCAATAAATGTAAACTTAAAAAAAAATAAGTCTGTAAATTAGACCAATAATACAGATGCAGATGTTTAATAAACAGATACATTCAGCTAGTTCAAATTTAGCAATTCAGCAACCACAACAACACCACCTCCTTCTACTCTTCTATCACTGTGCTGTTTTCAGCTTGCCCCTTATATCTGGACTGGCCACACCTGTGATCCCTGTGTAGGTGTGTTGACCATACCCTGTGTGCTGCATGGGATTCTGGGTATGTTAGTTTCTTCAGGCAGCCATTTTGTGGACTATAGTCCCTCCTGCAGCCGCCATTTCGTGAGAGGACATCAAATCCCCCACCCTCACATACTTCTTGTTAACTACGCCTAGAACATTCATGTACCCTTGGTGTGATACTTATGGTGGCTCGTTGAACCAACAGGAAAAAAAAAAGCTATGTTGCAATCACAAGATCATTTATCAGGATCATTTATCGAGATCACACCATTCTGTATCTCTCAATCATAAGATAATTTATCTCAGGATCTCAAGAAAATGGAGGTCATTACTTCCATTTTCCTGAGTTAGATATATTATGTTTGGAAAACTGAAACAATCACTTCCTTTTTTTGAGATCCTGAGATCACAAGATAAGGGAAATGCCTCAAGATGGCTTCAATGAGCCTCCATAGATATGTCATGTTTGCTAATGGTATGATTGTATAAAAAGAACCAAAGAATTGTCTGGAGGTAAATCCTGGCAAAACTTCACTGTAAATAAAAAGGTTTTTATGTAAACATTCTTGACCATGTGACAGAAGACCACAATGCAGAGAAAACTTGTTTGGGGAATACCCAGGAGTTTATTCTGGTGTTTATTTAAGTAGATTTACTACACTGATTTTCATTTATAGGACTACAGAGTTTTTGTTAACATGTTTTAGGTAAAATCATTCTCTAAAAAAAGAAAAAGCAGTCTTTTGTTTAATTTATTTGTTGTATAATGCAGTCAAATTTGCAACCTTTTTGTGACTGGCCAAATATTACAATTATTATAATATATAAAATAATGGTATTATCTGCAAATTGATATTATTTGTTTGGTTTAAATATTGTTCACATGCAAGCAATCCAGATATACATTTACACTTCAGAAAATATTGTAGCTGCCAGCATCTGCCTCTGTCTTTACCTCAGAGACCAGCGTCCTAGATTTTTCTACTGTACTTCATTTATGTAAGCACCATTGCTATTTCCGTTCTCTTCTGTTGCTAAGCAACCAGCCTTGAAGCTTCAACAGGTCACCCACAAGGGGCCAATTTATTAAAGGCTACCTGGAAATGATAGTATAGTACATAGGAACTGTAAAATAAAAAAAGCAAAAGCATGCATTGTATATTAATGGGATAATTAGTGTAGCATAAGCTGACAACTGAAGCACAGTATTTTTTGCATGTGAAAGTGTTATATTTAGAGACAATTATTTCTTTAGAAGCTATTATAACTAAAACATCTTACTTTACTATGTTTAAAAAATATTATATAATCATTAAATAATTTCCACGGAATGATTAAACATGATTCGGGGAAGCAAAACCTGAAAGTACATAGTTTAACATTTTATCATACAGACTGATTCAACCAATTAATTTCCATTACATGAGAGTAGATGTTAAAACTTCATGCTGATTTGAACTCAGCTCTCGCCAAGATAACTAAGACATAGCTTTACAGTAAACTAATGTGATCCATCTGCATCTCCATCCATTTGCGTTGCTTTCCATATTATGATTTAGATATCCTTCTGTCTGTTATTGATGGCTGAAGTTGATAAAGAACCAATACTTGAATCTTCCAACTTCTTTGTCAACCTAAGTCAGATATTTATTGAATACATTTACTGAATAGCTGATTTTGTCAATATGCCGTTTATCCTATGTAACAAAAAAAATTACAAATATAAGAAGCCTTTAATTAGACTGATAACAACAGAAAGTATCACAACCACCAAACAAAGTTTTGTGAAAATTCATGTCATGAACATTGTTTTAAAGAGTAACTTCCTATGTACTTGCGCGTGATCAGTCGCACTGTTATAACGCCGGTATATCCCATTGATAAAACACTGCAGACATTGTAGAAGCTGGACCCATCCTGGACGTCCTGGAGCTCCTGCAGAGTCCTGGCTTCCACTGGGAAGACTGTTTTCACCCTCTGTAGGATATCCCAAGCATGCTCAAGATAAACATCATAATCCTTGCTTCATGTGGGTGGACATTGTCTTCTACCAATATTAAGTTTGTCCTGACTGGATCAGCATACGTTCTCACTAGTGGACGGATGTTCTTATCTCAGTATCTAACCATAGTGAAGGTGCTGTTCAAGATGATTCATTACAAAAATAATGTTGTTACTACAGCAAGAGTGCAAGCGACTTAAAAAAAAAAAAAAAAAGTAAAAAATGATCCGACCTTTTCAATTTTTGTTAACATTTTTTTTCTTTTACTGAAAGAACAATAATGTTTTCCCATCTGCTTAACCCTTTCTAAAACATTAAGTCTTCAGTTGCCATTAATTCCCACTGGCACGAACTCCAGGTTTCAGACATTGTGTTCTGCTTTTGACTGTTCCAAAATCTTCCAATAGTTATTCCAGCCTTTCTTGTTTCAATGTGCCGTATTATTAAAATATCAAATTATTGGTTTCTTTATTACGTATCGTCTAGTCCCTTCTCAGTCAATTGTTTATGTTGTGCATGTTGATGGCAACCCTTTATATTTGAGATGACGGTAACTATAAATGTTACAGGTCATTGTTTTTTTTTTCACACAAAAAAATTACTTTAAAACTGAAATGGTATTACCATACCATTTAAATTAGATAATATATAATCCACAATATCCTTTTGAATGTTATTTTAATAGCAAAAGATTGAACTAGGTTATGACAGCAGGATGTTGCACAACTAAATCTGAGGCTTAATCCAATTAGGTTAAAATTGCCTATAGGACGTCTCAACTCAGGGGTTGCAACTGTGATACTACGATTGCTACCACTGTTGCCATATCCTATATTATATTATATATATATATATATATATATATATATATATATATATATATATATATATATATATATATATATATATATATACACACACACACGCACACACACACACACACTACCGGTCAAAACACCCCCATTTTTCCAGTTTTTATTGAAATTTAATCAGTTCAATTCCAGTGAATCACCTGAAATGGTACAAAGGTAAGCGGTAAACTGCCAGAGGTTAAAAAAAAGTTTAGATTACCAAAAACTGAATAATAATGTACATTTCAGAGTTATGCAAATATACAACTTTTTCAGGGAACAAGTAATGGGTTAACAACTTACAGCTGTTCTGCAGCAATGGAAGTAAATTAAGCCTTGAAAGTTGATGCTAACAATTCCTACAGGTCCCAACTTTTGTTGATTACTTACAAACCCTCTGTTTGTATAAAGGCAGTGTTGGAACAGACTGTGTTACTATACCCTTTTAAGCATTATTTGGACAGTATTGTACTGCAGGAAGTAGTATATTGCTATCATAATGGTGAGAAAAAGGCAATTAACAAAGGAAGACAGACAAACCATTACAACCCTTAAAAGTGTATGTCTTTCCTTTAGAGAAATTGCAAAGAAAGCCAAGGTGTCAGTGAGTACAGTTTCCTACAACATCAAAAGGCACTTGGAAACTGGAGGAAACTCTGACAGGAAGAGGTCTGGCAGACCCAAAGCCACAACAGAATCAGAAGACAAGTTTCTGAGAGTCAACAGCTTGTGTGATAGGCGGCTCACAGGACAACAGCTTCAAGCACAGCTTAACACTGGTCGAAGAAGGCAAGTCTCAGTTTCAACTGTGAAGAGAAGACTTCGAGCTGCAGGTTTGACAGGTCGAGTGGCAGTAAGAAAGCCATTGCTAAGATGGCAAAATAAGAAAAAGAGGCTTGCCTGGGCCATGAAGCACCGCCAGTGGACTACTGAAGACTGGAAGAAGGTCTAATGGACCGATGAATCAAAATTTGAAATCTTCGGTTCATCACTCAGGGTTTTTGTACGACATCGAGTAGACGCCATGGAGGAGGAAGCGTGATGGTCTGGCGCTCTTTTGCTGGATCCAGAGTTGGCGACTTGCACAGAATGAGTGGCACTCTGAACCAAAATGGCTACCACAGCATTTTTGAGCTCCTTGCAATACCCTCTGTTATATGTCTAGTTGGTCAGGGGTTCATCCTACTGCAAGATAATGACCCAAAACATACTTCCAGGCTATGTCAGAACTACCTTAGAAGAAAAGAACAAGACGGTAGGCTTCAAATCATGGAATGGCCAGCACAGTCTCCAGACTTAAACCCCATCGAGCTGATTTGGGATGAACTGGACAGAAGGGAGAAAGCAAAGCAACCTACAAGTGCAACACATTTGTGGGAACTTCTGCAACAGTGTTGGAAAGAACTTTCCAAACAATATTTGATTTCCACTGTAGAAAGAATGCCACGAGTGTGTTCGGCTGTTATATCTGCAAAATGTGGCAACTTTGAGTCAAAAATTTAGATTAAATTTTGTTAAACAAAACGATTCCGTGATTTCTTTTTTTTATCTCCAATTGTTTATTTGTTCTATGCTTTAAGACATTAAACTGCGTAAATTTCAATATAAATTTTTGACCGATAGTGTGTGTGTGTGTGTGTGTGTGTATATATATATATATATATATATATATATATATATATATATATATATATATATATATATATATATATATTGTGAACAATCCTCGCACTCTCACAGTTCGTTGCCCCTTTAAAAGCAGACCCAGGAAACAGAAATTGATTTTTATGGCGCTTGCGCGCACTTTTTTAAACACAAATCAAATAAACAAAACAACATAAACAAAACAAACACCTAGCTCTTTCTTGAGCACTAACTAATACACACTGGACCCTTACTATCCTCACAGGACGGCTAAGCTGTTTACCTGTCACAAACACAAACACCGTACCTTACTCTTGACTGCTCGGAAACAGACCACACCTAGCTGCCTCTCTTAAATACCCTGCACCTGTATATATAATTCCTCAGCAACCATTAGCACCTTTCACACTGATGCTCCTGCCAGGGTCTTGACCAGGGTTCTGGCTATCCGGATCACCACGTTGTGTGAAACCAGATAACCCGGGTCAACCCGGGTTTGCAGTGACACAACGCAGGACGTGGGTCAACACACTTTTGGTATATATGGTACTCTAAAATAAGTAAAATATGTTAAACGTATTGTAAGGCTTTATTTATTATTATTATTCTTACATCCTCCACAGTTCGGATTTGAACCGCCAACCCTCTGCACTGTTTTACTGAAACAGTTGCTGTTATGAAGGAGATTAATGTGAAAAGACACTACAAAACAAAGCACACAGTGGTGTATAAGAAGTATTCCAGATCTGAGTGGTAACAAAAGGCAAAGGAGTTGGAGGCAAATTTATCTGCACAGCAATGTTTGTTTGTTTTTTAATTTGGGAGAAGTTATGCAGAATAACAATATATGGAACTCCGGCAATGATTGGTGAGTGAAATGGGATGACATCGTTTATTTATCACAAGGCCGTTGAAGCCAGTGGTCTGGCTGTTGAATTGCATTACATCATTCACCAGGAAGTTCTGTGTGCAAACTGGGAAATGTAATGGTTATGGTTATAAAGACAATCAATTGCATTTGGTCATGAGCACTCAATCATAGGCAATTTAGGAATGTCTTCACTTTTTTCATTGAGACTAGAAACCAGGCAGTTCTTACAAGAAAAGGGAGAACCCAGCATGGATAGTGGATTTTGTTTTTTTAATTGCTATAACTGGCCACCTTAGTGTACTCATTACTAGCCGTCATCTCACAAATGTACTCTACTGTCAAAGTATTTGTAGTAAAACTCTCTGTTTAAGCAGCACACCAAATATTGCACTTTTGAACACAATTTCCCTAGAGAAAGTATTTCCCTGAAATTAAATTACAGTCATATCAGCCTTAATTGCATAGTTTGATAAGTGTTTCTGAAGATTTTTTGTGGGATTGACAAGGATATGCAAACTTTCTCATGTCATTTCACAGTGAGTATTGATCAAACTTCTGAAAACCTACAGTTGAAAGTCATTGAGCTTCAGTGTAATGACACACTTTCTAATCAGCATCAAGAGCTGCCTTTGTCAGAATTTTGGAAGTCCCTCGACAAGTTTCCATCAATTGACATGGCACACAAAAAAAAAAATTATGAGCTTGTTTGTTTCAACATATATTTCTGAACAGACATTTTCTACAATGAATATAAACAAGAATTGCCTGAGATCTAGTCTGATGCCCATCTCTAAGACATACTGTGACTTGCAGCCACAAATCTCACACCAGATATCAGCCAGATAGATCCTCAAGTACAAGATTCAGTTTCACAGCTTACACTAAAATATTGTAACCAACAGCCTAATGGTGAGTAATGTTTACAGTTTATAGTATAGGTTATGTGGCTTGCTGCTCATAACATGTTAGTCAGTTTGGACACCCCTGGTGAGGAACTTGAAAACAATATGAAAATATTACACAGGAACACATAGGGAACACATCTAAACAGTCTGTGGTCCAGACTTATTTTTTTGTTTAAACAGATCAAATATAATTTTGTTATATTATTAAAATACATGGATCGAACAAATCATTTGTTTATTGGCATATTTACACTGAACAAAAATCTAAACGCAACATGCAACAATTTCAAAGATTTTACTGAATTACAGTTCATATAAGGAAATCAGTCAATTGAAATAAATTCATTAAGTCCTAATCTATGGATTTCACATGACTGGGAATACAGATACCTTAAAAAAAAGGTAGGGACATGGATCAGAAAACCAGTCAGTATTTGGTGTGACCACCATTTGTCTCATGCAGCATGACACTTCTGCTTCGCATAGAGTTGATCAGGCTGTTGATTGTGGCCTGTGGAATGTTGTCCCGCTCCTCTTCAATGGCTGTGCGAAGTTGCTGGATATTGGCAGGAATTGGAACATGGTGTCCTACACGTCGATCCAGAGCATCCCAAACATGCTCAATGGGTGACATGTCTGGTGAATATGCAGGCCATGAAAGAACTGGGAAATTTTCATCTTCCAGGAATTGTGTACAGATCCTTGCGACATGGGGCCGTGCATTATCATGCTGAAACATGAGGTGATGGCGGCGGATAAGTGGCACGACAATGGGCCTCAGGATCTCATCACGGTATCTCTGTGCATTCAAATTGCCATCGATAAAATGCAAATTGTGTTAGCTGTTCACAACGTTGAACCGCTCGACCACACAACGCCATACACGCTGTCTGCCATCTGCCGGGTACAGTTGAAACCAGGATTCATCCATGAAGAGCACACTTCTCCAGCATGCCAGTGGCCATCGAAGGTGAGCATTTGCCTACGGAAGTCGATTATGACGCTGAACTTCAGTCAGGTCAAGACTCTGGTGAGAACAACGAGCATGCACATGAGCTTCCATGAGACAGTTTCTAACAGTTTGTGCAGAAATTCTTCGGTTGTGCAAACTCACAGTTTCATCAGCTGTCCGATTGGCTGGTCTCAGACGATCCCGCAGGTGAACAAGCCGGATGTGGAAGTCCTGGGATGGAGTGGTTACACGTGGTCTGCGGTTGTGAGGCTGCTTAGACGTACTGCCAAATTCTCTAAAACGACATTGGAGGCAGATTATGGTAGACAAATGAACATTCAATTCTCTGGCAACAGCTCTAGTGGACATTCCTGCAGTCAGCATGCCAATTGCACGCGCCCTCAAAACTTGAGACATCTGTGGCATTGTGTTATTTGACAAAACTGCACATTTTAGAGTGACCTTTTATTATCCCCAGCACAAGATGCACCTGTGTAATGATCATACTGTTTAATCAGCTTCTTGATATGCCACATCTGTCAGGTGGATGGATTATTTTTGCAAAGGAGAAATGCTCACTAACAGGGATGTAAACAAATTTGTGCACAAAATTTGAGAGAAATAGGCTCCTTGTGTGTATGGAAAATTTCTGGGATCTTTTATTTCAGCTCATGAAACATGGGACCAACACTTTACATGTTGCATTTATATTTTTGTTCAGTGTACTTGAAATTTGAAATAAATCAATTTTCTTTTCACGTATCTAGGTAAAATGCACTCAGATAAGATCAATCGGTAAATGTATGAAAATCAATTTATTTCTTCATAATTTCAGACATTGAGCACCTTATTTGGTAAATGTTGACATTTACCGATAAAAGTTAAGATTAACCGAATTCTGACTTTTACCGTAACACATGCACAAGTACTGAACTAGTTACACTTTCTGTATTTTATTTAGTTAAACAATACTGAAACAGCAACTTCAGCAAACGTCACACTCTTTGAGATAATGTAGCCTTGGCATCTCTGTGAATGAGTAAAGGCACTTATTGGTACAGTACTTTGAAAAGCAAACATTTTGCCAAACATAAAAAGACTGCAATGTAAAGAAAAAGTAGTAAGGGTCATTATTCAGCAAAAATACTGTTGGACAAGTTTTTGCAAGCATGCATAATAATTATAGGTTTACTTGAGATTTGTTGTAAAGTAGCCGAGAGAAACTGCTGACTTAGCAGTTCCAGTTTCATCTCAGCATCTTAATTTTTTTTTCTGCACTGTAGTGCTGCTAAAACTTGGTCAGTCAATACTATTCACATTTAACACAGTTCAGACTCCAGTGATCAGAATAAATGAAACGTAAAACATTAAAGATTTACACTACAGAACATAATTATGGAAACACCCATACAGATATTTACTATTTATATATACTACTTCTATACAAACATTCTATTAGAAGAAGATCAATGTGGCAGATTTCAGCTCAGCATTGGTTAAAATAACAACAACTTTTAGCAAGCCAGAAAGTTACATTTTCTTCCCACAATGCACTATTTTCACTCACCTCATTTTTTTTTTTTTAATAAGTTCCTGGTCATTTTGGTTTGATAAACAGTGTACCGTACCATTTCCCTTTGTCTATGGTACCGACAACAACAATAATTCTTCATTAACTGTGACAAAATTACAAACAGGTTTAATGAGACCTACTACTTGTGCACTTGTACCAAGCTGTTATTAATACACGCATTTTAACAATTTTAAATAAATCACTTTCCTCTGTTACAGTTCCCTTTGCATTTAAGGTTATGGTGGTAAAGCTCTTGCTCAAAAACCTTGTCCCTAAAGCCCTTAGCAACCATAGGCCAATACCCAATCTGCCAGTTTTATCAAAGGTTCTAGAGGGAGTAATTGCTAATTAATTACACAAGTTTTTAACTTGTAATACTGTATTTGAGAAATTTCAATCTTGTTTTTTGTGCTGCACATAGCAGCGAGATGGCCCTTGTTAGGGTAGTAGATTACCTTTTGATAAGCTCTGACTCTGGTTTTCCTTCAATTTTAATTCTCCTAGATCTTAGTGCTGCTTTTGATACAGTGGACCATTCCATTCTATTGAATCATCTTGAAAGTTTAGTGGGTTTCTCAGGATGTGTCCTGTTTTGGTTTAGATCTTATCTTTCCCATAGGTTCCAGTTTGTCTCTGTCGGGAGATGAAGTCTGAAGTTGCCTGTGGTGTTCAGCAGGGCTCTATCAGGTCCTTGGTTGTTTTCACTATATATGCCGCCATTGGGTGATATTATCCGCAGGCATGGAATAAATTTCTATTGTTATGCAGATGACACTAAGCTATATTTGTCTTTGGATCCAGGCAATCCTTCTACTGGGGTGCTATCAGCTGCTTGCCTTTCTGATATGTGTTGGATTATATAGAGCTTCTTAATGGTGAATTCTGACAAAACAGAGGTCATGCTTGTAGCTCCACAGCATCAACTAAAGAATATCAATTTACATAGCTAGATCTTAGCAGTCTCTCATTGGAACTAAAACTAGAAATGAGAAATTTGGGGGTCATATTTGATCCTGATCTATCATTGGAGAATCACATTAAGAAAATTACTAAAGTATCATTTTATTATTTGAGAAATATAGCTAAGCTTAGAACTATTATTGCCGTGTCTGATGCTGAGAGGTTAATGCATGTCTTTGTTTCATCAAGAATTTTAATGCACTTTTCTTTATTATCTAAAAATGGGTTGTTTCTCACTTATAGCTTGTTCAGAATACAGCCACTAGAATTCTGACTAAAACCAGGAAAAGTGAACACATTACTCCTCTTTTGGCCTATTTGCACTGGCTCCCTGTGGAGTATAGAATTGATTTTAAGATTTCGTTGTTAACTTACAAAGACCTGAATGAATTAGCACCAAATTATTTGCAGGAGTTCCTGACCCCTAGATCACAGGATGTGGGGCTATTGGTTATTCCTAGGGTCAACAAAATCACCAGGGGAGGGAGGGCTTTTTCTTGTAAAGCTCCTACATTGTGGAATGCTGTCTGATCCTGTCAAGCAAACTGGGACTATTACAGTTTTTAAGTCAAGACTGAAAGCTTACTTTTACAAAATCGGTTTCTTGTCTTAGTGAGTTTTAATGTAACTTTGTGGCAAAGTGGTTGGTAAGGGGAACAGATGTCGTGGTGATGCGGTGCAGGAGTGATGAACAGACAACAGTGATTCAGTGAAAAAAAGTGCTTTTATTTGTAATCCAGGTCTGGTGACCGTCAAATAATAAATCCCCGGCTATACACAGCAATGTGTAAAGCCCGGGGATAGAAATAACAGGGCACAGTCCCGAACAAAACAAACACACGGTCACCAGTCCTGGGTGAGTGCAGACGTGCATGTGCGGTGGTGAAGACACGGGTAATTCGTGACGGTTGGTGCAGTGGTGATCCGGTTCGTGCTGACCCTCGCGACAGCTCCGGATTTGTGCGTTTAGCTGTCTAGTGGTGAAAACACAGACAGTTATTTACACAGACACAAACAACACACAACACTCTTTCTTTTCTTTTACTGAGAGCTCCTCTCTCGATCCTTCTGTCTCTCCATCGTTTTACCCAAAACGAAGGAAAAGATCATTGTTACCATGGCCCCTATATGTAATCCCGCATGATAGAGGTAAACGGTTGCAGCAGCCTTATTACTTGCAGCTGCCTCTTGTTTACCTTTCAAATTAATATGGTCTTACAACAGAGTCGCGCTTCTTTCCAGGCTGACCCACTTCCCTGACCCGGAAACGAACTGTCAGACCAGCCCTTCCAGATACTTCTCCTCTCATTCTTTAGCGCCCTCACAGGTCTGGAGGAAAATTCATCATCAGAACTCATCTTTCCGTCACATATCCCAACGCTCAGAGTGGAGCCGAAGGAACACTCGGCTAAATCTACCTTCCCCTTTACTCCCCCCTCCCGGGAAAAATAATCCGCAATTTGGTGGTCTTTCCCCGCACGGTGTACCATATGGTACATGAAGGGCTGCAATGCCAGATACCACCGAGTTATCCAGGCATTGCTGTCCTTCATTGTGCTTAACCACGTGAGTGGGGCGTGGTCTGTGACCAGATCAAATGCGTGTCCCAGCAGGTAGTATCGTAAAGAGTGAGTAGCCCATTTAATGGCTAAACACTCTTTTTCAACTACGGAGTAGTTGCGTTCCCGAGGTAACATTTTTTTACTCAGGTACAATATCGGGTGCTCTACTCCAGCTACTTTTTGGGACAACACTGCACCCAAACCTACATCCGATGTGTCGGTGTGGAGGATGAATCTCTTGGTGAAATCCGGTGTGATAAGAGTGGGGGCCTGGCACAGTGTACGCTTAATAGTATCAAACGCTCCCTGACACTCAGCTGACCATTTAATTAAATTTGGAGCACTCTTTTTGGTGAGGTCGACTAACGGGTTGACCACTGTGTCGTACTCTGGGATGAAGCGGCGGTAATAACCAGCTAAGCCCAATAATGACCTCACTTTAGTCTTGGTTTTGGGGATTGCTGCATCAACCAAAGCCTGGATTTTAGTGACTACAGGTCTCACCCTTCCATTCCCCATTAAAAATCCTAAATATTGAGTCTCTGTTTTGGCAAACGCACATTTCCTCAAGTTAGCTGTCATCATGGCTGCCCTTAGAGACTGAAGAACAGCTGTAACCCTAGCCAAATGCTCTCACCAGGTGGAGCTGTATATCACCACATCATCAATATACGCTGCTGCATATTCATGATGTGGGCGTAAAACCTGGTCCATCAGTCTCTGAAAGGCAGCGGGCGCACCATGTAGCCCAAATGGCATGGTTTTAAAGTGGAACAGCCCTTCTGGTGTTGAAAATGCGGTTTTCTCTCTGGAGCTGCGGGTTAAAGGGATTTGCCAGTATCCCTTTGTCAGGTCCAGAGTGGAAATAAACCTCGCTTTTCCCAGTCTGTCTAAAAGTTCGTCGACACCAGGCATGGGGTATGCATCGAACTTAGCAATAGCGTTCACCTTTCTGAAATCCACACAGAAGCGGTTGGTGCCGTCTTTCTTAGCCACTATGACAATCGGACTGCACCACTTGCTCCTGGAAGGTTCAATCACCCCAAGCTCGACCATATCCCATAACTCTTTGCGAACGCCACTTCGTTGACTTTCTGGGATCTGGTACGGTCTCTCTCGCACTGTGACACCTGGTGGAGAGATAATGTCATATTCAACTAAGTTTGTTCTGCCGGGCACGTCAGAAAAAACATCGCTGAACTCCTCAATAAGCTTACACAGCTCCCTCTGCTGATCCGGAACCAACTGTTCCCCTATAGAAATCGTTCTTGTGCTCGGGTTCTCTGGACAGGGACCTAAATCATCCTCCATATTGCCTGGGGCTATAAATAAGACCTCCCTTGCCTGCCAGGGCTTTAACAAATTGACATGATAAATTTCACGTTCATTTCGGCGATCGGGCTGTCTAATTTCATAATTTACTTTCCCTATAGCCCGAATCACCTCATACGGCCCCTGCCATTTAGCACACAGTTTTGATTCGGATGAGGGAAGTAGCAGCATTACCTTGTCCCCTGGTCGAAAGGTTCGAATCCGTACATTTTTGTTGTAATGCTGCTGCTGTCGGTACTGAGCCGATCTGAGGTTGTCTAGGGCCAAACGACCGACCAAATCCAGGAGATCTCGTAGTAGGAGCACATACTTCACTACATTTTTGGACAAGCCTTTGTGCTCCTCCCACCCCTCTCTCAGCAGGTCGAGAATGCCGTGAGGCTGCCGGTCGTACAGGAGCTCAAAGGGGGAGAACTCCGTTGAACTCTGCGGCACTTCTCTCACCGCAAAAAGGAGGTAGGGAAGAAGCGATGCCCAATATTTCTGCTCCTGTGTTACAAATCGCCTCAGCATCGACTTTAAGGTCTGATTAAAACGTTCAACCAAATCATCCGATTGTGGATGATAAACGAACGTCCTGATGGGACGTATTTTTAATATTTTGTACACCTGCTGTAACGTATTGGACAAAAAGTTGGTTCCGTGATCAGTCAAAATCTCCTTGGGGATCCCTACTCTTGCCATAATCTGCGCTAACTCGGTGGCTATTGCAGCTGCACTAGTGGACCTCAATGGAACTGCCTCTGGGTGTCGTGTTGGTAATCCACCACTACTAATATATGCATATACCCAGAGTCAGAAGGTAGCAAAGGGCCCATTATGTCCATTGCAATGCGCTCGGAGTAGAAATAATCGTCAGTGGGATCAAAGGGGCAGGGCGCACTCGACCCAGCGCTACTCGCTGGCAGTCTGGGCATGTGGCTACATATCTCGACACATGAGTATGAAGACCGAGCCAATAGAATCGAGCCTTAGAGTGCCCCACAAAAGGGATATCATGCGCCAGCCTCATGACCTCGGTCCGACAAGACGGGGGAACCAATAATTGTGTTACAGGCTGTCCTGTGCCCGCGGCTAGGTTTACCCTATATAGTAATTGCCCCTTTGTACTGAAATGTGGATATACTAGCAGTCCAGAGCCATCAACATCCTTACCTTCAATGGACCGGACCTGCCCCCAAGCGTGCACCAGTGACGGGTCGTTCTTTTGGCCCCACACTAAGTCCGCGCTTGAGTACCACGGGTCCGGTATATTGAGAGCGGCTGGAATAACCTCTGCCCTAGTCGGCCCAGTAACCTCGCTCTCTCGGTCACACTGCGTTCCCACTCCCTTCGACTGGTGTTTGTTACCATTACAGCACTCTCCCACCAGACCCCAGCTTTGTCTCAAAGACGCCCCCTCCCATTTCACGGTCCGTCTCTCCTTATTTGTTTTTCTAGGATGGAACAGAGGGGAAAACATTTCAGTATGAAAAGGAAACATATCACCAATCCGTTCCTTTTTCCCTTTTTCTGCCACATTTACGTGTGTGGCCGAGACTGCCATTATTTTCACTAATTCTTTGAAGTTTGGCCAGTCTCGGCCCAGAATAACTGGGTGCGGCAACCTTTCCGCCACCCCGACTACAAGGTGACGTTTTATCGGTCCTACCGATAAATATACTTTTAGGGTGGGGTATGCCGCCATGTCTCCATGGATAAAGGAGATGGCCACCTGACCTTGTGGCCGCCACGACACACCGCCCAAGAGAGCTGTCCTAATCAAGGTTTGCTCACACCCTGTGTCCACTAACGCGTGGGTTTTCACATTCCCTAAAACCACGTCAATCAGACAGGGCCCCTCCCAACCGTTTTCCCCCTGCTTACCCGTTCCAGGTGTCCAGTTGCACGCAGCCACGTCACACTCCATAGCAGCGGGGCATGACCTGGCCCTATGTCCTGGCTGGTTACACCTAAAACAGAGTGGGGGGACAAAGGGGGCATAGGTTAAATATCTGTCCCGCTGCGGGTAGGGCAACGGGGCAGGGGCAACACCTCTACCCCAGCTGGGGGCCATCCTCAGTCTCCATGGGGGGAGGCAAGGGGGCCCAACGGGGTCGGCGGTCTGGGAGGTCTGGGTGCCGGGACCAAGGGTGATGGTGGTGGTGTTGGAGGAGAGGGAGGGAGAGGTTGGTTCCTGAGCAGGGCAGGGGCTGACAGGATCCCGACCTGGGCTGACGTCAAGGAGTCCTCAAAATCTTTGGCCAATTTGACCGCCTCCTCCAGGGTGTTGGTGAATCCATTTACAGTTTTTTACAAGTCTATGTGCTGGAACAAATCACACAGATCCTGTGCTTTTCACAATATGCAGTGCACTTACCACAGACTGACTTTGTGCATTTGGCACAGCTATTAACAGTAACCCAGGCATTTATAGGCACCAAATGCTCCATGGGCATATACTAGTGCAATGAAAGTTTCTAATTCCTCCAAGGGCATTGACCAGGAATCATCTTGTTGTTGTTGGTGGGCTTCTGCTTCAGTGTAACGTTGTATGTGGTGAAGTGTATGCATGTCAATCAGTAGGTGAAAAGCACTCAATGCACTCTCATCAATGTTGCATTTTGCACATGCATACACCTTTTCCTGGTTTTTTTATATGCATTTATTTAAAATACTGTTTTAAAAAAAAATGTTCTCTGGCATTTCAAGGAACAGGCCTACATTAAAGTGTAAGCAGCAGGGTTCAGAATAATATAGCGTGAGACGTCCCCACGTGTTGCTAAAACTGTTTAAATAATGTACCTGTAATTTATCTTTTCATTGTTAACATCCTGACAACATTTGACACTTATAACTTTGAAGTCTGTTTGAAAGCACTTTTCAAAATGGCCACTCTAGTGCACCAGGGTTTGAGATCTGTCCTCTAAATCACTGCAGGAAGAGCGGTAATTTTTTTTTTTTTTTCTTTTTTAAACTTAACAAGTGCTCTGGCTTTTCTGTTCCGTACCACATCATGGATCGTTATTTCTGTGTTATCTGTTTGACAGTGTGGGCAATAATCCTTACACTATCAGTGCACTAGAGCGGCCAAGAGCTTTGAAACAGACTTTAACACTAGAACCACCATGGCAGTCATTTTGACAGTTTGAGGGTTTCAAATTTAAATGACTCTGCATGTCTGAAAGTTACATGGTTGTCTGTTTATGACTTTAATTAAATACATGTATTAAACACCCTGACCGTGTTTGAAAGGCAGGATCATGAAAATAAGGAAGTTATAATCCCGCTCACCTAGAACCGCCAAAGCAGGAATTATGACTGCCTTTTACAATACATGTCTTTATTTTGAATATAATCTACAATATTCTATTTTATTTTTATATACAAGCCTGTTGTTATCTCTACTTTTGTACAAGGAATGCACAGAGGAAAATATCAGTAGGAGAGAGTTCATCTTGAAGCTAATCACAGCACTTCAGCAAAAACATTTCGATCAGAAAACTGCAAAGCTGCAGCTCAACCTGGATTCAGTGCTACACAGAGGGACACCCAGGAAAAAAAAAAACAAAAAAAAAAAAACATATATTACTTTAATTTTAAATATAATTTTTTTTTTACAAATTTGTATATACATATATCTCTTTATATCTGTTTTCACACTAGTTTCTTTTGAAATGTTTATTTTATTATAGTTTTTTTTTTTCATTTTTTGAAGTAGTGCTTTATATGTGGTAAGTTAGAAAATAAACCCTTTATGTTTAATTGTTCATTTAAATAGGACATTTCAGCCGTGCAGATGTTTGATATGAAATGCTTGAATAAAACCTTTTGAGTTTTGAGATAACAGGAGAACCATGTCTTTTTCTCAAAACTTGAATCCAGTGAAACATTCAAGTCAGTCAGGTACTTTATATATTCAACACTCAATAACACATGTTGTAAAGGTACAGAAATATAAGCATCTAGGGTCAGATATTCAAAAGAGATGTCAGTTTCACGAGGGCACCTTAATTGTGCCTCGAGAATAAATTTGTCCCTGCAAGTAAAATTTCAAACGGTAGTGCAGGAGAACAAAGCCCTTTCTCATTTTTTTTTTTTTTTTTTTTTTTTTTTTTTTTTTTTTTTTCCCTGGAGGATGAGTTGTAAATAATTATACAATGCCACTTACAAGTGCAAAGTTTAAAAATAAATAAATAAATACATTTTAAAAAAGCATTCGGCAAATCGCAATGTTGCAGACAAATTTGTTGCATGTGTTTTGTAGGATGAAAATTTATGGGAAATATCATATGAGAGTACAATGTAGCATGTCAAACTAGTTCACTAAAGGTGGCTTCTGGCATAAGTAAAGTAACTTAGTTTTAAAATGATTGGATAGATAAAGCATGTGTAATCTGATCAATTGCCAATTAACACTAGTTGCACATACTGTATCTAAACAATAACATTCAATGTAGAATGTAATGTGGGTATTTGGAACTAATAAATGGTAAACATTGTTAAAATTCATAACATGGTCTGGTCTAATATTTATAGCGTAACAAAGTAGGTAATGTTACCTAAATACATAAAACTCACAATTTGACGTCACTTAACTAATTCTCAAAATAAATGAAAATTAAAGTCCGACTGAGTGTGTGAATGTTTATATTTAGTCAAGATGGCATATTAAAATGTGTATTTTTGAACGCTGATCCCCAATGTGTTGGATAAATATCCTGGTTCATGTCACCATGCCTTCATTTTTTTTATCAGTCTGCTCTGGCTGATCATTTCAGAACAGGGGAACTGAGTGGCAGTTGGCTAGTCGGTAAGTTCATTATAATATTTATTTTAAATACACCACAAGTGCCTTTTACATTTTTATTTGACACCTCTAACCCAAATCTTGTACTCCAGAGATATCATTTTGCACAGTGTTCCACCAAATGTGTCACAGAGCAATTCCGTTTCAGAGGCCTTGATACATGTGGTGGAGCATTACTGTATAAGTATGTGACATATTCTTTTCTTGTTGTGTGCTGCATAACATAGTGATAGCTTGTGGAATAAATTCTGATTTACCCATAGGGCAAGAGGAACCTGACAGTGAAGACCTTACCATCCCTAAAAATGTTGGTGAGGCTGACAAATGAGGGAAATCGTCTTATTAACCACGTTTTTATATAATTGATAGGCCTCTTCTGATCATATTACAATAAAAGTCAGATACACATAACACATTTAAATTAATGTTTAACAGCAATTTTATGAATAACTTACATATCTTTTTAGCTAATTTTCCTTTTTAGCTAATTTTCCGGTTTTGAACTGGTAACTTACAAAACAAACAACAAAAGTCCAGTATGATGTGCAGTATGTATCTCGCATAAATCAAAAATATTTTCATTTGCCTACAGCTGCCTTCTCACAGGCCTGCCTTTTATCTTTGCCTCACGTCAAAACAATCACCATTTCAGATATGTCCTATGAGAGGTTTAAGGAATGAATCGTATTCCATAAGTACTTTCATTCATTTGTGACATGGAAATTTTTTTAATCATTTCTTGATCAACAACTTTTTGAACATCATTAATTTCAGACCCTATGATTTCACAATTTTGTGCAGGTGTTGATTTGTTTTATTTATTTTCAATGATCTCATTTTGTAGCAGTTGAGATTCAGTGAGGTCCTTTTCATTCTCTACAGTTAGCATTTTTCTTTTTCTAGACGGAGGCATTGGTTTGTGTAGAGAAGGTGTAAGAAACCTTGTAGAAGCAACAAATATTACAGAAGGCTTCTCACCAGCGGTACTGTCCTCTGGGTCCAAAATCAACAAAATGACTACCATCTAGTCCTTTAAATAAAATACACGTGAGCGTATTATGAAATATGCAATGTTTAAAAAAAAAAACATACTACTATGACTAATAATAATACCTGTTTGATCTCATCCATGCAATAATGACATTTGAAAAAATAACACTACTATACTAACATTGACCACAAGAGGGAGCTTTGAGCTCACTTAGCTATGTTTAAATTAACTTTAGTTGTTTAGAAGCGTGCACAAATTGAAAAAAAAACTTTAAACATGTACGGATACTGTCACTAAATACACAAAAAAAAATATTTACATTATTAGATTTGTATCAAAAAATAAAAACGTGTTTCTCGACACATCCCTTCAGAGGATGCTGATGTCCAAGGTATAATACACTGATGGTTTAGCTGTGTCCGGAGCTCTCCCAGTGATGTCATGACCTCTAGTGCCTCCCACAATCTCTATGGGAATTGTTTATGACACCCTTTCTTCTATTTCTTAAAGTGATTGGCTCCTCCTCCAGTAGATTTGGCAGATTATTTATTTATTTATTTATTTTAATATAATATTAACAGTTGAAACAACATTAACTTTCCCTGCAAATGTTTACCAAATCTTACTTTTCTCACACTTGGAAACAATGTATCTTCATTTTCTAAAACAATGTCAGCTATTGTTATAATCTCCTGTTCAGTAAAGTTATCCTTTCTGTGCTTTTTGAACACTTTGAGCTATTGTTTCACCTCCTACAGTATGCAGATAAACCGCATCAGTTGGATGGAGTCTGAATTCCTGTTTTATTTTCCTGTTTAGATTAATAGAAATGTATTAATTTTCCCAGCCTTGCAATATTTTAATTTCACAGACATGTGAATATATGCAAGATATGTATGCAACTCGGCAACATTCGTAAAGTCTTTGAATATCTGGTTCCAAAACATCCTAAGTCAAGAGGCAGGCTCTGGGTCTACTCTGAAGAGGGCTCTGGGGAGTTACACTGGCACCCCCTACAGGAGCCCCAGAATAAGGGCTATTAAAATGGGAAAAATGATTGATAAAAGAGTAAAAGAAACTACCAGGTAAAGTAATCAGGATAATACATGAAGATAACTATATCATATTCTCAAAATACAGAAGAAATAGGAGAGACGATGTCATAATAACCAGATAAATAGTTTAAACTAAAACACAAAAGAAAAAGGCACACTGGCCAAACAGACAGACAACAAACAATAACAAGTGTTGTGCTTAAGTAATGTTTAATAACCAGCACACTTAGCAATTGTTATTTTCGGCATTATTCTTTTACGTCTTTTTCTACTCCCATTCACTGCTACCTCAACACTCTCTCTACATGCAGCGAAACTGCAGATCTTTTATATTTGTGACCTAGGGACTAACTAGCTATTAATTATTATACTATCCCTCGGTCAAATTCTGCACGGATTAAACAAGGAATGCATGACTGTCAGCTAATGAAATACGTAGTAGCTGATCAGTCACGCATTCCCACAAGATAATTCTCAAACCAAAACCATAACATGGCGGATGGCATCTCGCTCGTCCAGCCAAACCAATACATAATAATGCAAATAATACATAATAATATTGGCTTTTCGCCGTCATGCATTTACATAATCATAATGCATGATCAGCAATGATCACATGGCACTGCCATTACTAGGTAGGATACTTGGGACATATAAAGATGGTCTTTCTTCCATCAATACATTCTAATTATAATGGCAAAATGTTAAAAGAATAAAAAGATCTTTCATGTAGAGAAAACGAGAAAGTTAAAGCTTTTACACAAGCATTCTTAAGTGGATTAGGAGTTTATCGGTGTGCCATAACTTAAGACATTTCTTTTTTTTTTTTAAATTTAAATGGTGTTTCTGCCAACGTTGCTGTCTACAACTTGACTATTCGAAGGGCTCGGGCAGGCCAGCCACAACCTGTACACTGAAACCGTACTAAACAGAAAACCATGTGCACAGGACATCCTGTAACACTTATTCACAGGAAAAATAAAACCCTGTAAATATGGTTTAAAAAAAACATACATAAGGCTTTTTTTTTAAGCAAGGCACCTGGTGTTCATCATTAAGACAACAGTCATAGCAAAAACATATATTTATTTAGAGCCATCGCAACCTGTAGCAGGTGCATAATAATACCGTAATTTAAAAAGAAATAATCACTAAATGTCATTTTAATCAGGTCCTTACAAGAGAAATGCCATCTTACCTGAATCCTGTTCCCCTGGTTAAATGTGGACTTCTTGCTCTTTTTGTGCCGTAGCAAAGAAAATAGTTATTAAAAAAAAATAAAAAATCTTGATTCATGGTATGGGACTAAATTAAATGAAACAATTTGTACACAACATAGCACACACTGTACCTGCAGCATAGCAGTCAAGACATTTGAACTGCAATAACGAGTAAAGGCAAGCAAGTATTGTAGATATTTGATTTGTGATTACAAACTTGTAAGTGGTTTATTTACAATTGATCATACTAGGCCCAAATGAGACTTATCCTTTACGTTTCAAGCTGTATAGATATTTTCTTCGTGTCCCACACTACAGCAATTGGTGCTAGTCAATTTGACTATGTGTTTGTATGTTCACTTTATGCTGATATATTGGACTAAAACTGATACATAACTGTTATTTATTAGCCACACACTGAAAGATATGGAGATCGGCTTATTTTTTTTCCAGCTCCAGATGATCTCATTGTAGATATTTCAGATGTATTTTCCTGGTTGGTGTGTATGCTACTTGGTTGAGTCAGGGAAGCAAAAAACAGTTTTAGTCCTTGTGGCAAAGTGCCCGCCCCTGTGTGTATTATAGATTGTGTGTTCGGTGAGTGGAGAACAGGATTGGAGACGGAGGTAATAAGAATAATAATAATATTAGTAGTCGTAGTTAAATATCTGCTCACTGTGTTTTGTATAGCCTGTTTTGTTTGTCTTTTTTGTTTTGGCGAATGTGCCGCGTCCTGTGTTTTTTTTTTTTTTTGTTACCACCATTTATTTTCTGTTCTGTTTATTTATTAAATGCTGAGCAAGACCATTCGCTCAGCTCCACCAAACTCCACCTCTCTCTGTCGTTTATTTCCTGTTTCTGGTCTGACACCACCCGCTCTGGCCATCTTTGTGACAGTCCTTCACAAATTTCATGATATACACTGTTGTTGATAAACACATTTCATCAGAAAGGAACTTGATAGGCCCGAAAAGTTTCAAACATACTTTATCACTGAGAAAAGTAACCTGATTTTTGTTGATGCTCCAGTGCCTGCTATACTCTCTCATAAGCTAGAAAGCAAACATGAGCTAAGATAAGAGGATGTTCTTTCTCAACCATAAGCAAAATATCATGAACTGTGACAAACATTACATCAGTGGTGGTTTTAATACTTTTGCAAATGACAATCATCTTGGACAGCCCCTAAAGCAACAAAAAAATTAGACCAGGCTTAGTACTCTAGATTGTGCTGGCCACGTCTGTGACTAATAACCATAAAACCATAAGCTATTAAAATATCCAGTCAATGTGACTAAAACCTTGTTGGTGATATAACATTATAGCAAAGTTAGAGCTTTGAGTGAACACAGCAAATTATAATGAAACAAACTGGTCCTACCTTGTATTTTACTGTCCATTAACTAAACAGTCCTCCAATTGTACTTTCATATTGTACTTTTCTTACTAAAATATAATCACACACACGAGTCTAATGTAAAAACTGTCAGAGCCTAAAGATAAACGTTGAAGTATTCATAGAGAGAAAAAAACAAGGACTTTCTTCGCTATAATTGTTAGTGTGTGTGTTACCATGGAAACACTTTCCCAGGGTAAAATACCAATTACCTTTTGTCTTTTTTCACCGTTCAGCAGTCTCCTGTGACTGTCTTTGAATTTGGGGGTGACTTAAATTTGAGTAAGTACAGTATGTTCCCCATTTGCGTTCCCCTTTATATAAAATGAGTTTGTCATATGAAATTTGTAATTGATAGAGAATTACTTGAGTTGACTAAGAATATGGCACCACAACAAACCTGGCAAGAGAGGGCCGCTCACCAAAACTCATGGACCAGGCAAGGAGGGCATTAATCAGAGAGGCAACAAAGAGACCAAAGATAACCCTGAAGGAGCTGCAAAGCTCCACAGCGGAGACTGGAGTATCTGTCCATAGGACCACTTTAAGCCGTACACTCCACAGAGCTGGGCTTTATGGAAGAGTGGCCAGAAAAAAGCCATTACTTAAAGAAAAAAAATAAGCAAACACGTTTGGTGTTCGCCAAAAGGCATATGGGAGACTCCCCAAACATATGGAAGAAGGTACTCTGGTCAGATGAGACTAAAATTGAGCTTTTTGGACATCAAGGAAAATGCTATGTCTGGCGCAAACCCCATCACCCCAAGAACACCACCCCCACAGTGAAGCATGGTGGTGGCAGCATCATGCTGTGGGGATGTTTTTCATCGGCAGGGACTGGGAAACTGGTCAGAATTGAAGGAATGATGGATGGGAAACCTGTTTCAGTCTTACAGAGATTTGAGACTGGGACGGAGGTTCACCTTCCAGCAGGACAATGACCCTAACATACTGCTAAAGCAACACTCGAGTGGTTTAAGGGGAAACATTTAAATGTCTTGGAATGGCCTAGTCAAAGCCCAGACCTCAATCCAATTGAGAATCTGTGGTATGACTTAAAGATTGCTGTACACCAACAGAACCCATCCAACTTGAAGGAGCTGGAGCAGTTTTGCCTTGAAGAATGGGCAAAAATCCCAGTGGCTACATGTGCCAAGCTTATAGATACATACCACAAGAGACTTGCAGCTGTAATTGCCTAAAAAGGTGGCTCTACAAAGTATTTACTTTGGGGGGGTGAATACTTATGCAAGCTCAAGTTTTCTGTTTTTTTGTATTATTTCTTGTTTGTTTCACAATAAAAAATATTTTGCATCTTCAAAGTGGTAGGCATGTTGTGTAAATCAAATGATACAAACCCCCAAAAAATCCATTTTAATTCCAGGTTGTAAGGCAACAAAATAGGAAAAATGCCAAGGGGGCCAATACTTTTGCAAGCCACTGTATGCACACATTTCAAACAAGTTTGTATAAAATGACCATGCATGATATTTATGAAATTCTTTCTGATCATCGCCCCTGGATTGGGGCTACCGCTGATAATATTACAGTATGTAGGTAGGAGATCACTAAATTACTTTTTTTTTTTTTTTATGTAAATGTAGTAATCAGATCTCAAAAAGGGTCAATCTTTCACAGTCAGCAAACACTGTTTTGTCAGCCATAAGGTACATACTCATTCAAATTGTACAGTCATAGCCTCAGAAGCCTATCTCTAGCTTCTCTACAGTTTCTAAGAATGCCTCCTTGTTGCTGTGACATTGACCTTGGCTAACACCCCAATTATAAATATAAAACATCATATTTATTCTCATATACATTATCATCCTGCGCTGGTATAAAATAAATATTGAAACAGAGGGCTTTGGCCTTTAATGTTTGTAGTACAGTAAATGTCATGTTCAAAATAATTTGCCCAACATTTTTGAAAATATATATATATATATATATATATATATATATATATATATATATATATATATTTTTTTTTTTTTTTTTTTTTTTTCCCAGTAGCTTTGAAGATGAAGCTGTGGTCTTTACTTTCAATATTTTTATTTTTTTTTTTTTTTTTTTTAAATCATAAGGTTTATTTAATCTCTTTCAAGCTTCATACATATCGACCAGGGTTCTGTTCTCAAAATGTAAGAGGATGCAGTAAACAGCAGTCTATGTGCTGTGTATCAATACTTACCTACAAACAGGTAATAGGAACCTTAATCACTTGACACATGAAAGCTACGTTTAAAAACATGTGAGGTTTAGTGACAAAAGGCATATATCTGCTGCTAGTCTGCTTAAATGGAAAACTACCAGACTGAAAAGTTATTTTGTTGCAAGACAGCAGGCTTATGTTTGTGAAAGTTCCCACTGAGAGGTCATTCTCATGACTACAGCTCCATCCACCTTTTGACTGAGTTGAAGGGCTAAGCAAGTCATCCAACAGACAAACAATCTGGTGCTTTTTTAATGTCACGGCTATAGGGCAAGTCTCGCTGTGCATTTAGATAGCCAGCAGACAGCAAAGGATGTGGTCAACTTGATTTTACAGCTACTTTCAGGTAGTTGATTAAACATTTCATTTTTATTCACTGTCTATATTAAAATGTTAAACATATATGTATATAAGAAAGTGACTTCAATTAAATTGATCAAGAACTCAAAATGTTTTTATGATTGGAAAAAATGGGCTGACATTAAGCTATAGCATATACACCTGAAGCTATAGCTATTAAGATATTGTATCAAAACTATTTACTGCTAAAATAAGTTTATAGTTACACATATCATCAGTAATGGCTCATTAATATTTGAAACTCATTCTAAAAAAAAACAAAACAGCACTATTATCTAGAGTTTATTATGATATACTGCAGACACTTGAAGCAAAATTAGGCTACAGAATATATGTTTTCAGATTGTCAACTACACAACTTGTAATTTTTAATAAAACATTATCACTACTACCTTCTGTACAGTGCTTGGAATTATTAGTGGGTGTGACGAAGTGCCCGCCCCTGTGTATATTTTCTGTTATGTTGTTATAATGTTGGTGTATAGTCATTGGTACACGGGATATAAACGGGTCTGTAACACAAGTGTTTAAAATGTATATTTGTATTTAGGCACG
The DNA here is from genome assembly GCF_017654505.1 of Polyodon spathula. NCBI lineage: Eukaryota > Metazoa > Chordata > Actinopteri > Acipenseriformes > Polyodontidae > Polyodon > Polyodon spathula. The sequence goes on along the minus strand of NC_054536.1, from coordinate 13,138,051 downwards.
AGATTGTACATCACTTCACGTACATTTAAAGTAGTTCATATGTGAGCACGAGGTTGCACATAATTAATTCACGTGCTGGGATTCAAGTGAATAATTAATTAGTAATTGAAACCCAGCACAACAGTATATATAGGTACACATTTTCACATACTCGTGGTTGGGTGTTCGGTGAGTAGGGAAAGGGAGAGAGAGGAGGATAAAGAGTTAGATATTTAAATTGCTATTACGTGCTGGTGGGACCAGCATGATACTTGTTTATTTAAAACTCACCTTGTTTGTTAGTGTGTCTAGCTGCTCACCGTTTTTGTTAAGTATTAGTCCATTTTTGTTTGTCTGTTTTATTTTGGCTACCAGTTCCGTGTCCTGTTTCTGTTTGTTTGTTCAACCCTTTTATTTTGCAATAAACCAGCGCAAGCAAGCACCATTTCATTTCATCCGTCCTGTTTTGTGTATTCATTTGCTGGTTCTGACACTGCCCACTTTGGCCGTCTCTGTGACACGTGGTGTCCTGTGTGGGATTTAACAGCGCCTCCAAGCGTCAGACCAGGAGAGGTTTTTTGTGTGAAAAACAAAAAATGGGAAAAAGTGGCCAGAGGAAGCAGCAACCTCCCCAGCAGCCAGAGTGGGTGCTCTGGTTTGAGATGACTGCATCCAGGGAAATTCGGGAAGAGGACCTGGACGCATTTGTGGAGGCTTGAGAGAGCCAGGGGGGGGTGGTGCCTCCTGTGCAAGCGCTACGGGTATGGAGTGGCTGACCGCCCTCTCCCGGAAACAGAAGGGGGGCAGTTTCCACACCAGCAGCCGGAGCCAGAGCGCCTGGAGGCCCAGGAGAAGAAGGTGAGGAGGAGGCAGAGAAAGGGGATGAGGAAAGCAGAGTGTCCACCGCCCAAGTCTCCACCAGCAGGGGAAGAATGCCTGCTGGTGTCGCCTCCAGCGCCAGAGGGAGAGAAGCCATCTCCAGCGCCAGAGGGAGAGGAGCCGTTGCTGTCGTCTCCAGCGCCAGAGGGAGAGGTCCCACCACTGTCTCCAGAGCCCCACCAGTCCCCTGCAAGTGAGGAAGAGCCGCACCAGTCCCCTGTAACAAGGGTAGACTACACGCCACTCCCACCTCCGTCGCCAGGAGACTACACGCCGCTCCCACCTCCACCGCCAGGAGACTACATGCCTCCGCCACCTCCACTGGCAGGCGCAGAGCAGCAGAAGCTGCCTCTGCCTCCGTCACCTCCACCGGCAGGCGCAGAGCAGCAGGAGCTGTCTCTGCCTCCTCCACCTTCACTGGCAGGAGACTACACGCCTCCACCACCTCCATCGGCAGGAGCAGAGCTGCATCTGCCTCCGCCACCAGCAGAGGGTGAATGCCTGCTGGGTCCCCGTCCACCAGCAGAGGGTGAATGCCTGCTGGGTCTCTGTCCACCAGCGAAGGGTGAATGCCTGCTGGTATCAGTTTCCCCACCAGCAGAGGGTGAATGCCTGCTGGGTCACTTCCCCCGCCAGCAGAGGGTTTATGCCTGCTGGGTCCCTGTCCAGCAGCAGAGGATGAATGCCTGCTGGTATCACTTCCCCCACCCTCACGAGAAGAGGAGCTGGAGCTGCCTCTGCCTCCATCACCATCAGGGGGAGAGGAGCAGTAGCTGCCTCTCCCTGTACAAGAAAGAATACCAGGACTTGATGCTGGCATTCCTCAGCAGTCACTACATAGTCTGCTGAGGGGAGCACAGGGGAAAATGGCCCGGCCGCAGCGGCTATGAAGAGGGCCAGCACATCAGCTTGTCCTGACTCAGTAAGCCCCCAACGATCAGCGAGGTTTAGCGGACTCCTCCCCGGGGAGTCGTAACGGTCGGTGACCCTGGACGAGCGCGACCCCAACGGTCAGCAAGGTGTAGGACCCCAGCTAGGCATTCGCCTGACGTTTCCAGCCGTTCCACATCGACTGTCGGGCAAGCCTGTTGCTGTCCGCTCGTAAGCCTGGGCCTAAGTACCCGATGCCAGTGCGGGTGGGGTGTAGCACCGTAACCCCCTGCCAGGCGCGACAGGGAGCACTGTACATACCAAGACACATAATAGCAAAATACCCCCGAACAACGCCAAGCGCTGGGCGTAACAGCTGCGGCGAGGGGCCTGTGACCGAGAGGAGTGGAGGGCGGGCATGAGCGGACACAAGGGGAGCTGCCGGCTACAAAGAAGGGGGAGGAGGTCTGGAGACCACCAACCCCAGCAGCAGTTTCGCTGCCGGAGATCATGGGGGAGGTCAGAAGACCTGCTCCCACTGCAGCAGTTTTGCTGCTGGAGGGGGGGGGGGGGGGGGTATAAGTGACGAAGTGCCCGCCCCTGTGTATATATTCTGTTATGTTGTGTGTTTAATGTTGGTGTATAGTCATTGGTACACGAGATATAAACGGGTCTGTAACACAAGTGTTTAAAATGTATATTTGTATTTAGGCACGGGATTGTACATCACTTCACGTACATTAAAAGCAGTTCATATGTGAGCACGAGGTTGCACATAATTAATTCACGTGCTGGGATTCAAGTGAATAATTAATTGGTAATTGAATCCCAGCACAACAGTATATATAGATGCACGTTTTCACATACTCGCGGTTGGGTGTTCGGTGAGTAGGGAACGGGAGAGAGAGGAGGTTAAAGAGTTAGATATTTCAATTGCTTTTACATGCTGGTGGGACCAGCACGATACTTGTTTATTTAAAACTCACCTTGTTTGTTAGTGTGTCTATCTGCTCACCGTTTTTGTTAAGTATTAGTCCATTTTTGTTTGTCTGTTTTATTTTGGCTACCAGTGCCGTGTCCTGTTTCTGTTTATTTGTTCAACCCTTTTATTTTGCAATAAACCGGCGCAAGCAAGTGCCATCATCATTTCATTTCATCCGTCCTGTTTTGTGTATCTATTTCCTGGTTCTGACGCCACCCACTTCGGCCGTCTCTGTGACAGTGGGTTTTGTGAAAGGTGCCATATTGACAATCTCTTTGTTTTCACAGAGCAGATACGGCATGAAAAACATAAATAGTTATGTTTAAACAGAAAATAGGGGGCTAGTGCGATTACAGGCACACTTTTATTCTCAAATAAAACTTCAATGGCATAATAAAAAAATGGTACTATGAACTAGTTGTGCATTGCATTAAAAAAAAAGCTTTTTACAAAAACATTTACTTTTAGAATGATACAGCAAACATTTCTAAATTTCACTTTCCTGATTAAAATTAGTTTATGCTGGAAAAGGTCTGCTGGCCAATCAGAAACACAAGAAAGGCTGTATACCTTACCTTAACACCAAACAGTTTATACTTCTCTTTCACATTTACAATAGGAGTGTATTCACACCCTCCCTATGGCCATATTACTGCAATATCGCCAACTAGGATTTCTTATTCATGCTTATCCTCATGGGAAAAGTCCCCATTTCATTGTAACTAAAGTCCTTTGTGATAAGCAAGGAAATGCCTGGCCTGGTTCCATGAAAAATACAGTTTCTTGACTGGTTCAACTATAATCAGACTGTCATTTTGTTTTGATTTTAAAATGTATAAGATGTTACTTTTTGCAGGCGATAAAATGTTCATAACTGGCAGTGTTTTTAGTGTATTTAAGCAAACAAAGTACACTTGTATCTATCAGCTATCAGAGTACAATAAGAAAATGTCGTCCGTCCGTCCGTCCGTCCCCCCCCCCCCAAAAAAAACACCCCTTAGAATATGGCTGGTATTTAAAAGCAGGTTATGCAGAAAAGCCATGAAATACATGGCCATTTGCCATTAGTCAACTACATTGAAGTATCAATTCACTTAAGTGATAGCTAATGGGAATATCGAGAGTACAAGTAGATAACAGTCTTCCAAGTGAATACAATCTGAGATGCAGCCAAGGTTTTTTTTTTTTTTTATAGTAGTGTGGGAGACAGTTCTCTCATTGCTGTATGTGAAGTTTTTTTTTGTACTTTCCTAGATTTAATCAATAACTGCAGGATGCAGCAAGAGATAACAGTCTTCTGACTGGACACAATCTAAGATGTTGTCTCCAAGTACACTCTGCAGAGCTGAAACATGCAACTCTTGTTGCCTTGCAAGCCTGACAGTTCATGCTGGCAGGAATAAGGACCACCAATCCATTGGCATGCAGAGAGCCCCCATTATAAGGGAATGGCGGGGTGCATAGGTGTGCATTGCAGCAGGGGGAACGATACATACCTGTAGTTGGATGGATGAGCGGAGGAGCTGAGCAGGTATATGAAGACAGGGCAAATCTGTATATTGTGTGTGTGTGTGTGTGTGTGTTGGAGGTGTGGAGAACAGAAGGGAATTCTGTTGTTGTTATAGATTGTGTTAATGTTATTTTGCACCACGCTGCACTCTCAGGTTTCTGTGTTTTAATCTATTAATAAACTTTTTTTACTGTGTTACAGTATTATATGACAATGTAATTTGGCATTACATTTTTTTTTTTAAGGTCCTGGTATTATATGTGCTGTCAAAGATATTCCACTTGTCATAAAATGAATAACACAATAAATATCAATAAGAAACGATCATGTGTGTCGATCAAGTATAAATGAGTACCTGTAACGAGAATGTCTGATTTTCAGAGTACAATGTTTTTTTTATTTATTATTTGCTACAAATTTCTCAACAAAACCCCATCTCACTTCAATATTGTTCTTTTTTTTTGTTTGTTTGTTTTTTTTTTTTTGTGGCAGTTGTATGAACAAGCAGCAAACAAAATTAGATTTTGCTTCATCCAAAAAAATTGTTCTTTTCCATCATAACTACTCTACCTCTGGAAATCTATAACTGGATTTCTATAAACCAATGAAACATTTCATATTACCCCAGCCTTTCAGGATGCAGCAACTGCACCACTTTGTTTTGGTTCAAGTGTATCCTCGATAACTGCATGTAACTCAAAAACGATTTCCTTTTATGAAATGTCGAGAAGTCATCAATTGACTGAAATTGAAATGACTTGCACTGTCTGGCCTCCTTTTTATAGAAAAATGTTGCAATATTTAATACAGAAAGAGAAATTATAACATGGTGCATCAAGGAATGACCGAGTAACAAGGATTTTGAGAATAGAATCTTTGTTTTTAAAGCACATAAATGTTTCCCTGCATACTACATTGCCTTAAACAAAATGTACACATTTCAAAATGTGTAAGAATCCAAACATTTGTATTTAACATTATATATATATATATATATATATATATATATATATATATATATATATATATATATATATATATATATAAAGCTAAACCAGGACTCTTTTTAGTTAAATCTTGGGAAGAAATAAATGATTTACATTAAATCCGGGAAAAACACTGTTAAAATATAAATACATGGAAGCCGTCATTTTGGCTGTGCTCACTGCAGTTTCACTGATACTCGTCACTTCAAACATAATTTCTGGAGTGATCGTCAGCTTGGATCAATTACCTGTCATGTATGTATTTAAAAGGTTCTATCCTTTAAAAAAAACTAAACAGTAATATGTTTTACAGAACTGACTCTAGTCATAGTTGCGCCTATGGCAAGCCAAATTATCATTTAGAGATATCTTAAATTCATTTATAGATATCTCCAAATATTTGAACTTGTATCTAAATATTTAAAGATATCTCTAAACCATTTCCAGATATCTCTAAATATTTGAACATATCTAAATATTTGAAGAAATCTCTAAATCATTTCCAGATATCCTCAAATATTTAAAGATATCTCTAAATAATTTTAACATATCTAAAATACATTTAAAGATATTTCTAAATAATTTACAGATACCTTTAAATGGAGTGTTAAATGAGATATCTAAAATGCATTTTTAGATATTAAAATTTTTATAAGATATATCTAAATGTTTTTGAGATATATTTAAATACTTTTCAGATATCTCTAAATGAACAGGACGTTATTTGAAGATATCTTCAAATGATTTAGAGATATCTTTAAAACCCCCATTTAAGATATCTCTCAATGACAGTTTGGTGTGCCATGCCAGCACAATCCATATGGTTTCCATTTTATTTAAAGATATCTGTAAATCAATTGGAGATATCTTTATTTCATTGTTAGATTTCTCATATTTGAAGATATCTTAAAATGCAATTTGAGATATCTCTAAATGATAATTTGGCTTGCCATATGTTCAAATGAAAAGTGCAAAGCATTTTTTCACCAGTTTATTTAAAATGATTAGAACGTTATTAATTAAAAAGTATATATTCATCTCCCTGCTGGTGTCCATTATTTTAGATATTTATTTAGATCAGTTGCAAAATAAAAATAAACTGGTCTCATTTTGGAATCGCACATGGTCTCCGAGTCTTGTTTCATTCTAAAAATGTTGAAAGAATGTTAAAATATATTACTAGAGTTTATCAGTATAATACTATACCTCAATTAGTTAAGTGAAGTGAATGAAAAGGGTAGTGTCTGAAAAAGAAAGATAAAGCAAAATAGAGAGCAAAGATGATCAACACATTTGAGTAGGACTGCTACACTTTATTTTGAGAAACAGAATTGCAAAAGAACCCAGATCAACTAAATGTGCTAGGGTGGGGTGGCCTGTCTTCAACCGAACAGGATCAATTTCATGTTGGATAAGTGGGGTTATTCCTGTCAACTTTTCAATGAGCAGTAACATTTTATTAAAACTACCCAGCTTTACCACACCCCTCACTCCACACTCAAAATAATGAAGTTGCAGTTGGTTGCAAGCTAAAGGTAGTAAGTATTTTCTGTTTATGTAAATCACAACATCAATTACAAAATAAACTTATTTTTTTAATCTTTCAGTTTGTATCTCTAATGCACAAAATGTAAGCATGCATCCTAAAATATGTGGTATTATTATTCATGTCCTCTAGATGTCACCATTCAAGTTTCTAATTGTGCTACATACTGAAATTGATTTTAAATATTTCCTGTGAAGCAGAGCTGTGTTGCAGAAATCAGTTTATTTCTATAAAAACATGATTCATTTTGCTTTTTACTTGTAACATGTCCATATCAGTATGTAGTATTATTACAGGTTGTCTTATTATACAATTGTGACACCTGGAAGTACAATATAAAGTACTATATATTTAAATCAATAAAAGTATGTTCTTATTTGGAATACAATATGTGTTATAACAACAACATGACATTATTTTATGTTAATGATAAACTAGGATTCATAATAGTAACTTATTTAAAAGGCTACATGTACAAGTACAGTGGCTCTCAAAAGTATTCACCCCCCTTGGACTTTTCCACATTTTATTGTGTTACAACATGGAATCAAAATGGATTTAATTAAGAGTTTTTGCCACTGATCAACACAAAAAAAGTCCATAATGTCAAAGTGAAAAATAAAATCATTTTAAATAAATGCCAATGAAAGAGGTGTCAATTTAGTAGAGCAACCCTTCATTATGCTTTCATAATTAATTTTCCCCCCTGAATTTTCTGTACTTACAGAAATAAATATCAAGCACTGTATTACCCCTACAGACACCAAATAAAACCAGGCCAAAATGTTTTTAATGTCATTTGGGATTGTTACTTATGTGTGTGATAAAGTAATATAAGATATTAAACACACAAATGTTGTTGATGGATATTCTGAAGTTTTCAGATATGACCTGCAGCGGCAACTGTAGCTCTAACCAATCAGATGGGTGGTTTGGGATTGTAGGATAGTCAGAACTGGATGAAAACTTCAGAATATCCATCAACATGGATGAACCACTTATAATTTAAGCTGTTTCTTTGACAAATTGATCACTCATTTCATACACCTGCATATAGATGACAGAAAAACAACTTTGATAAACAAACCAGTATTTTTATTTAGTAGGGGGGGTGGGGGGGGGGGGGGGGGGGGGGGGGGGGGGGGGGGGGGGCATTACAGTTATGGCCAAAAGTTTTGCATCACCCTATAGAATTAATTATTTTTGCTTCATAAAGTCAAATGAAACCTGCTGAATAATGGTACGTTAACATATTGAATTACATATTGCTTTGTAGTTTTCCAAAAATTGAAAAATGTGACACTATGAAATACTGTATGACTATTGTAGTTTCTGGTAGGCTTTTGCAATATCATTTTGCAGTTTCTTTGATTGCAAGACGTTAAATAAAATATCGAACTTATGTTCATATATATATATATATATATATTAGTTTTTTATTTTAATTATGTTTCCATCCTAACATTCTAGGTGATGCAAAACTTTTGGGTATATATGTAAATTATACTCAAATACATAGCCTACAGTGTGGTACTGACAGCTAATGTACTGTACAAAAGGCAGTCGCATAGTGCTTACCGCTCATGTGGGCCTGGATGAGACTAGCAGTATTGCACAGTAAAAATGCCCAGCGGTGTCGCGCTGCTCATGTGTGCCTGGCAATGTTGCCCAGCCCCTGTGTGTATTTCGGTGTTGTACGTTACGTGTAGTGTGTTAATGTTGGTGTATAGTCTTAAACGGGTCTGTGTAACACGAGCGTTCAAAATGTATATTTGTATTTAGGCACGAGGATTGCACAGCACTTCACGTGCAGATAAAATGTAATATGTGAGCACGGGGAATTGAACTTTATAAATTCATATGCATTTATACCGAGACTCCAATTGAATGATTGATTAGCAGTCGAGTGTCGGTACAGCTGCATAAAAGCAGCATGTTTTCACGTGAGTGGAGAACGGGATTGGAGACGGAGGTAACAATAATAAGAATAGTTAAACTATCAGCTCACCATGTTTGTCTGTGTAGTCCATTTTTGTTTGTCTCTATTTTTGTGAAAGTGACGCGCCCTGTGTTTTGTTTGTCTTTACAACCTTTTATTTTCTGTCTGTTCAATTATTAAATGCTGAGCAAAAACAATCGCTCAGCTTCACCAAACTCCAACTCTCTGTTTATTTGTTGGTTCCTGGTTCTGGTCTGATGTCACCCACTACAGCTATCTTTGTAACAGTGCCGTATCGCACAGCAAAAATGCCCAGTGGGTCGCGGGTGTAGCTGGGTGTTTAAACAGGACATGCTGAGTTTGAGAAATGATTTTTACTTGAGCTAATCTTGATTGACAGAGAAAGTTGTACTGCACAGGTAACAGTCTCAAAAGTGACATTTTTAGCAGGGGCTAAACCTATAGCTACTGTCCATGTAATATTAAAACTCAAATATTTGCTGTATTTGTCATTCCACACTCATGCTGATTCACAATTCACTGAGTATAACTCACTGTGAGTGGTATTGTGAAAAATAAATAATTACAACATTTACATCCTATTATGGGGATTTCTGGTAACAGAAATAATGATCCCTGGAGTTCATATATGCACACAAGATATTGTGTGTATAGGGATGAGGGGTTCCAAATATACCAATTATAGTTTAATATGCAAGATTGGACACTGCTTGTAAATATGGAAAGGGTGTCATCACTCAAGTTTTAAAATAAAAAAGCAGAAGTTTAACATTAAAATCAAGTGGGCCAAAGTGCTATTCACAGCCTGACTACCAAGCATCCACATTTACCTTGTTTTCCTATACTTCACCAAATAGGTACCTATATACTGTGATTATATATATGTGTATATTTATTAGTCAGTTAATTGTAGATGCGGTTTACTTTAAACTAATCATGTTCTTGTACTAAGCCAACAGTTAGCTGGCTTTTTGAATGTCAAGATATGTCACTCAGAAATCTAAAGTTTGCTTCATACAATACAAGTTCAGAAGTGTCTAACATTATGCAAACTGAGAAATCCATTTTAAGTTTGACAGGCTGTCATTGCAAATAAAAGGTTTAACATAAGATGCTAAGCGTTTGTGGTTTTCATATATTTGTGTTGTGCATTTGATTCAGTGTGTCATGAAATTTGTTGGGAACTAAAAGGAGGAAGAGCGATTCCGAATTGTTCTTAAGATGACGCTTTCTTATCTCAATCTCTTGCCCAATCTACAAGAGATGTGCAAACTCCTTTAGAGGTCACTCACCCTTCTCTTTCTCCCTCAGAGTGATGGGAGCTGCAGTTGGGGCTTTTTCATGATTATTAACTAAAAATGTAATTATCAATCTAAAACAAGATCAAAAAAACAATTGGTCTAAAAGCATGCCTACCCTCCCCCTTTTATGTAATACTTTAGTCAAACAAATAAAATGATTAAAATCTACAATGAGAGACCAAAAGACTAGAACCTGTTAATATACAGTTCATTCTACTATTGGTCAGCTATAATATAGCCTCCTAACAATACATTGCTTTTTTTGTACTAATCAGTCATGCAATATTAAAAAACGTTACTTAACTTTGGCAAGGGAATGGCAAGTTTAACCAGGCCGGCATCTTGGTGTACTCTTGCTCTGCAGACAGTAGTCTCTTGTCAGCTGATCTTACCCGAGTCCTGCAGTATCAACGAGGTGACATCACAAAGAAACTGCCAGGTGCTGACACAAGCAGCTTAACGACAAAAGTAATAAAACAAATCAAGAGGAATATTTTAAAGTCAAAATTAGTACAGCAGTTATTATTTTAGCCTATGGAATAACACTAAGTTGCAATGCATCAGTCACCCTGTTACACCAGTACAGTGATACTGCAGAGCAGTAAAAAGCTCTGGGAGACTCATTACTGAGGCAGTGGTGCATGAGGGTTGAATTTGACATGCGTTGACACACATTTTGACACAGTATCAGAAATAATGGTAACAGGAACCACAGACAAAACTTCATAATGGAATTACATTGTCTTTCATTTCTACAGGTAAGTTGTGCAGAAGTATACACATGCTCATAACCTAAATTGGAATATTAACACACATATACATAATGCTACTACTGTTGGAAGGTTAATGGAAAATATCAGGCAAGCATATTTGTAAGCGTCTATTGTTTACTGTCTCTTGTGATCTGGTGGTTTCAATGGTTTTGTTGCTCATAAGAATTATTTGCTGACATACAAGAACATTTTTAACCTTTGCCAGTGTTTGCATGGATTAAGCAAGTTCCTATAAACAATTAAACTTTAAGCTTTTAATAATCAAAACATAGATCAAGAAATAGGAGAAACTAGTTAAGTGATAATGATAAGACATGGGTATGAAGTGTGTTGTCAGAAAAGACTAAAGCCTAGGGTATTAACCATTGTGAGTTGATAAACCAGTTAAACATCTTTATAATTTTACATTTTATAATGTCAGTTTTAACAGTGTCCAGTACAATGTGGTTCCTTGATTTGTAAAGGGGTATCTAAAAAGCAGCATATTTTCTAAATCTGTAGTACTTCTGTCTCACACAATTACAGACAGTGCTGTGTATTAGTAAAGTAACAGTTGAATTATATGAATATGCAGTTACACGTTGTGGCAAAGTGGTTGGTAAGGGGAACAGGTGTAGCAGTGATGCGATGCAGGAGTGACAGGCAGACAATGGTAATTTAGTAAATAAGTGTTTATTGTGCCGTTTCCAGGTCTGGCGACCATCAAATAATAAATCCCTGGCAGTATACAACAATGTGTAAAGCACGGGGAGCGTGAATAACACAACACAGTCCTGAACAGAAAACAAAGACACGGTCACTAGACCTGGGTGAATCCAAACGTGCAGGTGCTCTGTGCAGTGATGCGCCGGATAGTGCTTTCATGGCGACAGCTCCGGAGGTGTGCTTTAACTGTCTAGTGGTGTGATAAAGACAGACAATTACAGACAGACAGAAATAACACACAACACGTAACAAACACTTATTTCTCGTATTTTCTGAGAGCTCCTCTCTCAGTCCTTCTCTCCTAGCGTTAACCCAAATGAAGGAAAAGATCAGCATTACCCTGGCCCCTATATGTAATCCCGCATGATATCTAGGTAAACGGTTGCAGCTGCTTTATTGCTTGCAGCTGCCTCTCAATTACCTTTCAAATCAATATGGTCTTGAGTCTCGCTTCCATCCAGGCTGACCCACTTCCCTGTCCCGGAAACTAACTGTCAGGCCAGCCCTTCCATATACTTCTCCTCTCATTCTTTAGCGCCCTCACAGGTGGGGAGGAAGATTTATCACCAGAACTTATATTTCTGTCACATATCCCACCGCTCAGAGTGGAGCCGAAGGAACACTCGGCTAAATCTACCTTCCCCATTACTACCCCCTGCCGGGAAAAATAATCCACATTTTGGTGGTCTTTCCCCGCACGGTGTACCATATGGTACATGAAGGGCTGCAATGCCAGATACCACCGAGTTATCCAGGCATTGCTGTCCTTCATTGTGCTTAACCACGTGAGTGGGGCGTGGTCTGTTACCAGATCAAATGAGTGTCCCATCAGGTAGTATCGTAAAGAGTGAGTAGCCCATTTAATGGCCAAACACTCTTTTTCGACTACGGAATAGTTGCGTTCCCGAGGTAACATTTTTTTTACTCAGGTACAATATCAGGTGCTCTACTCCAGATACTTTTTGGGAAAAGACTGCACCCAAACCTACATCCGATGCGTCGGTGTGGAGGATGAATCTCTTGGTGAAATCCGGTGTGATAAGAGTGGGGGCCTGGCACAGTGTACGCTTAATAATATCAAACGCCCCCTGACACTCAGCTGACCATTGAATTAAATTTGGAGCACTCCTTTTGGTGAGGTCAACTAACGGGTTAACCACTGTGGCGTACTCTGGAATGAAGCGGCGGTCATAACCGGGTAAGCCCAGTAGTGACCTCACCTGAGTCTTGGTTTTGAGGATCGCTGCATCAACCAAAGCATGGATTTTGGTGACTACAGGTCTCACCCTTCCATTCCCCATTAAAAATCCCAAATATTGAGTGTTTTGGCAAACGCACATTTCCTCAAGTTAGCTGTCAGCTGGGCTGCCCTTAGAGACTGAAGAACAGCTGTAACCCTAGTCAAATGCTCTCGCCAGGTGGAGCTGTATATCACCACATCATCAATATACGCTGCTGCATATTCATGATGTGGGCGTAAAACCTGGTCCATCAGTCTCTGAAAGGCAGTGGGCACACCGTGTAGCCCAAATGGGATGGTTTTAAAGTGGAACAGCCCTTCTGGTGTTGAAAATGCGGTTTTCTCTCTGGAGCTGCGGATTAAAGGGATTTGCCAGTATCCCTTTGTCAGGTCCAGAGTGGAAATAAACCTCGCTTTTCCCAGTCTGTCTAAAAGTTTGTCGACATGAGGCATGGGGTATGCATCGAACTTAGCAATAGCATTCACCTTTCTGAAATCCACACAGAAGCGGTTGGTGCCATCTTTTTTAGCCACTATGACAATAGGACTGCACCACTCGCTCCTAGAAGGTTCAATCACCCCGAGGTAGAGCATATTCCATACCTCTTTGCGAACTCCACTTCGTTGACTTTCCGGGATCCGGTACGGTCTCTCTCGCACTGTGATACCTGGTGGAGAGATAATGTCATATTCAACTAAGTTTGTTCTGCCGGGCACGTCAGAAAAAACATCGCTGAACTCCTCAATAAGCTTACGCAGCTCCCTCTGCTGATCCGGAACCAACTGTTCCCCCATAGAAATCGTTCTTGTGCTCGGGTTCTCTGGACAGGGACCTAAATCATCCTCCATATTGCCTGGGGCTATAAATAAGACCTCCCTTGCCTGCCAGGGCTTTAACAAATTAACATGGTACATTTCACATTCATTCCGGCGATCGGGCTGTCTAATTTCATAATTTACTTTCCCTATAGCCCGAATCACCTCATACGGCCCCTGCCATTTAGCACACAGTTTTGATTCGGATGAGGGAAGTAGCAGCATTACCTTGTCCCCTGGTCAAAAGGTTAGAATCCGTACATTTTTGTTGTAATGCTGCTGCTGTCGGTGCTGAGCCGATCTGAGGTTGTCTTGGGCCAAACGACCGACCAAATCCAGGTGATCTCATAGTAGGAGCACATACTTCACTACATTTTTGGACAAGCCTTTGTGCTCCTCCCACCCCTCTCTCAGCAGGTCGAGAATGCCGTGAGGCTGCCGGTCGTACAGGAGCTCAAAGGGGGAGAACCCCGTTGAACTCTGCGGCACTTCTCTCACTGCAAAAAGGAGGTAGAGAAGAAGCAATGCTCAATGTTTCTGCTCCTGTGTTACAAATCACCTCAGCATCGACTTTAAGGTCTGATTAAAGCGTTCAACCAAATCGTCCGATTGTGGATGATAAACAGACGTCCTGATGGGACGTATTTTCAATATTTTGTACACCTGCTGTAACGTATTGGACAAAAAATTGGTTCCGTGATCAGTCAAAATCTCCTTGGGGATCCCTACTCTTGCCATAATCTGCGCTAACTCGGTGGCTATTGCAGCTGCACTAGTGGACCTCAATGGAACTGCCTCCGGGTATCGCATTGCGTAATCCACCACTACTAATATATGCATATACCCAGAGTCAGAAGGTAGCAACGGGCCCATTATGTCCATTGCAATGCGCTCAAAAGGAGTGGAAATAATGGGCAGTGGGACCAAAGGGACGGGGCGCACTCGACCCGGCGCTACTCGCTGGCAGTCTGGGCATGTGGCTACATATCAACACATCAGTATGAAGACCGAGCCAATAGAATAGAGCCAATATCCATTCCCTCGTCTTCTCGGCTCCGAGGTGCCCCGCAAAAGGGATATCATGCGCCAGCCTCATGACCTCTGTCCGACAAGACGGGGGAACCAACAATTGGGTTACAGGCTGTCCTATGCCCGCGGCTAGGTTTACCCTATACAGTAAATCGCCCCTTGATACTGAAATGTGGATATACTAGCGTCCCAGCGCCATCAACATCCATACCGTCAATAGACCAGACCTGCCCCCAAGCGTGCACTAGTGACGGGTCGTTATGTTGCCCCACACTATGTCCGCGCTTGAGTACCACAGGTCCGGTACATTGACAGGGGCTGGAATAGCCTCTGCCCTAGTCGGCCCAGTAACCTCACTTTCCCGGTCACACTGCGTTCTGACTCCCTTTGACTGGCGTTTGTTACCATTGCGGCACTTTCCTACCAGACCCCAGCCTTGTCTCAAAGACGGTCCCTCCCATTTCGTGGTCCATCTCTCCTTATTTGTTTTTCTAGGATGGAAAAGAGGGGGAAAACATTTCAGGATGAAAAAGAAACACATCAGCAATTCGTTCTCTTTTTTTTTCGTGTGTGTGGCTGAGACTGCCATTATTTGCATCAATTGTTTAAAGTTTGACCAGTCTCGGCCCAGAATAACTGGGTGTGGCAACCTTTCTGCCAACCTGACTACGAGGTGACGTTTTATCGGTCCTACCCATAAATATACTTTTAGGGTGGGGTATGTCGCCGTGTCTCCATGGATACAGGAGATGGCCATCTGACCTTGTGGCCGCCACGACACACCGCCCAAGAGAGCTGTCCTAATCAAGGTTTGCTCACACCCTGTGTCCACTAACGCGTGGGTTTTCACATTTCCCAAAACCACGTCAAAATCAGACAGGGCCCCTCCCGACCTTTTTCCCCGTGCTTACCAGTTCCAGAAACCCAATTGCACGCAGCCACGTCACACGGCGGTCTGGGAGCTGGGAACGAGGGTGGTGGTGGTGTTGGAAAAGAGGGAGGGAGAGGTTGGTGACTGTTAAGGGCAGGGACTGACAAGATCCCGACCCGGGCCGACGTCAGGGAGTCCACAAAGTTTTCGGCCAGTTCGACTGCCTCCTCCAGGGTGTCGGGGTTGTGGCGCCGTATCCACGCCTGGGTTTCGGCGCCGACCACATGGCAGAATTGTTCTACCACAATGGCTTCCCCCATCTGCTGCGCTGTCTTTTTGTCAGGGGTCAGCCAATGGACCATGTGGTCACACAACCGCTCTGCGACCACCCTTGGGCGTGTCTCCGGGGCTCTACGGAATTCCCGGGACCGCGTCCGATGAGTCTCCGCTGTAATGTTGAGGCTGCGGAGAATAGCCTGCTTGAACAGGTCATAATTGGTGGCATACTGGTCGCTCAGGGCTTGGTAAGCTGCCTCAGCCTCTCCAATCAGGCAGGGTCCCACCTAGCTTGCCCAGAACTCCCGCGGCCATCCCACCACGATGGCCAGTCACTCAAACGCCACCAAGAATGCCTCCGGGTCATCCTCTGCCATCATTTTCATCGCCCGAGCCTTCGGGGGCGACATTGGTGATGTTACGGTAGGGGTTGTCACTGCCGCCATGGCCAGCCCTCACCGTTCAATGAGCGCCGTGTAGCGCTCCGCCAGTGCGTTGCGATCCATTATCCCACTGCTGACACCACGTGTGAAAAAGTGGTTGGTAAGGGGAACAGGTGTAACGGTGATGCGATGCAGGCGTGACAGGCAGACAACGGTAATTTAGTGAATAAGTGTTTATTGTGCCGTTTCCAGGTCTGTCGACTGATGGTTCTGCCCAATACAAGGCAATACAAAACCTGGAGCCATGAAACAGGCAAAAAATCTATATTGTGTAGCCACAAAGGATTATGGGAAGAAAAGGCATACAACTGTTAACATGTTTTCAAGTTCTGTGCTTTTTTGTCTTTGTTTTAGCATTTTGCTTTATTTCTCCTTACATAGCCAGGATTTATATTCTCTTGGTAATTTTTTTGTATTACAAATTACACAAATGCTTTGTAGAGCTGACTTGTGGTATGATTCTGAGAGTTGCTTAGAGGCACGATTCACATTGAAACTCATGGCAAGCGCGCACTCTAAGCTCATTGTGTTTACAGCACTGTGACCCCAAGGGATGAAAAGAATTTGGCAGCTGGCCTAAAGGCAGTGTAACACAGACTATCCCAGCCGGAAACCAAATGCATGCAAATGATTTAGATATTATTATTGTGGGATAGATTTATGCTTTAATGGAATTGTAACAATTGTGACCAACAAACCAGCCAAGCCTCTATTGTTTGGCTTCTGTAAGAAAACCAAGTATTTATTCCCCACTATTCTTGTATATGACTTAGGGCCTTTTCACATTGGTGAAAAGAGGAGACTACTCCAGAGAAATACAGTAGACTGCATGTACAAGCAAAACAACATAATTCTTAAACAGAACGACATATAGTTTACACTGTTATTATTCCTTATACATACAGAAGTATGCTGTGAAACTATGTTTAAATGTCATGTTTATAATTAATACGATTACATTGTTTTACTTTGAAATGAGCTGCAGCAATTTGTTTGTATTTATTAGTTTTGCTACCTGTCCTTCGTGGACAGTTCCTTTCTGGCAGTCATAAGCATCATTCACATTACAATTTGTGTTCCCTTTTTACTTGTGAAACTCCCTACTAACATTTCTAAAAACCAATAAAACAAAAAAAAAAAAAACTATAAAATTGTGGAAATTAAACACAAATGCCTATTTAGAACAATGTTGAAAAGTCACAACAAACAAGTTTATGCAGGGAGCTGAAGTGAAGCCTGATTAATATATTGAAAACGACATGATACGACCGGTTCCCAATATTATAAAGCAGAGGAAAGCTAGGAATCTGCCGGAAGATTTTGCTGAAAGGAAAAGTTAAATTAACTTTTGAAACCTCCACTTGTTATTCTGCAAATAAATTACAATACGTGTTGTGTGGACTGTAAATTCTGCCCCCCCCCATATTGAGCATACTCCATCACTGTCAGCTTGCAGCATCACAGGTAAACTTCCGTCACAGATATAGAACATGAACCGAGTTTGGGTAAATAAGAAAGTGAACCTGAGAAATAAACCTAGTTCACTTCCAAACTGACTCAGTTTGGTGTCTTAATTTCAGTGTGGAAACAAATTAACTCGGTTCTCTTCCAGTTGAAACAGTTTGTTTCATTGCAAAAGTTAACACATGTGAAAGGGCCATAAGATGACCTGTGTGAAAATTACTCATCCCAAAGCCTACTTAGTTTTCCAGGTACAGTGTGAAGAACAGGCATCATTGTTGTAGGATGTGCCATGTTTTGCAGTGGCTGCAGGTAACTATAGATAGTGAAACATGCAGCAGCTGTCTAAAAAAATAGTTTCCGTGCCAACGCAGACAAAGAAAGTGGAACCACCAAATGATTATCTATTGTAAGTCTCCATGACTCATGAATAAATGTTTGCTCCCCAATTGTAAATATGCTTCCCAAAGCATAGATCCCTTCTGAGCAAACAGCATGACTGAGAAAGTTAGAACCACGAAAAGTGCTAAACTTCACAAACAAATCCTCATGAGACACAGCGAGTCATACAATGCTGATCAGTGGCTCATTGTTTTTACATTGTTAAATCTGTTTAAGCCTCAATTGGAACTGTTCCCACCTTGCATTGGCACAACTCTTTTCTAAAACATGCTCCTCCTAAATTGACCCAATAAATCTGTCTGGTTGAGCAAGGAAATCACATGTCCATCACAGCCTTAAACTGTACCCAGGCAAGATAATTATTTTAATTGAGTCTCATTAGAATGACTGGCTATATGATGTGATATCTTAGGGAATATTTTGCTAAAAAAGCAGTTTTGAAAAGGAATATGGGATAGCTGGTATAGAAACCCATTAATATGCAGGCCTGTTATGTATTTAAAGGATATAGATTACATGTTTAATTGTTCATTGGGTGTTGTTCAGGGGGCAGGTGCAGGTGATTCTTTAATTAACCAAGTAATATATCAATTCACCTCCCTATTTAAGCCCTTGGTCAAACACTCATTCCGTCTGTCATTTTGTTTTCCACCTTGCTCCCTGCCTCCTCCAAAACATAACGCCTCTGCAACAGTCTCCATCTGGGGGCAAGTGACATCATTTCCCAACCTTAGGCCCAGCCAAGCTGGCCTCGACCGCGGAGAGAAAGGTTTTATGAGAGCCACAGGGGACCCCTGACCAAATCTATCTTATCAATCTTTCTATCATTCCAGGTTCCCCCTGGGGGACAGCATACATGGTCCCCTACCCCTACAAAGCATGTTATCTCTATAAAGTCACAAGCACACAGTTCCTATTCCAAGTCCCAGGGCTTATTCTTCACATCCCTTGCTCCTGTTCAGTGAACTTTGAATTGTCACTTGGGGTTGCATAACTAGTCACAGAAGCCAATCCAGAGAAGAATTATGTTGGTAATAAATCATGGAGTAGAGAAAAACTGATGTGACTACAATAAATAGATATATAAACATTGTAATATTTGAGTGCTTTGTTAATTATTTTTTAAATATTATTTATTTTATTTTGCATTTGAGGAAAATAATGGGTTACATTTAAGGCAGAAAAATCAATGTGGGCTGAACAAAGCAAGCGCCAAATACAATAGATTGGTTTTAATCAGACTGGGTTAAACCTTAAGACAGTAAAATGTGTTGACCTACTTTTTGATTTATTTCTCTAAATAATCTCTAAATTGATCTGCCTCTAAAACAAAGGGGTGGTTTTGATTTTGTGGTAGAGAAAAAATATTTTTGTGCAATATTAAATTTAAGTAACTTACTAAATGTTTATTTTCCACAACAGCAGGATCATGGAAAATATTTTAAAACTGCCAAAAACTGAAATGCAAATATATTTTTTCATCATGGTGCACTCAATTTCATGTTTTTCTGAGTTGAAGGTTAGTTGTGACCACCATTTCATAGGGTGTTTGATGTGGTTGTAAGGATAGAGTAGAGGAAGCAGAAACAAGTTGCTAGTAAGACAGTGGTGAGCAGAGAGAGCTCCAACTAGGATAGAGAGACGAGCTGCATGGCCCAGAATTAGGAGCGGGCTAGAAGAGATCCCAACTGATGAGCTGTCCTTTGCACGAGGACCGAGCTTGGTCAAAACGTCATGTTGCTGAGGATCTGAAAACATGTTAAAGGGCTCTCCTTGGCAGAGGAGCCTCTTGGGGCAATAGGAATAGTCCAGTTGCATTAGGACCTGAAAGGAGAGATAGCAAAGGGTTACATGACTGGTCTGGCACTGCCCTCAAATTGGAGTAAGGCACGTCCTCTGAAGTCGACAGCAGGAAGGCATCCCGCAGGGAATCGGAGAGAGATGGGTTAGTTTTTGCTTCTTGTCAAGGTCAATAATTAGCTGATCACTTTCTTTCACTGATCTTTCTGCTGCATCTAGCCATATGTCTCATTTTCTTCACTGAGAAAGAGGGTAGAATACTCCTGAACTAACCAAACTATAACCTTAATACCCAACACCTCAGCAGCCTGCTATTTCTTACATGTTAATAGTGACAGCTCACACAAAATGGAGTATGTATTCCATTATAATGGCTTAGGGGCAAGGGTATTTTAGCCTGCTGAATGTATTGGGAATTGGAACAAATAATCTCCTCTTATAAGTAAAATAAAACACAATTTGGGAGCATAGAATTTTACAGTAAAGGGAATTATAATTAACATTTTCCTGACCAGCTTAACCAGATCCTCAACCCTAAAGTATTCTGCATCTTTAAACCAATGCTGCCCATTGCCAGAATTTCCCTCAGTACCACCAAGAAAAAGGCTTCATATTGTTATTTTTTGTTTTTATATTTAAAAGAAAAAAAACCTGGTAACCTATTCTTAATAAACTGAATGGTTTAAGTATTCCAGAACACTTCTTGGCCTTGTTATGCAATTCCAGCAAATCCATTGAATATCAATAGCTAATGACTCTGCAAAAATTCTGAGCTTGTGTCCTGAGATAATATTCAATAGATGTTGTGGCAAAGTGGTTGACAATGTGCAGGTGATCAATAATCGGACAAACAAAGATAATCCAGGTTTAATTGTATAATCCAATGCCTGATGGATAACAGCAGTAAACAATAACAATGTTAATGAAGCAATACAGTTCTTTAGTGACAATAAAAAGTGCAGTGTTGTTGATCAGGGTTTAGTGCTGGCCTTTGGCGATAGCTCCAGATCATATTAGCCATGCAAATAATTACAATTAGTATTATTAACAACAAATGAAAACAAAACTCATGTTTCACAGCACAGGTTCTCCTTCTGCTGATTTAATGTAACCATTCACATCGCTACATCCCTTTTTTTAGAAGGTCACAACCCCTTGGTCAACAAGTGCATCCATTCCACCAAGCAGCAGGTGCCACAACATTTCCCATCCGGGTCGTTGGTTTTGTGTACTGTATCTCTACCCCCTTTTTACGTGGTCGACTTCCGCATGACACTGGGAATAAACTGTTGTGCCATTTAGTCCAGGGTATTCTGTTCCCTTTATATAGGTGCCTCGCAGGTCTGACGGGAGATCTAACACCAAGAATCATTCAATCTGTCACAGATGGTTTACAGCGAAACTGCTTCTAATTGTGTTTAAAACATTTCAAATAAAGCCATGAGTCAGCTAGAATCACTGGAAGAAGTTCGAAGCGACTAAGCCAAATAACAAATACTAATGCATCTGAATACAATACAAAACAGCAGTCAGAAAGCTGCATGCCCTATCAGATCTTTTATAGAAATCTGTGTTCATCGCTGGATGTTCACCAAGTTGAGAGGCAGAATAGATACTGACATGGGGGCGGATTAAATCTAAATGTGGTGCGTCACCTCAGCTAGCAACAAATTCACAATGCTAGCCCAATTCCTTGGTATTAAAAGCAAAATTAAAGTGTCGCACAGATGGTATTTTGTAAGGTACGCAGTTTGAGGTTATTGTTAACTAGCGCACTTGAAGATTCACATTTAAAATAAAATATAAACAAACTATAAAGTGGGCATTTTACAATACCTGAATACACCAAACAGTTACAGACACAACTTACAAAATACCAATTTTGTAGTCTTATCTTTGTTATTTCATTATTTAAAATGAGATTGTAACCAAATACACAATTGTAATAAAAGTTTACCAACCCTTCCTGTTGCATTAAATAAGTATAAGGTCAAAGGGCAGCACTTTTTGGCAAGGACTCAAAAGATAATTAAATGTGGTCATGGCCAGAGTTCTGGCAGCTGCTTCAAGTTGGCTGGCTGGTGCATCATTGTTACATATTCCATGCTGCAGGTTGTAAGAGCTGCAGAGATGGACAGAGACGCATCTATTCTTCAGCAACCCAAGATCTGTAGAGATGTTTAATATCCTTTCGGAATGCCATCAATATGGGACTGCAGCACATACTTTGTCTGTATAGTTCAGTTGGCTCAGATTACCACTTCTGATGATTGTGGCCTTTATTTTTCTTACTCCGTTATTTGGTTAAATTTCAAACCTGACAATATCTTCAGAGCCAGCCTACTAAAAGCAGTATTATAGTAGCTAAACTGTGTGGTCCTGCAAAGCTCTTAATTAAACACTGCAAAAGGTGCTCTAAATATACATTCTGTAAGCTTCTATTAAGTGCTGACATCTTGGAAGCCTTGGTAAATCAGGAAAACTTGCATATCTTACTAGCCAATCTGCAGAGAGCTATAAACCCATGCCTAAATCATACAGCAGAGCAGGAAAGTGGTTACCATAGCAACAGAACAGGCCAATCAGCTGCAGAGACTCCCCGGAGACTGTAATATGACCAGCAGATAAAGCAGGTGGTTGGAATGAAGTGTGCAAGACAGCTTTGAAGAGCAAATTATAACAATTCAATCAAATTTATCTATTTTAGTGCAAAGATTCAGTTTTACTTTAACTGTCCTGCAGTTGTGGAAAAAAAGGGGGCAGACAGTTCAGTTTCCTCGAGACAAGGAACAGCTGCAGCAAAGTTTAATGCACCACTGACATTTAAATAAATAACATCTGATCAATGCATAATAACTGTAATCAGATTTACAGATCCTTTCACCCTTTGTTAAATCCTATGGCTTTAAATTTAAAAGTCAATAAGTAACAAGGAAACGACCCATTTGGAACACAATATAATGTTTGCAAGATAACATATCCCAGAACTGCATTGTAGATCTTATAGCTAGGAAGGAAAACAAATCCCCAAGGACAAATGCTGTATACGCAAGGGCACTTAAACGAAAGTGCCCATCAGCAATGTAAATCCAATTTCCTGAGCCCGGGCATTCCAGGCCGTTTCTATTTTTTGTTTTACAGCTGAGAGGGAAAATGAATGCTGGCATTCCTACCATGTGCGAAGACATTACAGTTAATTATCCCTCACATTCCATGCGGTTGTTGTGTGCGAGCTTTTACTTAAGGAAAAACAGCAAATTACATTATTATAATATCTCCCCGTGACCGTGTGGGTGGACACCGACTTAAACTTGCCCACAGAAATTCAGGCCTGGGCAGCACTGGTGCTACTTCAAATAAGGAAATTAATGAATCCCATAGTAGTGGGCAGGTAAAATCTCAAACCATCTAATTGATTTTGGCTATAGCATTATGATTCTTAAAGGATTTAGAAAAAGCTATTGATTATATTTAAAGCCATTTTATTTACATTGTCCCTGGAAGGAGCATATTGTAGAGCTCTCTGAAGTTAAATAATGAGGTGTGAACATTCTGGTGTCTTTCAAGTCTGTCAAAGTGCTGGAGTTCAACTCACAAAATACTGTATATTGGGGTAGTAAATACAAGTATTTGATTAAAAACTAGAAATTTCTAAAGCCATAAAGGTAGTTTTAAGCAGAATTAAAGTTAAATTAAACCAAACAGTCAAACAGGATAAACACTGTAGAATATGCATCTCCATACAATTTGCATTTATAAGTTATAAAAAAACTACAACTAATAGCCTTCTCCACCCTTGCCCCTCAGTGGTGGAACAACCTACCCATGGATATCAGGACTGCTCAGTCCCCAACCACCTTCTGGCACCTCCTCAAAATGCTTTAATAGATCAGTTAAATATATATAGTCAGGAGAAAAAAGGCACTTCACAGAGCATTTAAAAAATGGACCAAGAACAAAACTACACAGAAAGAGTACTTGGAACTGCAAACACAAGTCAAAAAGGAAGTTAGAAAGGCCAAGAGAAAGACAGACATGAGCATTGCCAAGGGGGCTAAAACTAAATTCCAAAAGGTTTTTCCAATATTGTAACAGCTAAAGAACATTCAAGAGGAAGTAAAACATCAGGAGATACAAATGGCAAAAATCAGATGAAGAGAAATAGCAAAAATATTAAATGATTACTTTTCACAAGTTTTTACAAAGGAGGATACGGGCAACATGCCCCACATGCCGAACTGTTCCTATCCAGTTTTAAATAACTTTAGCATAACAGAGGCAGATGTGTTAAAGGGACTAGGAGCTCATAAAATAAACAAACCCCCTTGGCCAGATGAGATCCTCCCAATAGTACTCAAAGAAATGAAAGTAATTTACAAACAGCTAAAGACTGAGGTTGCACTGACAGATTGTAAACGTAATACCAATCCACAAAAAGGGAGACAAAACGAACCAGGTAACTACAGACCAATTTCTATTATATGTAAACTATAATAAAATCCAAAATGGAAAATTACTTATATGGTAACAGTATCCTGAGAGACTGTCAGCATGGTTTTAGTAAAGGAAGATCATGTCTAAATAACCTGCTTGATTTGAGGATGCAACATCGACAATGGATAATTGCAAAGCATATGTTCATTTAGATTGCTATAAAGCTTCTGACAAAGTCCTGCATAAGATTTTTTTCTCAAAACGGAACACAGTAGGGATCCAAGGAAATGCATGCACATGGGTTAGGGAGTGGTTAAAAAACAGAAAGTACTAAATAGAGGAGAAACCTCAAAGTGGAGTGAGGAAACCAGTGCATTAACACAGGGATCAGAATTAGGTCCTCCTCTTCCTAATCTACATTAAACTTAGATTGTAGTATAGTAAACAAACTTGTTAAATTTGCAGATGACACAAATAGGAGGAGTTGCAAACACCATTGCAGCAGCAAAGGTCATTCAAAATGATCTAGACAGCACTTAGAACTGGGCAGACACATGGAGTTTAATATAGAAAACTGTAAGGTACTGCAAATGTTCATTATAAGCACCATATGGAAAATACTGAAATTGGAGGAATCTATGAAAAAGATCTAGTTTATGTTGATTCAAAATGTCTTCATCTAGATCAGGGCTACTCAACTCTGGTTTTGGAGGGTCACAGCTCCTCATGGTTTTTGTTCTAACTGTACAGTAAATTGATTAATTGGACCAATTAAGCTTGTAGTAAGCACTAGATAATTTAGAGTATAGTTGAACCAAAGAACCAAAAGGGACCGTGGCCCTCCAGGACCAAGGTTGAGTATCTCTGATCTAGACAATGTGGGGAAGCTATAAAAAGGCCAACAAAATGCTCAGAAATAGTGAAAAGTGTTGAATTTAAATCAAGGGAAGTAATGTTAAAACTATACAATGCATTAGTAAGACCTTGTCTAGAAAATTGTGTTCAGTTCTGGTCACCTCGCTACAAAAAGGATATTGCTGCTCAAGAAAGAGTGGAAAGAGCAATCAGAATTATTCAAGGGTTAAAGGGCATGTCATATGCAGACAGGCTAAAACAGGAGTCTCCAACCCTGGTCCTGGAGAGCTCCTATCTATCAGGTTTTATAGGTGTCTTTATACCAGTAGCTAACAATTTGGAACACCTGTTAATCTTGACTAATTAAGCAACAGAGATTGGTTGAAACAAAAACCAGCAGCCACAGTAGCTCTCTAGGACCTGGGCTAAAATAATTGAATATTCAGTCTTGAACAAAGAAGACTATCAGGTAAACTGTCTAAAATAATTTAAAAAACAAAACACGTTACCTCAGGTGAACCGGACTGACCAATCTGCTCCTCATGTGACTGTTCACCCTATCAAATACCAATAAAACAGAATAAAAGTATTTAGAAACAGAAAGATCAATTCTCTCACTTTGAATCTTACCATCAATGATACCAGAGCAACTCAAACAAACCCACTACAGTTTTTATTCCTCAAGAACAGCTGCAGCGCTTTATATTCAGGTGCACAAGTTGTTGGGAATTGCATAGTGTTAATTCAATCATTACTTAATTAAAAGTAATTAGCAAAAGGTCTCACCTGCTACATACAGTGGCTCTCAAAAGTATTCACCCCCCTTGGACTTCCACATTTTTCAACAACATGGAATCAAAACGGATTTAATTAGGTGTTTTTGCCACTGATCAACACAAAAAAGTCCATAATGTCAAAGTGAAAACTAAAATATACAAATTGTTTTAAATTAATTACAAATACAAAAGAGAAAATAATTGATTGCATAAGCATTCATCCCATTTGCTATGACACACCTAAATAAGTTCTAGTGCAACCAATTATCTTTAGAAGTCACATAATTAGTTGAATGGAGTCCACCTGTGTGCAATTAAGGTGGACTCCATAAAATGTGGAAAAGTCCAAGGGGGGGTGAATACTTTTGAGAGCCACTGTAAGTCTTCAGTCATCAATATTTCACTGGAGTCTTTTAGCTTTTGTTATTCAATTTCTTTTTGAGACTATGAATTAAAAAAAAAATAATAAAAATAATTTAAGCATATTAAGAACAGTAATTTTTAACATTATCTCTTGCAAAATGCTGTTGATAACATATGAGACAGTAGAAAATGTTTGCTCACTGACAGAAAAAGAGAAAAAAACCATGGCTGTTAGTCCAAGAAAACATACTTGAACTGTGCCCCATTCTGCTTTGGCATGTCACTGGTTGTGGACATTCCCCCAAAGAAAGACACCCTCAAAATTTAAGAAGCAGCACAAATTTACCACCCTCAATTTGAGGATAAAATAAAACATCAAGTAAATATGCATTTACAAAGACACTGTTGTACACAAAGATACTCTGAACTTATGATCTGTCCAAGCTGGTACTGTTTGTTAGAAATGCTGAAATTGCAAAAGATTCTCTTGGAATTCCTCAGGAAGCTTTGTTTGTTTTTTCTCAGCAGTGTCACGTTGCTGCTTGTGTACTCGGGCATGCGTCTTTTCTCCGCAGTCGGTGATGTTGTTGTTTGTGTACTTGGGTAGTCACGTCTTTTGTTGGTGATTTTATACATTCATCATTATACTGTACCCGAATTTAAGACACAGGCTATTTTTGAGAAGCAAAAAATGGTTAAAAAAAGGGTCTTAAATTGTGGTGTTTGTTCATGTTGCTTCATGCAGACCTGAACTCCCGAAGACCTGGACCGCACATCTTTTTTTTTTTTTTTTTTTTTTTTGCAAACTGGTCTATAAAATATATGGTTCACTCTGTATTTCTTTACTGGGAGTCTGCTTATGGGTTCTTTTCCTTAAACTAAATGCTACTAAAGAGACTTCTATACTTTGATGTATGCAAGTTAATAGTTAAAACAATGAGATTTATGCACATGAAAACACTTGAGATATTAACAGCCAAAAAACCATGTTATTATGTTTGAATACTAATAAATTATTCATATGCATGTGTTTTTTTTTTTTCATTATTATATTAGAGAATATATAAAATATAATCAGGATAGCCAGTATCTTGCTCTGTGAAATCCAATTTCTTTCCAACAGTTTAATTTTTTTTATTTTTTTTTAAACAAGCTGCTTGTCTACTGAAGGCTAAATGTTAATGAAACCATGAATATGTATTGTGCCTCTAGTAAACGAAACAAGGTTATTTTTGAATCTCTACAGTACTATACTGTAAGTTTGGCAGATTAATCCATATGCAGTGGAGTTATTGTATTGCAAATGTATGCAGGTAAAAATGACAAAAATGAAGTGACTTTGAAAATAAAATGCTATTGCAATTCCAGTTCTGTACAGTCCATTTTTAAAACACCAGAATATGAACAATTTAAGGTATGTATATTGGGTTTAGTCATATGGACCAATTTTTGCAAACTAAAGTTCTATGACTAGCAAGTATATTTTGATAATTTAACTGTTACATTCAAACTCAACAGAGTGCACAAGAAAAAACGATTAACCTCAGAAACTCCTTGAAGTGCCAATTTCAATAGAAAGGTGTGCCTCACTTCCTTGTGCTACAGAAACAAACTGCCATTAAAAAATGTGCAGTAATAGAAAGTGGATCTTATTGTCATGGTGTCAGGAGGTGAGTAGTGCAGATAAGGATGTAATGTCCATACAGAGGGCAGCTTTACAGTGGTATCCGGTTTATTAACAAATGATCCCCTCTCCTATCAAAACAATACATACAGTGTCCAGGGTGCCAGTGCTCGTGCTCCGTGGTGCTGTACCCAAGTGTAATGCTGTGTCGGTGCAGGTGCTTCGTGGTGCTGTACCCAAGTGCAGTGATGTGACAGTGCAGGTGCTCCGTGGTGCTGTACCCAAGTGCGGTGATGTGACAGTGCAGGTGCTTCGTGGTGCTGTACCCAAGTGCAACCTTACTTAGCACCCTTCCTGGTCGAGAGGTAGATTTGAAGCTTAACATTTACAATCTCTGTTTGTTAGACTAGCCTTAATCCTTTTCTAGACCATGCAAAGTCTAAAGCTGTTATAATCATGGGTCTAGATCTAGCTGGCCTATTTTATGCAGGAGTTCACTCCCTGCAGCATCATTAAATATGACTAAGCATAATAGTGAATGACTTAGCACCCCCAGAAACATCAGCTCAAAGCAGGAGTGCTTATGACCAGACAGAAATTAGGACAGGAGACAAAGATTGTGGTTTATGGAGAGCTCGCTGAACTGGCATGAAGACATGGCTGCCTGTTATTTTGTCATAATTTAAGATGGCTCCTAGTTCAATGGATTATTGCCCTTGCACTCGTTTTCAAGCCTGCTGGTTAATTGAACCCAACTGCCTTTTTCGTTTAACACTTCAACAGTGTCTTTAGTGTACAGAGTCAGTTACTGCCACCAGACCTCTATTTGTGGCATTGTGGTTGTCATACGTTGCAGAAACTAAATGGAAAATTATACAGTAGGGTCATTTAAATATGATCTAAACTGATCTAAACATTCAACTGATCTAAATTAATTAGTATAAAAATACTGCTGATGTTTAAATCATTCATTAAAAAGGCACACATACGCTGTTAGAAAGATTGTTTTTTGTAACCTTCCTCTTCTGTTTATATTAATTGAATGGATCTCATTCTCTGTTAAACAAATATGATTAAAATATATGATATGCAGTATATTAACCAATTAAATTTACCAATCAGATGATATCTTGGATACATAGACAGGTAAAATGTGATCTCTAACATACAATTTGCTGTCCCATGGTTAATTTATCTTACCTTTTAAAAGATGATAATGCTAAGGAAGGATGTTGTCCCTGGGTGGTGTGCAAACAAGTCACAAAGTCACTTTCTCAAGGTGAAAACAAAGTTTATATTTTAATACGTGTGTGAACACAACACAAAAGATCCTACAGATGTACATTATCCTTGTCTGAAGGAAGCGTCCGCCTCTCATCCAATCCCAGCAGCAAGTTCCAGGTAACAATGTGCTTGCTCTGTTTTTCGAACTTGCTCTTGTTCAAGGGCAATGGCTTTGTCTCCACAACATGACAGACTTCCAGATTGCCCTCCTCCCCTACCGCCTCTGAAGCACCACCAAACCCGTTGATCAACACAATTCCCTTTTAAGATCCAAGCCACACCCCGTCAATCCTCCATGACCAATCGCTAGTTGATTGCACCTGTGTGATTGTCATTCCCAAGATGGCCGCCACAAGCCAACACTGTACTTAAGATATGTTCCATCTTGGTGCAGACCCATGGGATGGTCGCTCTAGTGTCACCAGCTGTCGGGAGGCCAGGTTTTACCCCACCTCTACCTTCACCCTGCTACAGATGTGTATTTCTAAAGCACTGGTTAAAACACTAGCATGTCAGCTTCACTTAGATACATACTTGTAAAGCAGAAATCAATATTTTCTCTAGAGAACAGTTGGCTTTATAGCTATGATTGTGAGCTTAATTCATTGTGATTTTCTACTTAATGGTCTAAAGACTTCTTACAGAGTATAAATATACTACTGCCAGTTTTTGATACGATTAAAGAGACTAGTTGACCAGTTTAATGTTACACAGTGCCTAAAGATCAGTATATCTGTGTCATTTCTTCATTAGCAAATGTGATAAAAATGTGCCACCATTTTTTCCTTTGATACTGTCACATAACGGGGACAGGCATTGCCTATTTGGTGCAGAAAATTAAATACAGAGAAACCAAAAAAAAAAGGAAAACACTGTCCAAACCCCCCAAAAATAGGAGACAATGTCCCAGAGTGGCTCAGCTGGTAAAAGCACAGTTGTGTGGTGTGCAAGGGGAGTGTGACAACGAGACAGGGAATCTGAGCTGCAAGTCTACCTTCCAACCAGAAAGGGCACTATGTAAGGTTGGTGGTACGCTTTCCCAGAGATGGCGTCGACGGTAGGTCGGAACTGGAAGTCGGACATTTTGGAAAAAGACCATGGTGCCAAGACTGCTAAACGAATACATTCTGATCAGCTGTGGGACACGCAATAATTGGATAGAGCGGGGGAGGAGGCAGGGTGGAATTTGGCAGTACAAAGGGGACGCAGATACATGAGTATGTCCTGTTTGAGCATTGTCTTGTTTGTTTTGTTTTGGGTTGCAGAGGAGCCAGCACTAAGTACCCTGTATTGAACATTCACTTCTTCCCACACCACTCATATCCTGACAGGGAGTCATACAGCAGACTCACGTCCTTCTCCTCATCATGCTACAGCGAACCCTCCTGGCAAGGCGCCCAGTATTCCCTTCTAAACCGGGTGTATGCACAATCAAACAGAAAGTATGTGATTTATCAATGCAGAGGTTTGCGTGAGAATGTTTGTAGAGTCACACACGTCACGCATACAATCATTTCCTTGTGTTAGAATGAAATCAAACCACTGTAACTGAAAATCTGGGGAAATTATCAAAGTGGGTACATTGGTAATTGTCTAATTTAATTGATGACTTTAGTAGGCCATGCATGCAATTAATTTAAAATATGAATATTTTATACATAATTAAAGCACATAATGGTCTAACATTTTCATACGAGTGCCTGTTGAAATTCTCGCACCCAGAGGTTGTCATACAGTAAGGTATACAAAGGATATAAATGAAAAATCTTGGTGGTGTTCTAATACATTTGCACTGCTTTATATATAGAGAAAAACAGATGACAAGCAGTGTATTATACTGCTGTATACTGTAATTCAATCTCATGCACCAGGAGCAGCATTTTTAATTAATCCCAATAAAATCATTGAGATGAAATTACAGTGTCAAACAATTCCAATAATTTGCTACAGTATTTTTTTATTATTATTTTTTTTTATATAATAAACTGCATACTGTTTACCTGTTTTATAATTGATGTATTTCACTTTGTTTTGTAGTCAATTTACTATCAGTGCAGAACCACCCCGTGGGATACTTATTTGTATTTTATCTCAGAAATGTGTTTCAGCAATGATAATTGACAAGACAGCACATGTTATGATTATCTATTCAGGATTCAAGATATTTAGTGAGTAACTGGTCTTAATGGAGTAAAATGGTCAAAAGCACTAGAAACCAGCGGGGTGTCCAACATGAATACACTTTACAGTAAAAAAAAAAAAAAAGATAGATATTGTATATGGAAAGATCAATTGATAAATAAACAAGGGCATACACAAGATTAGTATATTGGTTTTCTATAAATCTGTGGCAAAGTGGTGAATACAGAGTGGAGCCAAAGGAACACTTGGCTAAATCTACCTTTCCCATTGATCCCCCCTCCCGAGAAAAATAATCTGCATTTTGGTGGTCTTTCCCTGCCCGGTGTACCATGTGGTACATGAAGGGCTGCAATGCCAGATACCACTGAGTTATTCGGGCAGTGAGATGTGGTCAGTGATGAGACCAAATGAGGTAGTATCTTAAAGAGTGAGTAGCCCATTTAATGGTTAAACACGGAGTAGTTGTGCTCCCGAGGGAGCATTTTTTTACTAATGTACAGTATGGGATGTTCAACTCCGTTTACAGGGGGAGGTATCGCCAGCCCTACCCTCAATCAGCGTGGTGTACTTCTCCTCTCTCCATCTCTCCTCTGCCTCCCGCCTGCTATCCAGCTGCTCCAGCAGCGCCAACAGTGCTGCGCAGTCCATCTCACTCCTGACAACCACGTGTGGCAAAGTGGTGAATACGTGCAGGTCAGTGCAGTGCAGAGCGGATTAATCACACAGACGAATGAATTACAGGTGCAAGGGTGTTTATTAAATTATTTTAATGTCCATAGCCTTATAGCGAACCTGCAAACAATAATAGTGTTGGAAGTGGTACAGCGGCATGTATCACTTCTGATCATAATCCCACGGGTTTGACCCGTAACCCAAAGTCCGGTTCTTTCACCCACACAAAACACAAAACACAAACACAATTCCTACAGTGTGTGATTTTAGCGCTAGTGGTATACAGTTCCTGGAGTGGAAAGGTGAGTGGTGATGTTCGGGTTTTACACTGGCCTGCAGCTGCAGCTCCAGATCGTGCTCAGTATTCTTGGTGAGAAACGACACACAAGACAAACAGTGTTAATACATAGACAAGCAAAACACTCACGGTTTTTAGTACACACAAGACGAGCTCCTTCTAGGTTATTTGGCTTAACAATATGCAAAGGAACAGATCGCTGAAGCTACGCCCCCCTATTTATACCCTCGCCCATGACCCCTAGGTTAACGAGGACATCCGCTCCTCCAATCCTCAGATGCCACGCCGTCTACCGTTAGGGTCAGTGAGCTTGGGTGCTGTAGTTCCACTCCTTTCTTAAATGGCCGACTTCCACCTACCCTACAGAATAAATTGTCTTGCCATTTGCTTAAGGTAACTCTGTTCCTTCTTTCTAGTGCCCTCACAGGTCAGGAAGGAGATCTAACACCAAGCATCATTCGATCTCTGTCACAAAATCATACAGAGACTCCAAGCTTAACAGTATTGACCCAAGTTTACGTCCTCCTTGATATAAATTTAGTGATAGATGTGGGTGTCTAAATGGTTGCTTGTTACATTAACAACCATTAGCCTGAATAACAGTTCTTGACAATTCCTACTTCTTTAGGGAAGGAAGACAACAGGAAACATGTTAACCTTTATCCTGTCATAACTTTCAATCACTGATTTGCATACTCTTACTCTCCAGCATTCTTCGTAGGTAAACAGTGAACACAAGAGATACATATTTCCACCTGTTGGAGTGACCTTGAAACGGCAGAATCTTTATTTTATTTCCAACCACCAAGTTTGCATCTGAAAAGATGTTAACCTACTCAGATCCTTAATTAATATCTTGGTATGCCAAAATAGAATGTTGCACCATTTATGTGAAGTCTCCTTTGTAGGTTAAAATTCTGAATATCCAGTCCAGTCATTCTGAACAGGTACTACTGTAAATGTATAGCAAACATATGTGGGACAAATCTTTTCCTTATTTATGAAGGTTGGGGGGGGGTTATCTCATCGGGTATATCAAGACATTTTGTAAGCGAGAGGGTGGATTGAAGTAATATAGACACAGATATAATAAAGTGATAGGCCAGAACAGAAAGTAATATATTTTGTATGTTCAAGATACCTGTATCTTTTAGACACAATTACTTAAAGTCCATTTCTAAAAGTTCTAGTGGTCTGGTTTCCATTCCCTCTGCTGCATGGCTCAGCAAAAGAGAAATCACAGAGTCGTAGCTTTCACAATCCCCATACATCATCCTGTTTAATAAGAACTAAAAGCATGCATACATTTGCTCAATTAAAGAGGCCTGGCATAAGTCCAGCTACAGAACAATGCTTCAAGCTGTCTAAAGGCTGATTAATTAAAAAAAAAATGACGGAGGTGCAGATAGTGAGTACCTCAGAGGGTATCTCTATCTGAGTAGCATTAAGAGATACAAATCACAGACCTATCCATTACTGCCTCATTTTTCTGCACTGAACTGTGACAGACAAGATGGGACCCTTTATCAATTTATAACTTCCTAGAGTTCCTTCCAAGTTATCTGTTAAAAATCAATGGTTTTCTGAATAGTATAGGCACTATAAGAACATATTTACAAAAGTATCACATAAGCTGTCATCGTTATACATTTCTAGAATGATAGAGCAGTACAAACAAGCTTTAGCAAAAATACTAGGCAGTATTTTACATGGGATTCATATTACTTTACGGGCCAGTAATGGTTTTAGATGTGATCTTTCATCAAAGAGTTTTCCCCAAGAGATTTAATCTTTAGCCATATGCAAATGAGCTGTGCCCCCTAAGACATCTGGGACATGCACTGACTCTTTACACTGTAACATTATGACTTCTAACAAGGTTGAAATGCTAATGAGAACCTATGAAAGCCTTAATGTGGCAGTCCAGAAAGAAAACTTGCATTACCTTGCTGACCAAGTCAGCGCAGTCAGTTCTGTGAAAAAGTAACCCATTGACTGTCCAAAGCAATGACAAGATGTGCGCCGAATTATAAAAAATAGCAAAGAAAAGCTGCAGCTCTTTATAGAACCGCATGAGGAACTCCATGTGTTGTAACCCCTGGGAACATTCCCACTAACAAAATAGAGGCTGTTGATGTTAATGACAGGAGAGAAAGAAAGATGGCAACAATGGTTCTGAACATACGGTACCAGTGTTACAACAAACATAAAATAACGCATCATTTGTTTATTATTTTATTGGTTTCTGTAATTTTTCAGTAATTATAAGAGCCCCAGTAATTTAAAAGAGCAAAAAAGCCCTTAATTCACATCCTATACCATATGCAACAAAAGTATGCATATTTACAGCATATGTTGTTTGTAATTGTGAAAAGAGAATTGGGCCCAGATATTCAAAAGGTTTACGCACCATTGCAAATGGCTGTTATGCACGAATGAGCAAAATGAACCATATTCTAACATTCTTTTTGCGTGCCACAATCCGTTTTGTGCTGTCCACAAATATAATTTATGCATGGTGCAATTTGGCGGGTGTGGCCGGCAATTTGCAAGATCCTGCCATGTTTGAAAGTATGCACCAAGCACAAAACCAGTTTTGCGAGGCACAAAATAACGCTTTTAAAAAGCAAGCCTTAATTCCGCGCACATCATTCCAGCACTCTCACCCAAACACTGAAGTGAAATGAAGGCGCTTTCCGAGGTACTACAGCAATAGAAAACAACCAGCGATCATACAAGGTTCAGTCCACATCTATATAATGATTATATTCAAAAGAACGATTGTGACAGCAGCATCACTAGTTTTAATACATGTTTAAAACATGCACAGGGAAACTGTAATCATGATCGTTTTTTTGGACCGAAAGAAAAATAATCACTTTCCCAAGCACGCTTGGGTCGTGCTGAAAGAAAAACTCCCAAAACAGAATCAAGAGTACAGCACCGTATCATAGTACATACCATCGGTATGTAGTATAGACCGAGCCGGCAGATACTAAACAACTACCTGTATAATGCAGGAAAGCTTTACTTTAATAGACACATACAGCAGTATATCAACCCTAGATCGATCAAGCAACAGTTTGCACCTCCTTACCTTGCATTCGCATAGATTTCAATGTCAAATACATTGCTTACACTGTTGTAGGCAAGGCTATGGATTACTGTATTGGTAATTCGCCGTTTTGAATGTAAAGTTAATGTGCAAAAGGTGCTCCTTTCTTATTCCACTGCCCGTTCAGCCCGTTATATTTAAGTTGAGTTAATTGCCCCCCAGGTTTGTCAAGCAATATATATATATATATATATATATATATATATATATATATATATATATATATATATATATATATATATATATATATATATATATATATATATATATATATATATATAGATAATATTCTATGGATATATATATATATAACACTCGCACACCCACGTGTGTCGTGTTGTGCACACAGATGAAAGGTTACAGTAGATTCCAATAAATCCAAGTTTTTTATTTAACTTAAATAAAAACATACTCGCTTTTACAAAAAAGAAACTATATAAAAAGAACTATACATATATATATATATATATATATATATATATATATATATATATATATATATATATATATATATATATTATGATATATATATATATTATAGGCTATACAAAACAGGTGAAACACATTGGATGGTGAAGTCAAAAAATGTAAATGAATTAGAATAGGTAACATGTACTCAAATTTGTGTGACTCCTGTCAAAATTGTGGAAACAGAAGTAGAGAAATCATAAACTCACTTCCTAGCAAACAGCACAGCATAGGTACATCTGTTTGAATTCCATAGAATCTGTGATGGCCCTTTAAATATTTAGCTTATTAGCCATGTGATAATGATAAACATTAGATACAAATGTGTGCATGTGCACAACTTTCATATGCTTAACCACAAAATTATTTAAATTGCTCCGAAGGCCAAATCTGAATGAAAATTGCTCAATTTTGTGATATGCGTGACAGGCTTGCAGTGAGCAGAATGTTTCCATTCCATGCGTTTAGCTAAGTGCCCTATCCTCAGCAACACTGGCAAAGGGCCGCAGTGCCCAAGGGCTCAATCTGTAATATATCCCTGTAGTTACATTCTCCAAAGGCTCCCTTTCCTTTTCATTCCACTCACCTGGTAATTCCATACTCAGGTATAAAGACACAGCTGACTTTGACACCCACAATCTGCATTCCATGCTATTGACTATGCCATACAGGTGTGGTAGGATCAGGGGGAATGGTGAGTGGGGCCAGTTGGAAGGGGCTTTCAGCAGCAGTATGAGTAAGGGATACACATGTGCAGACTGCATCCACAGGCAGCGTTCTTGGTCGGCTCCATGCTGAGATTTATGTCTTCGGGGCTTCCGAATAGAGTAGTGTTTTCTTCTTTTACAGTCCACACTTCTGTAAATATGTTTATGTACAGTGTAAGGAGCAGAGGTCGGAGCTACTCAGAACACCGGCTGACAGGTGTGTGTCTGTAAAATAAAGAGTGGAGTTTGATGCTACAGAGATATTTTGTCTGTCTCCTTCATGTTGACAATTATCCAGTTAGCAAGTCCCTACAATATGTTTGTATTTAACTGATATGTTGAATAGCCTACACTATTCTGTGGTCCACTGTTTCATTTCTCCATTTGGTAGCTTATTTATATATTTGTGGGGGTGGGCATGCAACTTCGGGTGTGCCAGTGCTACCGAGGTGTGTTGAGCTTTGATTCTGCATTCCATGTGCAGGTTACATTTGAGTATAGACTCGTCTGAGGAGTATTGGTATGTACTGTACACTTAGGCAGGGTATAGCACAAAGTTTGCGAGGGGTTCGCTTCTAATATCTGGGCCTTGGTCTCCAATGGTATGCTACTGAGAAAAAGCTGTTTAAAAGTGGCCTTAAAAGTTGGACCAAACAAAGGTCTGTACTCCATATTGTATCTTTAATATTCCTTTGCAACCGCTGCGGAAAAAAACACTAACGTACAATATGCGTAAGCTGCTACAAACAAGCTGTTCAGTTTAAATTACATCTCCCATTTATATACAAAGACATGAACCCATGACAGCTGTGATTGTTCCCATTAATATGCTGTCTGTGCTTTGTTTTATGTTGTTCTCTGGTATATGTGTTACCATATTATAATATTATAAAGGGTTGACAAAATGTTTAGTTCCAGAAATTAAAAATAAATGGCACAGCAGTTTAAAAATATTGCTTGTTCCCATTTAATATTTTCTGTATGTTCCTCAATTTACAGCATTCAAAAGAAAAATGAAGCACTAAAACAAATGCAGTTCAAGTGCATTTGTTGACATGAAATTGAAAACTAGCCAGTCAATAATCACAAGGTAGTCTCTCAACTGTATACCAACGTTTGCTCTGTGATTAATGGATTACAACCAGAGCACAACCAGATCTAAGATCATGACCTCGTCATCTTTCAAGGCATTCTTTAGATTTCTTTTTTCAGGTTGTTTCTGTGTGAAAAAGTTCAGGGGTGTGTGTGTGTGTGTGTATATATATATATATATATATATATATATATATATATATATATATATATATATATATATATATACACACAGTACTGTGCAAAAGTTTTAGGCAGGTGTGAAAAAATGCTGTAAAGTAAGAATGCTTTCAAAAATAGACATGTTAATAGCTAATATTTATCAATTAACTAAATGCAAAGTGAGTGAACAGAAGAAAAATCTAAATCAAATCCATATTTGGTGTGACCACCCTTTGCCTTCAAAACAGCATCAATTCTTCTAGGTACACTTGCACAAAGTCAGGGATTTTGTAGGCATATAGTCAGGTGTATGATTAAACAATTATACCAAACAGGTGCTAATGATCATCAATTCAATATGTAGGTTGAAACACAATCATTAACTGAAACAGAAACAGCTGTGTAGGAGGAATAAAACTGGGTGAGGAACAGCCAAACTCAGCTAACAAGGTGAGGTTGCTGAAGACAGTTTACTGTCAAAAGTCATACACCATGGCAAGACTGAGCACAGCAACAAGACATAAGGTAGTTATACTGCATCAGCAAGGTCTCTCCCAGGCAGAAATTTCAAGGCAGACAGGGGTTTCCAGATGTGCTGTCCAAGCTCTTTTGAAGAAGCACAAAGAAACGGGCAACGTTGAGGACCGTAGAAACAGTGGTCAGCCAAGGAAACTTACTGCAGCAGATGAAAGACACATCATGCTTACTTCCCTTCGCAATCGGAAGATATCCAGCATGGTGCCATCAGCTCAGAATTGGCAGAAAACAGTGGGACCCTGGTACACCCATCTACTGTCCAGAGAAGTCTGGTCAGAAGTGGCCTTCATGGAAGACTTGCGGCCAAAAAGCCATACCTCCGACATGGAAACAAGGCCAAGCTACTCAACTATGCATGAAAACACAGGAACTGGGGTGCAGAAATATGGCAGCAGGTGCTCTTGACTGATGAGTCAAAATTTGAAATATTTGGCTGTAGCAGAAGGCAGTTTGTTCACCGAAGGGCTTAAGAGCAGTACACGAATGAGTGTCTGCAGGCAACAGTGAAGCATGGTAGAGGTTCCTTGCAAGTTTGGGGCTGCATTTCTGCAAATGGAGTTGGGGATTTGGTCAGAATTAATGATCTCCTCAATGCTGAGAAGTACAGGCAGATACTTATCCATCATGCAATACCATCAGGGAGGCATCTGATTGGCCCCAAATTTATTCTGCAGCATGACAACGACCCCAAACATACAGTGAAAGTCATTAAGAACTATCTTCTGCGTAATGAAGAACAAGGAGTCCTGGAAGTGACGGTATGGCCCCCACAGAGCCCTGATCTCAACATCATCGAGTCTGTTTGGGATTACATGAAGAGAGAGAAGCAACTGAGGCTGCCTAAATCCACAGAAGAACTGCGGTTAGTTCTCCAAGATGTTTGGGCCAACCTACCTGCTGAGTTCCTTCAAAAACTGTGTGCAGGTCTACCTAGAAAAATTGATGCTGTTTTGAAGGCAAAGGGTGGTCACACCAAATATTGATTTGATGTAGATTTTTCTTCTGTTCACTCACTTTGCATTTTGTTAATTGATAAATATAAACTATTAACATGTCTATTTTTGAAAGCATTCTTACTTTACAGCATTTTTTCACATACACAGTATATATATATATATGTGTGTGTGTGTGTGTGTGTGTGTGTGTGTGTGTGTGTGTGTGTGTGTGTGTGTGTGTGTGTGTGTGTGTGTGTGTATTTTTATAATTTAAAATAACAGCAGGGGTAAGGGTCTTAATACGTGGCTCATCTAGTAAAAGCAATGCCATTCAGTCCTTCTGATCAATAAATGTGTTGTGGTGACAGTTGAATGGTGCACTGATGTGCACTAAATGGTCTTTCTTGATGGTTGGATTAATCAATGGGGGGGTGGGGGGGGGGTACATAATTATATTTAAATATTTAAACAATCATTTGCTGTAACTCTATCTTTATCCCACTCTGAAGTACAGTAACATAATAAGTTTAATGGATGGCCTCAAATACAAACGTTAGTTTTCTCAACATCAAGCTGCTTTCTCCACTGTAATTATGCCATGAATATTATCTGTTCCAAAAATGAATTGCTGAATGAGGATTCTGCAGTAATG
This sequence comes from Polyodon spathula, assembly GCF_017654505.1. Classification (NCBI taxonomy): domain Eukaryota; kingdom Metazoa; phylum Chordata; class Actinopteri; order Acipenseriformes; family Polyodontidae; genus Polyodon; species Polyodon spathula. The sequence continues at coordinate 13,098,106 of NC_054536.1, read as the reverse complement.
TCAGCTGCTAGGGGAGACATGTCATGTGTAGGAGCTGTTAGTGTTGTGATGTACTGTAGCTTCACTCACATTGAAATAAGTGGTTTCTGCATGTGATGCCTTCAGAGATACCCCTTAATTATCTGCTAATTGCTGTTAATATGACTATGCCTGCATCAACGTTTTGTATCTCTGAACCATTTATGTCTGTTTCTATAACAAAATAAATTAAACAGATCATACACGATAAAGCAAGACAAAAGTCTTGTAGAATATACTCCAATCATCCATTACACAAACTACAGCAGATGTGAGGCACACAGTGTACTGTAATACAGTCTTTTCTTTATTTTTCAAAAAGTTCTTTATTTTGAATACATTGAATGTAATAGGAAAACATTGTATTTCATTGTAGAAGTTTAGGTCTTACGGTGTATTTTGTTATGATTTTTGTTGTTGTTATGCATACACATTTAAATACAGTCAAACGTTACAGAGCACCTGTATATAAAGACTGATAAATCTACATGTATACACTGTATATGGTTCTCAGTTAAAATGACCTGAATATAAACAGCACCTGTTTAGAATAAACACGTTTAGGTCCCTTGCTATTAAACAGTAAGCAGATGATTTTGAATTGGATTTTATACCTCTCATTGTCTGCAATGTACAGTAAAAAAAAAGCTATGTCTTTTGCAGGAAGCAGTAGGCTTTCAGCTTAACCCAATGTTGCCCCTGTTAAAATCTTGGCAATCAAAGCCTGTTACTATAAAAATCTGATACACTGCAGTACATCTTGTGTCCAAATCCTCTCAAAATATTCATAAAACAGCCAAATGGTTATTCTGTACCTTATTTCATTATTTTTACAAACATTTAACCAGCAAATAAAAACATTCTAGTGACAAAAGTTTATTTTGCTGTGGGTTCTTTGAGCTGAGTACATATGGAGCAGTTTCTCAGTCTGTGAGAAATGACACTGAACGTACTACCGGTACAAACAAACAGCCTCTTTCACTAAAGCTATCAATATTTTTGGAGCTATGATGCTTATTATTTTTCTTATTAATGTTATTTAATTCTTTTAAAATGCTGTTTGCAATAAAAGCGAGGTAATCAATGCTATGGATTTATTGGGTGGGGGTCATCTGTCACAATGTTTAATGTCATGGGCGGCCTTGAGCCAAAAAAATGTGGGTGCCTTTGTTATAGGTGATAATTAGGTTAAAAAATGCAAGGGAAATCATGGACATAAATATAAACAGCATGTAACTGCTTTTGTGACTTATTATTTTCCTCTTACATTCATGTCCAAAAATCCTTCCTTTTTTGGCTGTTTTTTGTCTTTTTCTTTTCATAAACTACACACAGCATAGGTAGGTTACCATGTGACCACTCAATTATGACTATCAGGGCCATGCCGAGTACAAAAAAATATTCATAACGAGTATGCCAATTTTTCCAATTCCAACTAATACAAAAGTAATTTTGCTATTCCTTAGCATTCAGGGGAAAAACATTTTTTTTTAGTTCATATTAGGTTTATCTGGGGATTTTTGTCTTTTTTCAAGGAGATGCATTATGTCTATGTACACATCTGTGAAACTAAGTTATTTTATTTTATTTGACGTTCGGTGTACTATTATTTAATATTGGGCATTAGTGCACGCAGACAGCACTTAATAAGTATGTGCCTTTGCACGCACTTTGCACCCAATTGCTAGTGTCTGTTTTGTCGTCTGTTTTATTGGAAAGAAATATTCCACAAGAGTTAGAGGAAGACTACCAGGGCACCATGTATAGCAGAGTTAGGACACCAATGCATGTATTTTTAAATAAATAACTTTTTGGTTTGAGTAGATGGATTAAATAGACCCTACACCCATGTGTTGTCAAGTGCAAGTGGTGTGGGGAAGAAAGGGAATGTCCAAACAGTATTTCTCCCAATAACAGTCTGTGTTTATTATAACAAACACAAAAGAGTCCACCCCTCTTCCAGCAATGGTATTGGGAGGTACATGGCAGGCTTGCAAACCTAAAATAATAATAGACTATGTCTGTCCCGGGTCCTCCGTGCATGAAAGTGGGCGTGATCAGTTCTGGGGGATCGTGGTGCTAGTCAGCGTGGTGCTGTGCAGGGAAGTGCTCAGGTGAATGCTGGCTCTGTAGCGACTGCTCTGGGGTGCTCACTCCTCTGCAACACAAACACACACGTAACAAAAACAGTAATAAATAGTAAAGGCTCCAGCCATCTGTTTACATTTGTCAGTACAAGCCGACATAATACATGATGTAGCTGTTTCCCCTTTGTACCCACAAACTCCTCCCTTCAAACAACCCGTCACCATGGTTTCTCCAATAGAGGGCCGCACCGCAGCTGATTGCAATTGAGTCGTTCCAGGTACGTGCAACTATGCGTTCCCCCTAATATGGTCACCTTCTGGTTTCCACCTACTGTCAAGATGGTCCATCTAGGAGGCAGCATACCACCATCCTTACACAGCACCCTTTCTGGTCAGGAGGAAGATTTTCAACATTGATCCTTTTTCTCTTTATTACACCATGTTTTACAAATAATAACATAAGAACATAAGAAAGTTTACAAACAATTGGAGGCCATTCGGCCCATCTTGCTTGTTTGGTTGTTAGTAGCTTATTGATCCCAGAATCTCATCAAGCAGCTTCTTGAAGGATCCCAGGGTGTCTGTTTCAATAACATTACTGGGGAGTTCGTTCCAGACCCTCACAATTCTCTGTGTAAAAGAGTGCCTCCTATTTTCTGTTCTGAATGTCCCTTTGTCTAATCTCCATTTGTGACCCCTGGTCCTTTTTTCTTTTTTCAGGTCGAAAATGTCCCTTGGGTCGACATTGTCAATACCTTTTAGAACTAATGTTTTTGATGTAAATCTGTGGACAATTATATTTAAAGGATTAACAGCATAAATTAATTTTAAAAAGTATGATAACTGTCCAATGTAACCCTGGTTTAGGCTAAAGCAGTGTTCTAATATCAAATAATGAAAATAATACCAAATACACTAAACTATCATTGGATGCCAAATTGTGTTATGACTTTGTGATATGAATAGCAATTACTTTTTTTTTTTTAATTGAGGCAGCACTGGGAGAGAATGTGGCATCTCTGGATTATGTAATTAATGAGTTATCAGAATGCCTTGGTGTACTGTAAATAGGGCAAATAGTATAAACAGAAGATCATTAGGAACACAGAGCTGGTCTTATAAAGCATGAAGAGAATGCAAGCTGTGTGTGTTTGATAGATGTCACATGCATATGTAACAGCAGTACAGTGGTTTCACCAGATTATCAATAGGCTGTTGCTGCTGCTTTAAAAGTCAGACAATTGTTTCCTCGCAAGGCTTCAGAAAGTAGTAGACTGTACCATTATACTAGTAATGGGTAATACCAATATTGTGAATTGCATTACACACTGTGTAGTAATCATTTCTAAGGAAATAAACATTTTCTAGCTGGAGTTTTCTAATTATTATAGAGCAGTATGAGTAGTCTGTTTGATAAAAAAAAAAAAAAAAAAAAAAAAACAGCAGAACAATGACATTGAGTTATTTTGGTATAGTCCAAATGTAATAAATAGTACTGAAATGTCATTTTTTTGTGAAGCCTCAGAGGAAGGTGGATGCAGATGCAGTAACCGAGACTGAAATGCAATTTTCTTTTCATTCTCAATACAGAATAAAAACAAAGGCAATACTGAAAACACATGTCTTTGTGTCATCATCTTTAAAAGAAAACGAAACACAATGCAGAGTACAGCAATTAACAGGGTGAACAAAGTAATCCTGTTACACATACAAATTTGCCTGCAATACCATTTTTTTAATCATGAAATTCAAATCTGACATCCAAAATCTATACTAGTTTGTACCTCCCGCACAGATAGCCTTGTTCTAAAATTTGTTTTCTTTTAGCTTGCCAAGAGTTCAGAAAAGTGCATCCACAGGAAAGGGTTTTTTTTTTTAATGAACCTGTTTTTAAACCTCTCACTTGCCTTTCAAAAGAGCTGAAAACAGAAAGGGCTTTCTAAATTATTTAAAGAGATCCAATTAAACGTGCATTATTTTTACAGAGACATTCCTATCGTTTATTTGCCCTGCATTTCAATTAGCTCCTCATTAAAATTCTCCACTGCTGCCTGGTTTTCTTCAAATCCTCTGTGACATCACTGAAGACTCTGCTGTAATATGTACACTTCATCTCGCTCAGCCATGCGGCAGTGCTTCATGATGACGGTCTATCATACCAACTTATCATCACTGAATTTTTAAGGGAACACTGTTATACGATGGGCTGATCTTGATTATAATAAACAGTACTGGTGTGAGCTAGATGGGACCAGCTGATTGGTTTTGTTTTTTCTGACTAACCTCTGTATGCCATTGATTTAAAGGGAGAATACAGTGTGGGAGTCCACAAATGCTAATTTAAAATTACTTGTCTGTAAGGATGTACAATTTTTACTGTGTTATTTAACAACTCTACATTTGCCAAGGATTTTTTTCTTTCCATTTAGTGTTTTTAGTTATGGATGACTAATTAGATTAATCTTTATTTATTTAATCATAATTGCTCCAAAATGATACATCCCATTACCTCCTTTTTCTTGAATTGTGTTATGCACAGTGAGTTTGCATGGGCTTTGTCCATTAGGTCAGTAATATAATGAATAGTCTTTTATTATGTTTTTGATTCAGCTCAACCAGAACATAAGCCTGCTCTGTAGTTGTATTTGCCATTGTTAAGAACCCAAGTCCACAGTTACTGTATAATGTGTTGTAGCAATTGTATGAACTGGCTGTATGCAGTAGGGCTCTCTGCCTTGGCTGTCTCTCTCACTGATAGGACTGTTGCTTGGAGTCTTCTTTCCCACTGCTAGTTTGCTGACAGAATAGAGCTCATAGAGATCATAGATAGATCTCAAATGAAAACATTTGTCTCCTGCTCTTGACTGATAGTTGGATACTTGTATTGATCTGTAGGATATAATTAATATGAATAATATACATTGTGAAAATGTACAGATATTCTTTCTTATTGTATATTTTCCTTGAATATCACTGTATCTTGTGTTTAACATTCGTTGATATTCATTAAACTACAGTATGGCTGGATTAAAAATAGAAGTCCATATTCAGGTAAAACAGCATATCTTAAATTATTATGCACATTGTTCAAAGCCTACAGTGTTTAGCTGAAAGAATTTTGCTATTTCATTGACAAGAGCTGGCAGCCAACATATTATTTTGCAGCCGGTGTTTTCTAAATAATTTCCCTTAAACCAGAACAGGAAAGGAAGAATTTATATCTTATGCTTCTCCACAATATCTTTTTTTGTGTCTGGATTGAGTTTAGCCTTTCAACTTTCCATCCCTTAACAGTTAACAAAAAAGCTTAAGGATCACACCTCAGAACTTTAGGTTGTAGTGCACCTGGTACAGTGATCCTGGCAACAAAACACTCACCAGAGTTTCACAGGGGAAACTTAAATCAGCTTTTACTTGTGGCACAGTTTTCTCAGCCAGTAGAAATTGTCCAGCATCCAATCACTTAAGTGCCTTGACATAAGATACCGGTACTTTATTTATTTTGGAGTTACACACTTTAGAGTCATTTGAGGCTATGAAACAGGCACCACTTAACCCAAATCACGTAAAATGACTAACATACAGCTGTTGGTGCCTCTCAATAAGAATTGAAAAATGTGTGTTTGCTGGTAACGTCCAACATAAAGTAAATAGCTCTACTTGACATGTTCATTTCTTAAATGTATGCAAACAGTAGGATATAAACAAAGCCTGACTTTAGATAGCTCTCAAAAGGGGACTATCCCGTTTTTGAGTACAAACACATTATTTTACCTTGGTCGGTTCCCGAGTACATGGTGATTATACTGTATATCGAGTTGATACTTTGCACGGCTGTAAACTAGACATAACGGTGAGTGTATGTGTTACCTGACGGTGGTCACCTTGGGTCCCCAGACACATGTTGGCTGTATTAAGAAATAAATGTTGTTGTAGTTGTTTTGTGCTTGGCTACCTGTATGTTTTAAAATATTGTATTTTTATTACTTAACTGTATTTGGTCCCTCTAGCGTGGCTGGGGTGATGCGCATAAGGAGGGGGCTTCTGTAATTGTTTATTGTAAATATGAGTGTTGGTTTTCATGGGGAACCTGCCTGCTGTGTTTAGTTGCGGGAATGAGCAGCGTGTGTTTACTAGCTACAAGCTCCTAATCAGCAGGTAGGCATGGTGCAGTGGAGCGCCAGGAAAAAAAGGGTCCCGATTATACAGAGCAAGGCTGCTGTAAGCCATAGGGGTCAGAGCGTTGCTGCTGCCGAAGCATCAGCCCGTCTGTGCTGCTGAACGACTGGGTTCAGGAAAAGACGCGACCCCTCTAACGGAGATTGTGTGTATACTCCGAGGTCAGGAGGTGGTCGGGGGTTTGTTCTGGGAGACAGAAGCTGCAACCCACCAATGGTCGTGTGTGTAGTCTGAGGTTGGAGTTGAGTGAACTGCCCAAGGGACAGGGAGTTAGTTTCAGGGTAGTAGATCCCACCCAGTATAGCGGGACCTAGATTTGTTAGAAGAGGAGCGCGATCTGTTTTCACGGCACCTTTTATTTGATAGTTTTTTTTTTTGTACAGTGTTTATTTTGCCTTTTGTACGCTGGGCCATATGTGCTTTGTGAGCTATCATTGCTGGTAGTGTCACAAGGGATTTCTATATGTACTGTATGCAGTGCGTGTCACTCCTAACCTTCTAGTCTCCATTAGCCATAAAGACATGTTTAGCGAGTCCCGTTACACTGCCTAACAGTGTAAGGTCTGGATTTTGAACCTCATGCAAAGTCTAAAGCAATGTTTAAAAATAGCAAGAAACAACTAAGAACAGCAGTTTAACTGTCAACTAATATATTTTATTCCTTTCAGACTAGGGACACACTTTTTATTCTTCATCTTTTTGCTCACTTACCAACAAACACATTCACATTTCAACTAACACAGCATATCCAGATGGATAGAGTCTCTGCACTCAATTTACCTTAAACGATTACTAAACAAAATAAAGATACATTTGCAATAATAGAGTGCTATAAAAATACAGAGTCTGTCTGAGAAATAAGTGGGCTAGGAATTCTTTAGAAATCAGTTAATAAAAGGTAAGGCCACAGCTATTTCCCCCTGTAAATTACTAACCCTATAAAAACTGACACAATATAGTACCATTATAAATCAATAAAATACTGCACTATAAAGCGATCAATAAGGTAATCAATCCCTGACAATACTGAGCACACAAACAGAAAGGTAAAAGAAAGATTGTAACACAATTTAAGCCATGTTGTTTTTATAGAAGGCCTTATAGAAGGCATTGTCTGTCCATCTCCTTTGCATCATAACTGTGCAGATTTGCCATCCTTTCCCATGGTTATATTATACATTTACCATAGTCTAACAATGCTGACTTATCCTTTACCATGCTTCCAATGTGCTTTATTATGCTTGCTGGGCTTTTATTGTGGGAATATTAATAAAGGACCTTTTTTTTATATAAAGAGATAACTATATCATGCCTTTCAAGACCAATTTCTCTCAAAGCATTGAACCCATTTTCAGATAATATCTATAAATAAAGTGAATAATAAGTGACAGGCAACATAGTGTTACACTGTTAAACCATCAAGGGGACTTGATGAATAACTGTACAACATGTTCAGTTTTCCCATCAGATAGACTGTGTACTGTAAATCCCTTTACTTTATGTCAACAGTCTTTTTTGAAAGCAGTATTCAAGAAAATTTAATGACAGCAGATGTCATAAAGTGTATCTATTAAGTGTTTACAGTAAAACTGTTATATTGTATACAGAGTATAGAGTGCATTACACAATTAGCAAGCATAGCACCACACCTTAAATGGGTGAAAAAAAGCAACTCTGAACCTGTACCTAGTTTTTATTTTGTTTTGTTTTTCATATGTTTTTTTTTTAAAGGCCATGTTATAATTAAAATAATGTAACTGACTCTCCTTTCTTTTAGATCCTTAGAAGGAAACAATGCAATTAGTTCTATTCCCTGTCCTTGTTCTATTCCACTTGTTTCCCAAGTGGTGCCAATTAAACATGTTTCTTGAGAGAGAAAGCAAAAAACAAGCAGTGAGCACAGACAAAACGGCAGAAGCCTGCACTATATTCCCTGTAGGGAGAAAACAGCACCCTGTGGGCAAAGACAACAGAGCTGTAAGGCTTGTGTCCTGAACTGACACTTTGAAAAAGAAGACCCCCTTGGCCATTTAGGTTTGCTGTTTCCTGAGAACAAGTAAATCAGTGGCTTTATGTAATCTTGTTATTCATTGCTGTCCACATTTTAAAAACAGATCATCTGGAAAATATCTCAGTAAGAAGTGAAATTTTTGGGCCTGTGAGCATCTCATGAATCCTAGTTTCACACAGATTCAGCATCTGATCTCAACTCACATAGGGAATGCTCCAAGTCTTGTGATCGATGGCCACAGTAACACCCTATAAAGTGTTGTATTAGTTTTGTGTGATATTTACTACATGCAATGTATTATTCTGACAAGTTTCATGTAAATTGGAGGCTATTTGTATTTATATTTATTAATAATAATGGAACTTATTTATTCTGTGTTGTAATTCCTTAAAACTAAAACAGAACTTGCACAACTACATAGCTGATAATTGTAAGTAAACAAAAGTCACTCTAAGTCTAAAAAATAAGCATCATCCAATTATCTGTGCTGCCATGTGTAACCCAGGTTAGTTCATGCTTTCAGAAATGTATAGAAGTAAGAGGCAGTGCTTTATGTTTATAAAAGATGTTTTTTTTTTTTTTTTGTATTGATGGCAATACACATCTGTGTGATAGAGGGTACTAACTCTTACTTAAATGCATTTTGATGGATGTAGTTTGGGTATAATATGTACTGTATACTGAATGCAAGCAGAACAGAAGAGAACAGAATACAGAACATTTAAAAAAAAAAAAAAACACAGCTTGTACAAAATTAGTGCAAACATTCCCATACGGAACAAACATATATATTTAATATATAATAAGACATGTATGAATCTTATATTTTCCCATCATTCTTATATATAAAAAATGTATTATCAAGATATTTTATACATTTTTCATATACCAAAATTGGCCCCTTTTCTAGATATGAAAAATATATGAGACTTATGTTAACTTGTGAAATTGGAGGGGAGGGGGGGCTTCAGGGCTTCACTATTGACTCCCTATTTAATCATAGTCACAGCTCAGCTCTTTCTCTTGCGTTTTGCACTTAATCACTTTTTCATATGCCACGTGCCTCTGTGTTGGTCTTCTCTGGTTGTATAGTGACTCTCACTTCCCCGGCCTGGAGTTCCAGTAACTCTGCAGGTTCTTTGTGTTGTCACCGGTCAAACTATTCTTTTGCAGCTCATATGCTATGTATCTTGCCTAAAGAAAGAAGGCTGTCTTACTTCCTCCTTTACCCTCCTAGGATGTGGCCCGCTTAATCTAAGTGCTTGAGTACCATAACTAACAATTATTTGTGTTTTTTCAGATTATTTCTTCCTTACGTCAAGGCTTGGTATGAGCCGTTCTGTCCTCTGAGGGTCAATCCTGCTCGTTAACAGGGACCCAGTCATGAGGCCTATAACAACTTTCTGAGAAGTCAAAGTACTTTGTCTTTTCAGGGGCCTGTAGGCCATTAGAGCCAGACTCGACTCCATAGGGAAGGCTCTCAGTTGGAGTCCGGCCCATTCTTTTCTCTCTCTCTTGTCCCTGCTCATGAAGCCAAGCCTCGAATCCCAAATTGCAAAACTCCCTTACTCTCACAGCCCTGGTTCCCGCCCCCGGTTAAATAGTAAATATATGTTTTATGTATTTAAAATATCTAAATGTATATATATATATATATATATATATATATATATATATATATATATATATTATATATATTAATATATGATATATATATACAATTTATATATACGCAAATATATTTTATACTTTTTTTAAATTATATAAAAAAAATATATTGAGAAATATGAGAAAATTAATATGTTTTTATCAATTTTTAATCAATGTCTCAGGTCAACATCACATATCAGCATCATTATACATTCCAGGGAAACTTATGAATGCAATCTTAATGTATTTTTATTCCGTCCCAAAATATTGACACCAATTTTTTAAAATGTAATGCAAAAACATAATATATTTGAAATGTATGATAAGTTTCTTGCAAATTTATATTTATAACAATATATTGTAAAATATATTTTTTGTCAGTTAAATAGAATTAATTAGTAATGTATACAAAATACATTAAAAAATATCTGGTGCACTTGGAGTATATTTTAAATATAATTTAATCTCTGAACCATATATTTATTTTATATGTTGAAAATGTATGGTAAGGTCATAAATAAATTATTCATATATTTAACATGTTTCCCATTCATAAAACATATATTTAAAATATATATTTTCTTTCCATATGGGTTATAAACTGTTGTCTACTGTTTTGTGTTTCTTCAAAAAGCAATTGAGTTTTTATTTATTTTTTTGCAACACTACTTCAACACAGACTTATTAAAACAATTAGTTGTTAATGAAATAGAAAAACATTATATCACTGTTTAGCTGTGTGTAATTCATGAATATAGTTACACTGTATCATTTTGCAAACCAACTTTACAAAGTATCAAAAGAAAGTCTGTGTTTTGGACTTAGCATATGACATCTTGTAGATCAGTAGCTCTGTACAGTGTTTACATAAAGGGTTTAGCTGATTCAGATATATCCTGATGCTCATTAAATAGTGTGACTCACAGCACAGTAATATCATCATATATGCAGTAAGTTAATATATAACAGTTTTATGACCATTTTTTTACTGTTTTTTTTTTTCTGGCCTGACATTTTACAAACTGTATATGAACACTTTCTTGTGATAACATGTAAACATAAAAGAAGATTCATACTCTAGCTGCCAACTGCTTTCATTTGAAATTCCAGGGCCTTCAAGGATTACCAAGGCATCCAATGATAATACAATCACTAATTGTTGTATACATTACACCCCTCCAATGGCACAAAAAAGATATATTTTTTTTCAGTTTGTTGATGTATAATATTACAGTAATACAAAACAGATGTCTGTGTGAAGTTCTACAGGAGTTGCTGACTATGACCCAGAGGAATGTGGTCTATTGTTGATCCTTCAAAATCTAGTATTTCTAGCTACCAGATGAGAGGGGGTATTGGCCAGTTTTAGTTATTATTTTTTTTGCAGTGTATTATACATAAAATGATAAGTCTGAAGCCCTCTGGGATTCATGTGAATGCTCATGGTTGTTAGTTATTATACCTGACATAGACAATCCCTGAAATGTATACAAAATATGAACATGCAAAACTATTCATATCCCTGCAATGTTCAGACTTGTGAGTTATCAGGAGAACCAACCTAATTATACTTATATGGACATTTAAATGAAATACAGACTTGTAACATACCTGTGACACTATCCTCAGGTGGTTTATTAGACAATTGAACTGAAATCCTGAAATCTGAATTTAATCTTTAAATTACAAATGTGTGCTATACATTTCAGTAAGGAATAATGTGTTTTTTTTTTTTAATTTCAGTTAAATTAAAGATGCAGTTCACTTTATATTTTGTTCTTTTACTGAACCGTTAAGAAATTATGCTGTATAAATATTTTTTCCTCTGATTACATTTGAATACATAGTAAAAAATAAATAAAGAACAGACACCGAAGAGATACATATTGTACTTATTGCGAACACCAGAATATAAAAATGAACGTGTACTTCCTTTACAAGCCATACACTATAGGGAAGTTCACTGTAGTATTAATGATAGAGTTTTGTGATGGGCCCTTGCTCCTTACCGTGGGTTCAAGTGCTCAGAATGGTATCGTTTTATATATTCTTACTGATCTCTGCAGATTTTTCCTTTTGATATGAGCTGCAGTAACAAACAGTAGACCACATGACAGACCTCAATGAAATATGCATGCTTACAGCTTTGAATGATCAGTTCAAAGGAGGGCAGGAGAAATTCTAAAATTCGTACTAATGAAGATTGAACACCTTGTAGACAATCTATTCAAGTGTTGTATGGAATTGAAACGGTGATGTTTTTCTTTTCCATATACCATACATGAAATGTTGTACATTATCCAATAAGTACATGCAGTACGAATTACTGTAGAAAGTCTGGGGGCTAGTTTCACTGGGGGCTAGTTTCACGGGGGCTAGTTTGTTTAAAAGTCCTGGTTGTTTTCTGACTACTGTTAAATAAGATTCATCAGTCATATGCTGTACCAAGTTGAGCAGATGTTTCAAATAATAAAACAACTTAAATTATATTAAATGCCAGCAGACATTAATACTTACTGGAATTTACTGTAATAATCCTTAATATATGAAGGAATTGACTGAATAAAATAATCTAAATGATATCTTAACCGCTAAATAAATATAAAGCATATTTGAATAATTCATTTTTAAGGATGCAACTTTGAATGTGCAGAAAAAAACGAATTGTTTGCTATATGTTTGTTACATTAGGGTTTTTTTTTTCAACTAATAAAGCATCTTACATTATATTAAATGTCAGCAGACATGAATATTTACCAGAATAACCCTTGTTTAAGAGTAACCTTCGGAGTCCTCTATTATATTGTTCTCTACAGTCCAGTTTGTTAACATTCCAAAAGCTTACCCTTCTTTGAAATATACTTGTCACTTATGTCACTGTGAGCCAAACAGGTCTGCTTTTTCTCATATGTGAAGCAGCCGGTTATAAACGTCCTCTTCAAGCCCTGTTATGACTAAGAAGCAAGAGAAAGGGTTTCTTCTTTGTGCTGAGCAAAAAACATTTTACAGGAAGCAAATACAAAGCTGATAATAATATACAGTAAATAGGCTTATAATATACTGTAGCTTTACATATATAATTTTAGTAGTTTGGGACAAAGTTCACAACACGAAAACTTTTATTGATGATTATGTGATGGTTTGATGGTCCACCACCTGGCCGTCTGGACGAGACAAGAGACCCCCACCCCCATAATAGTTTGTACCAAGAGAAGCTACTGGGGTGGAGATTGGGGAGGGGGAGGGATGAAAACAAATCAAATGCTAGAAAGGGGTGAGTTACATGAATATTTTTGACAGGCTATGATTAGATGACGTAATGTGTTGGGGCCATCCTTCCTCGTGAACTTTAGTTATCAAACGCCATTAAACGCAGCTCTGAAATCTGTCCCAAATATTATTCCCATGATTCCCATGTTTAAAAAAAAAAAAGTTATTACAAATGAAATACCCATGGGACTCATTATCACATGTTAACACTGAAGGATAATCAAACTAATTGCATTTAAATTGCAGTCAGGATACTATCTAGATGATTTTTGTTTATGTGTTCCTGTGGTGGGGCGTACCGCCCCTGTGTGTATTTTGTGTTTTATGTTGCATTTGGGATGTTTACTATATATGTATGTGTGTAGTGGTGCACCAAGTGTGGGTTCCCTTTCAATTCGAAGATGACCACCAAAACATTACTTATGGGATATGCCTGCCTATTGGTAGGTATTTACTGAGCTCTTTATATCAGAGCTGCTGATAGGCCCCTTCCAAGGGTGACATCCTCGGTCCCGCCTACCAAAGGGTTAAACCCGTCAGCCCACGGAAGCCATTTCTCTTTTTGCCTCTCAAGATGGTAAGGTAAGACCTCTGTGTTTAGCAACTGAGAGTAAAATTAAGAACATTTCTGAGTTGACTGCAATTCCCCTGCATTCGAGCTGAAAGCTGGCTTCCGCTTTTCTGGAATCAGTGGCTCTCAAATAAAGCCTCTTATTCACCTTTCTTCAACAGCCTGCCTCGCTTGCGTTGCAGGCTGCCTTTTCTTTAATGTCTCACGTGTGAGCGACTGCCTGTGCAGTACTGATTTAAAGGAGTGTGTGTGTCTTTTCAAGCCTAAACACTCTTGGGGCGAACGCAGTTTCTCCTCTGGGGTTAGGCTCTGCTGTACCCCCGCCTTTGAGCGATTCCTCCAGCTGCCATTGCGCATTTGGGTGAAATATAAATAAATAATAATTTATTGTAACTGTTGTTGTTGTGCGTCCACTTGTGTGTTGACCCCGCCGCACAACCCCTGCCTATGTTGTGCTGCGAAAATTAGCTGCAGTGCAGTTTAAAAATAAATAAATAAATATCAGCCAGTCAGGGGCTGCGTTCTGACCTGCCCCGCTGTAGAGTAGACCTCATCAGCTGTCTCAGCCCGTCCAACCCAGTGTGTGACTACCAGTGGTCAGGATAGACATCGTTGCATTAGCTGCCCCCCGGTGCTTCAGTACCTCAGTGCACGCTCAGCCCTTGGTACTTCAGTGCCTCAGTGGCTCGGTGCACAAGGTACTTGGTGCACATAGTGCCCTCAGTGCTCAGTACACTCGGTGCACGCAGCGCTCTGTGCACGCATCGCTAGTTGCATACGGTGAATAAGGTGACTGGTGCTCACGGTGCTCGGTGCACTTAGCGCCTTCAGTGGTCAGCAAACTCTGTGCATGTGGTGATCGATGCACGTGGTGTACTCAGTGCACATGGTACGCACAGCACTCAGTGCACATGATACTCGATTTGCACAGTGCTCAGTACGCATAATGTATAGTAACCCGGTGAATACAATACTCAAGTCTGTGTGAAACAGCTCGCTCGCTCGCTCTCTCTCTCTCTCTGTAATTTTATTGCTGGAAGTTGGTTTGCCACTTCCCTCGAATCAGAAACTCAGCTTCTGTGAACTCAATTATACCCTCACAGCTTGCTGTTGTGTGTGTGTATATGTTGTTTTCTTTTACTGACATGCAGTTAAAAAAAAGAAGCATGATTCCTCCACTGGGACCAAGCTCTTATGCGCCCCACTGTTGAGTTGCATCCAGCAGCTTGTTTCAGCCCACCTATTCAGTGCGCTGGGTAATAAAAAAAAATATCAGTTACCCGCCTTGCCGTGGTGACTGCTATTTTACCCTCATTGCTTTGTTGTTGTGTGTGTATGTGTTTTTTTCTTCTTTTGCTGCCTTGCAGTTTAAAAAAAATAAATAAAATACAAGTGTGATTCCTCCATTGGGACCCAGCTCTGCTGCATCCCCTGTTGAGTTGAATCAGCTGGCTTGTTTCAGCCCGCCTACTGGTAATAACAATAATAATACAAATTTACAGCTCACCCGCCAGCGTGGTGACTGAGTTTCTCCCATAGCTGAATTGCTGTATGTGTAAGCCTATATTATTTTCCCTATTACCAACTTTGCAGTTAAAAAAAAGGACAGTTTTTCTTCCTTGAGCCTGTGCGCAATTACCCTTTGGCACCCAGAACCGGGCAGACTCCAAATGTGGGTCTGGCCCCTGAACGGGACTGTCTGTCTGCCTTAGGGCTCTCAGACACAGTCGTCAGTACACTGCAGAACGCTAGGGCCTCCTCCACAGGAGAGTTGCATGCCTAGAAGTGGAAGTATTTTCAAACCTGATCCACCTGTATGTTGAAAGTGTACCTAGCAGCCATATTTGCATGCCATGTCCCCATTGACTCAGTGTCATATACTAGTGATCCCAGGAGGGTTGTTCTGCACGAATGGAGCCTTGATGTTGCACTGGAGGCTCTCACGAAGGCCTAGTTTGAGCCCATACGCTCCATAGAGTTGAAGTATACGTCTATGAAGACAGCCTTCCTCTTGGCTATCACCTCTGCAAAGCAGGTCAGTGAGCTACAGGCGCTGTCGGTGCACAGCTCCTGTACGCGTATTTGGGACAATGGCAGGAGGGTGTCACTACGTAAAAACACTGCTTTCCTCCCTAAGATGATCACAGCCTTTCACTTGAACCAGTCTGTGGAACTGGAGTCTTTCCATCCACCTCTGTTTTCTTCAGAGGAGGATAGGAGATTTAATTTCTTCTGCTCGGTGAGGACATTGAGGTGTTACGTGGATAGGACAAGAGCTCTCCGTCATTCTGACCAGCTCTTTGTCTGTCATGGTATAGGGACCCTAGGACAGCCCCCTCGAAGCAGCGACTGTCGCACTGGATTGTGGATACAATCTCAACTGTGTATGATAGTGCCAGCTTGCCCCACCTGAGAGGGTAGCCACGCATTCTACCAGAGGGTTGGGTACATCTTGGGCCCTTTTTAGAGGGGTTTTGCTTTCCGATTTCCGATATACTTTCTCCAGGTTCTATCGCCTTAACATGATAGATCCTTCCTTGCCTTCATTAAGCACAAGGCTACTTGAGGTTGCATGATGCTGCCATTCCTTCTCCCTCGCGATGGCTCTGGTATACTTTCCCATAAGTAATGTTTGGGTGGTTGTCTTTGAATTGAAAGAGAACGTTAGGGTTACTTACCGTAACCCTGGTTCTCTGAAAGAGTAGATGACCACCAACCAGACAGGTCGCATCAGTTGGCCTCACGGGTTTGATTCAAAAAGAGATATGGCTTCCTGGGTGGACGGGTTTAATCCCTCAGTAGGCGAGACCGAGGATGTCACCCCAGGAAGGAGCCTATCGGCAGCTCTGATATAAATAGCTCAGTGAATACTTACCAATAGGTAGGCATAAGTAATGTTTTGGTGGTCGTTTTCTCTTTAAGGGAACCAGCATTATGTTATTTTAAATAGATTTAAGTGAGTATTTGTATGTGGGGATGGGGAATGCACAAATACAGATGTACAGACTGTGCCGAGATTCATTTGAATGATTGATCGAGTCTCAGCACAGGATGAGGTAAAATTGACGTAAACGAGAGTCGGGAGGTAAAGTGAAGGTAAAAGCAAAATAACAATTGCTATGTGTGCTGGGTCTAGACCAGCACAATACTTGTTTGTTTCGTGTCTGTTTGTCTGTCTGTTTGTCCATTGTGTCGTTTTGTTATACAAAGTGTTTTGTTTGTCTAAAACTGTTATTTTGTTATTAAATCTCCGCACCAGCACAATTCATTCACCCAAACTATTATTATCCTTCCTGGTCTGATGTCACCACAAAGCCAGCCTGCTAACAGTTCCTAAGACATGAAAATCTGTCAGTCATTGAGGCTTTAATATTTGCTAAAATGTATTCTTTATTGAACGCAGTGTAGCCTGTGCTTCAAAATGGTATCACATCAGTAATATTTATGAAATGTGGTGGAGTTCAGCAGGAGATTTGAGTAGAAGCTTGCTATGTTTATGTGTTGAATTTGTCATGAATAGAATGGTAGACCTACACAGAAAAATCCCCCAACAACAGACTGTAATGATCACTTAGCTGTAGCTGAGTTGACAGCAAATATTTCCTAACTAATAAGGCTGTAACCTTCATGCAGGAAACCATTCTGTCAATATATCCTAACAGTGAGAAGATTAAATATGTAATAAAGGTGTACTATATGAGTTTAATGTTTAACTGGAGATTAATGTAATGTAACATTTGCTGCTAAAAACCTGTGGCTTCTTCATGGTTCAAAATATGTTGTAGGTTAAGGCCCTTTTTAAAGCATATATATATAATATATATATATATATATATATATATATATATATATATATATATATATATATATATATATATATATATATATATATGATAAAAATGATATACTTGAAGTTATCATATAAACAACTGTAATTTTAAAACAGTTGTCTTGCCTTGCATTTTCTCATTATTCATTGAATGGCATATGATTTTGTGGTAATTTGAGGGGTTGATATCTTCTTAATAATAGAAATGACATCACATGTCTGCTCATTAATCAGGTTTTGTTCCAGTCTTTCAGCTGGAGTTTACTCCTGATTGTTTAATAATTAACATTTGCTCTATGAAAGTAAACAGCTATAAATTAACCATGGGATGTAGTATAAAATTACCCTTTGCTGATACCTTTGAACTAAATGCTCATACTGTATCCGAGTGTAAACCTTATTAAGATAAGTAGTTGTAGTTGAGATATAAGTACATGTCTTATGTTGATGTTAGTATATCAGCAGCTTCATTATAACAGGCTGCTGTGGTTTAGCAGCCCTGCTGCTTAGTAAGGAGAATAAAAAATAGTAGACAAAAACGTAGACACAGTAAAATTACCCTGGTAAAATGTTATCAACACTAGATTTATTAATGACAATGGCAAAAATTCTCTTATGTAGGGAAATCAATGACAGAAAAGGATCTTTCTAAGCTGCTAAGCAAAGTACCTGAATTTTAATTGTTAAATGTTACTGTGGCGGGAACATCAAGTTACCCCACTGAAGAAGGCCCAGTACAGCCTGAAGCAGAAGGATTCAGGGGCCCCAACTAGATATATCACTCAGAGGCTGAGACGGACCTAGAAAATCCAACATACATGCCACAAAAAAAATGTTAAGGTGAAAAACTTTAAAAATGAAATGGAGAAGTATTGTTGTAATGTTGTAACTGCAGAAAAATTGTTAATACACAGTATAACAGTTACAGCAAATTGTCCCTGCCTTTTATTCAAGTTGTCTGAATTATTTAAAAAAATATATAAAAGTATAGGTTAACAGAGTAGGTAGGCACTACTGAATATATTCACTAACGGTGCCCAATTTTAAAAAAAGTCATTTAGAATGGATAAGCACTAAAGGTTAACAGACACTTAATCTATGCTTATTCTATGTAAAATTGATTTCTAGACTCCAATACTTTACAGACATGTGAGAGATATTTAATTAACATAAGTAAATCATTCAAAACACTGTTAGGCTATGTATTAATTTAAGTATCATGGGAAAATATTTACTGCTTAAGTAGCTCAGTAATATAACGCTATGAAAGCATGTGTGTTTCCATGTAACAGAAATGCAAATCTAACAGTTTCAATGGTTTACATATATTAAAATGATTTCTGTCCCTCAGCCTTTCCGTCTAACTTTTTTCCCCAGCATTTCTGTGGTGTTTTTTTTTTTTTCTAAATTACACACTTGACTCACTCGGCATGCTGACATTGGTTTAGTTTTGATCAGGCCACATACCACAGTGTGCTCATTTGAACCTAATGAATATAAAGTGTTACTGAGAAAGTGTAATGGTGCTACACAATAGCACTTTGCAGATGGGCATCTGATAACCTCTAGTAATCACCCACTGGTGACTAAACAAGAATAATGACCCTATCAGCTAGACCAAGTGATAATTTGTTTTTTTTGTTAATAGAAATGAAAACACCTTCAATATGTAAATGTGAGATATTTCCTCACAAGTCATTTTTTTCTATGCTATAAAACCTGCACCAATAATATTGGATGAGACAGCAGCTCTGACAGGAGTTGGATGTACAGTAGTAGCCAATTGGCAGGTAATACAATTTCCAGAATCAAATTACAGATGCTGTTCAGAAGCAACATGGAATATTTTGGTGTTTTAGCAATAGTTTGCTGCAGAGTTTGCATAGTTTGGCACTCCTTGAAGACTCTAGAATCAGTATTCTTTGATGTCCCTGTTGCGGTCCAGGACACTAATGTACCATTAATGCCCCTCACAAACACACTTAGCTCTCTACCTCTACCCATGTTGTCATCAACCTCTTGTTAAATCGCTCTTTAGGGCCTACAGTATATTCCTAACTTATTTATAAAGTTTGCATTTGTCTCATTTGAAGTCTTCAAGATACATCACTTGTTCAGTTGATCAAATTTTTGTGAGAATCAATTCTCAATGTAGCATTCAATTCCACATAAACCCAACATAACTGCAGTTCATACAATATTTATTTATAACAGATATGGGAATATACATTTTTTCATTTACTTTTACAGGAGATGTAGGTGAATGGACACTAAACTCTTGAAATGTAGGGTAAGGACATAATTCTGGAGAGCCCAAGAGATTTTCAGAATTTCTGTGTTTTGTCCATTCAATCTGATATACAGGTTAAATAATGATAACCACAAAACAATGGAATGCAATGGAATACTCTCAAGAGCATTTGTGTTTGATATTTATTCTGTTGGTGTGTTTGTTTAAAACAAAGTCTTCTTAACATGGTTGTTCTCTCCTTAGAAGTTAGTTGTGCAGCAGCGCCGTGCAGTATCTCCGTGAAGTCTGTAGGCAAAAGCTTTCGTCGTTTCGGAGGGAGCCCATCTTCTCCGGGACAGCTTTGAAGATTGCATCACTGCATCTTCATTGAAGAACTTTGGAGTTTTATGAGTTGAGAGTGATGAGATGTTTTGAAGCAAGAGCAAATCCAGCGAGCAAATCTAGAGATCGAAAATCCTTGTTTTGAGTTTAAATAACATGATGTTTAGGCGTTCTCTTGTACTGTAAACGAGTCCCTGTCTGTCCTACCATTGGTTCACAGTATTTGATAAACAGTTGCGTGTCACACAAAAAGGGCGTGTTAGAAATGGAATAGATCCACCTATTTCGTTATCAAAGGATTTTACATTTATCATCTAAACCTCATATTCAATATAACTTTAGTTACATTCACTAGAGAAGTATATACATTTCAGTTTAATTTTCTATACAACATTATGATTACAAGCATATAAAACATATCATAATACAATCAAATGATAATATTAAAAAAAAAATAGTTATTAGTTTATAATATTAATTTAAAACCCAATAAACCCTTCAGGTTTATTGGGAAACTACTTAAAATAACTATTAAACTTGTGTCCACTTGTTGTGTAATTAAAAATGATTCTTAAAGCATTTTAACACAATAATGGTACAACTGCATAGTCACTGTTGCTTGGCTTGTTAAGTTTTATGACACCTTAGGAGACCAGAAAATCAGATAGCATTTTGGAAGGTAAGCTTCAAAGAGTTAAAACTACATTTTGCCTGTGCCTTGCTCTAATCAACAAGCTTTGAAGTAGACATGTTTAAGAATGTTCTGGAATCGATGTTAACAACCCAGTCACCACAGCATGTCACACAGACAACAGTCTGAATTAAATATCTGGGAATTATATTAAAATTAATTTAACCATGAATTTCCTTGACAACCTCCAGTTTTTCTATATTTATTTCTTGGTTTAGCTGTGTGTTTGATTTGTTGTGTGTGTGTTTTTTTTTTGTTTTTTTCACCCACTGCATATCCTGTGTAGACGGACATAAATTTTAAATTACACTGGAAAACTTGAAACTAAAAAAAAAATAGGTATTTGTGTAATCAGGTAGTGAGATGGCTGAATATCTACCCAAGCAACATTCGTTATATGGTTTCACAATCTGATTGTTAAATGCAAATGTAAATGTGGTTATAGAATTTCCAGTTTTGTGAATGGTTTACCTTAGCATTGGCTCTATTGTTAATCTTGTTAATGTCACCTGCATACTTGGAAAATATCATTGGAAAGTGAAATTGAGTTGATACTTCAGATATTGACAGCACATTTAAGCAGTTTTGAATGAGTTATAAATACCTGTATTGCAGTGCCTTTTGAGAGAGCCCTACTGCAGCATGCAGAGCAATCGAATCATAAGAGTCTGAATGTGAGACACAGGCTGAGTTAGTATGAGTATGTTTATAAATATGCTAACACAGAGACACCAGACTCTCTGATTATATAATACAATAGCTAACCATGCAGAGTTAACAAGGGGAAGTATGCTTTATTGAATAAAACCACAAAGTGTTTGAAAACCTCACAAAGCATAGGGCTGTTTAAAGTAAAATGATCTGACTTGTTGAAGGGGTGTAAAGGTAATATGTATGGAGCCTTTAGGTTGAATGTTGAGCTGTGTATTTTATATTATTAGTATTTAATATTCTTTGAAGAGATTGACTTGTTTTAACACTATGTGATTGGGTCCTAAAAGATACATCTCAAAGTGGTTAAATACAATGTTTAAATAAATAAGCAGACTGTGTTGTCCTGTGGTTAGGTGGAATAATAAAGTATATATAATTATAGGAACCATTTGTCATTTGCTATGTGATTCTTGTTCTCCTTGACACCAGAATGTCTGTTCTAGTGAAACACTGCATTAGCATTTGTTATGAGATGCCATTTTTGAGGGTCTGGATCTGTTTCATAATTTCATGCTGTTCTTCTGTTGCAGTAAAATGCCTTTCCTAAAGCAGAGCTCTACACTAACTTTTCCAGGTTGCCCAGAAAGAAATTTAGGTTGACTGAAAACGATAAATAAATAAACATTGCTATTTTCTTAAAATGTATTATTTAATTACCAAGCAGACACCCTGATCCAGGGCAACAGCCATTGAACATTTTATTGCTCTGTACAGTATCGCTTTCAGTCACACAGTGCATTTACATGAGCATAAGTATTCCTATATTTTTCAAAAAACTAGTTTTCGGAAAACTAACTCCAATATCAAAAGTCATGTAAACAGTTTTTGCAAAACTTATTAAAATAGCTTACTGCGTATGTGCACATTTTGATCGTTTTCTCTTGTATGTGGTTTTAGAAAACAGAGTAAATAATAATAATCTGCAGTCAGTCTGCATGCATCTATTGGTCTAGTTAGGGATAAAGTAATACATTTGTTAAAGTCCATATGTATTTGTTAATAGCCCATAGTGAAGTAGCAAATGTTTTCCCCTCTTTAAAATGGCGTGAGAATTTTAAACGTTTAAATGTCTGCAAAAGAAACTGATAATATAGAATATGATGAGCTGTTGGAAAGGCTGATTGCACATTGTGGGGAATCTGACTAGAGGTATAGGATAGTAATCTTTGAATTTAAGACCTGACACTTCGATAAAGCACTTGAGTTATTGGATTGGTCTCTTTTCGATTTCAGAAATGTCCGGTCTTCAAATTGTACTTTTCAGCTACTACAGTACTTTGCATGCGAAAATATCCTGCGTTTTCCAAAAACTTCAATCCATGTTTACAGTTGAATTCGAATTAGATTTTCTATCGTTAAACATGAAAACACAGAAAAGTGACATTTTAAGAAAATCAGTTTGCATGTAAACATACTGACATATATGTTCCATCAGTTCAGACTTTCATATAGTCTTACCAACGAGCCCTTTCCCTTGCTCTCCACCATCTCTTAATTGCACCATATTTATTCTGGCTTGGTCCATTCATGAATATGAATATTCATTTTTAAAGCATGTCGACTGAAAGTAAAGACCTCCAGTCACTTTTCACTCACTTCACACAACTGAATCATTTTTTTAAATGTTTTTCTTAAGATGGTAGTTTAAATTAAGGAGCACTGTGTCACATTTTAAATTACTGTCAGTGGAGCTAACTCTTCGATCTGAAACAAGAACAAAAATATTGATTGGAAAAAGAAATGGTGATGGTTACTTAATACATAAATGTAACACAAAAGCAACATAAGATTTAGTCCTACATGAGCAAGAAAACAGAATTGATATTGTCATGACCAACACTTGTTTTTTGTCAGGTTCTGATGTAAAAAAAAAAAAAAAAAAAAAAGATTAAAAAAATCTATAACTTTTGTATAACTAGTGCTGCGTGGGTAAACTAGGAACATTAAACAGTGACAACAAATGAAATTTATTTTTTCAAGGAGGCATGATTAAACACAATGTATGTTTATTATATTAATACTATACTGTATGCTACATTGGTACAATGCTTATAGGGAGGTCAGCGCTATGTTGTAGCTTAATTACAAAATGTATGTCTACTTCAGTAAATAAAATAATGCTATTATTATCAGTTAGGTTTGCCTTAAAGAGCTATGCTTGTGCAAAATGTGGGGATCCAGGAGATTAGGGTGGGGTGGATTCTTTTTGTTAGGAAGACTAAATAGTTTTCCAAGTTCAAATTTCATGCTGTGGTTTCTTCCATCTTTGAACTTATACACAACGATCCTCCTAACTATGCCTCCAGTATAATACCCTACACTCTCCTTTTTCTGAACTGCTCATTTGAAATCTTAAGCAGAAATGATCTTGTTAACAAACAACTATAAGCAGCCCATTAAATTATCTGGCACACACTACTGGAAAATAATAAGTGTACGCTTCAAGCTGCACTGCAGGATAACTGCAGTGGAGTGTGGCTTGCCTTGAGTTACCATGCATTTACTGAGTGTACAAGCACCTGAGTTAATGTTGGGAGCTATTGGCACCTTACTTAACATCAGGCAGCGCCACAATTTCTATTCACCCATATAGAAAAATATATATAAATATCATATAGGAATTTTGTATGCTATGTACAGAAACTATATAACATGTATGTTTGATTTTAAAATATACAGTGCCTATATTTGCTCCCCTTGGACATTTTCAGTTTGTTGTGTTACAACCTGAAATCTTGATGAGTTTCAAAGGGATTTTTTTTTCCCTTTGATTTACACAACCTACTCAACACTTTCAATGTGTGAAAAAATGGGGGTGTGAAAAAACAAATCAATTAAAAATAATAACCTGAAAAGACTTAATTAGATAAGTATTCACCCCCTTTGCTATGACACTCCTAAATAAACTCAGGTGTAACCAATTGCCTTCAGAATTCACACAATAAGTTAAATGGAGTCCATCTGTGTGCAATAAAAGTGGTTCACATGATTTCAGATTAAATACATCTGTCTCTGTAAGATCCCACAGTTGGGTAGTGTATTCAAAGCAAAGATACTACCATGAAGACCAAGGAGCTTTCAAAACAACACAGGGATAAAGTTGTGGAAAGGCACAGATCAGGGGAGAGGTATAAAAAGATTTCAAAGGCATTGAATATCCCTTGGAGCACAATCAAGTCGATCATTAAGAAGTGGAAGGTATACGGCACAACCCAGAATCTGCTTAGAGCAGGCCGTCCTCCCAAAGTGAACAGCAGGTAAGAAGGGCATTGGTCGGAGCAGCCACCAAGAGGACAATGACAACTGTGAAAGACCTACAGCGTTCCATGGCTGAGATGGTAGAAACTGACCATGTGTCAACAATAGCTGAAGTACTCCACAAATCTGGCATGTATGGAAGAAAGGCAAGAAGGAAACCATTTCTGAAAAAAGCCCATGTAAAATCACACTTGGAATTTGCAAAAAGGCATGTGGGAGACTCTGAAAAGATGTGTCAAAAGATTCTGTGGTCCAATGAAACAAAAATTGAACTATTTGGCCTAAATGCAAAACATTATGTCTGGCGCAAACCCAACACAGCACATCACCCAGGTAACACCATCCTTACTGTGAAGCATGGTGGTGGCAGCATCAAGCTATGGGGATGCTATTCATCGGCAGGGACTGGGAAGCTTGTCAGGGTAGAGGGCAAAATGGATGGAGCTAAATAAATGCAAATCCTTGAGGAAAACCTGCTTCAGTCTGCAAAAAACCTAAAACTGGGATGGAGATTCACCTTTCAGCAGGACAATGACCTCAAGCACACAGCTAAAGTGACACTAGAGTGGCTTAAAAACAAGAAAGTGTTTTTTGTCAGGTTCCGGACTTGAATCCGATTGAGAATCTGTGATAAGATTTGAAGATTGCTGTCCACCAACGATCGCCATCCAACTTGATAGAGCTTGAACAATTTTGCAAAGAAGAATGGGCGAATATTGCACGATCCAGATGTGCAAACCTGGTAGAGACTTACCCCAAAGGTATTGACTCAGGGTGGTGAATACTTAAATAACCAAGGCATGTAGCTGATACACTGCACCCATGAATTATTTCAATATGTTTAATAATAAAACAGCAATCATTTTATTTAAATCCATATATGATTTATACAGATTTACTTATATGAATCATGTATTTGAAGTATGTGTTTTAATAGTTAAACTAATAAGAAAATATATTAGTTTACAACATGAACTATATGGTATAAGGTATATTTACATGTAAGTGAAGTTATAAGAAACTTGACAGAATAAACTGTTGTGCATTATGTAATTTATACAAATATGCTTATATGAAACATACCCTATTTTACTATGTCTTCCTTGTATGAAAGTGTTTCATTAAACAGAACTCATATGGAACATACTTAGTGTGTGTGTATATATATGAACACAGTATGTTCCTATGTTCCATATGAGCAGACAGTGGCAGTTCAAATACAACATGTCTGTGTAGACCTAGCGCCCTCACAAAAAAACATTAATAGAAAGAATTACTAGCCTCCATTGTTTTTTTTTTTTTTAATTACTTACATTTTATTACTGTTGCACAATTTATACAATTACATAGAATTTGAATGCATCCATGTTACAATTCTTCTTTTTTACTTTTGAATCAATGAGTTGTGGTACGGTATGGAAGAGAGACTGGAATGGCAATGAATGCAGACATTTTATTTGAATTTTTTTTCCATTTTCACTTGACCGAAAGACAGAACTACAGGTGCACCCAACCACGGACATGCATTAACTTGTCAAGATAGAAGAAAGAGACATTAACAAAGAGCAAGAAGAATATTTATATACATATAGATAAATCTAAGTGGACTATATATGTCCCAAATTAAAGACACTAGAGTGATAGGAAGAAAGAGAAAGAGAAACCAATTCTACTTTCAAATTGGCACTGTAAGACTGGAATGCTTCCGTTCTAATTGTGTTTGAATGTGATGGTTATTACCTGTGTAAAACAGGCAGACAAAACATAAGTAACAATACAAAAAAAAACAAGATCTGATTGCCTTAGCACTGACCCAACAGGCAGAGATGAAAATATAGAAACCTTAAGGGTCTTAATGGTACTGGCAGAGTGCATATACGGTTAGTAGATTCTACCTCTTCCATTTCATTTTCAGGCATCTGCAACAGGAGTCCAGGAAAAACAATAATTTCTTGTTAACCGAGACATTTCCTGATGAAACTTCAGGCTGAGGGGGTGGTGTGGTATTCCATTGGACATGAAAGGTGGTGTGGGTAAAACGGACTTTGATCAAGTTCGTTTGTACAGCAGAAAGAGAATGCAGGTTTTTTTGTTGTTTTTTTTGTTTAAAAGAAGCTGTCCATTATTCTTGAACTGCTACGGTTTTATCCTGGTTAGCAAGGGGAACCTCTGTGGCTTTAACTTCCTGTGCTGGGACGGCACTGTCGGTGGCTACAGGGGTTGAACTAGGTGCTACTTCCTTGGCTGGGGCCTCCTTGGGAGGAGGGGCTGAGGCAGTGGCAGCGGCAGCAGGAGCTGCTTCCGTGGGCTTTGACTCTGGGGCTGGTGCCTCACTTTTAGCTTCCTGGGCTACTGGAGCAGCGGGGGCCTCAGTCTTTTTGGCCTGGACCTCATCCTTACTGGCACTCTTCTCTTCTGCTATGGGTGGTGCAGGAGCCTGGGCTTTTACATCTGCACTAGGCTCTGAAACAGCAGGGGCAGGGGCCTCGCTAGCTGGGGGAGATACTGCAGGAGTTGTCAACTTCTGCTCTTCCTGCTTGGGTATGGCCTGCTCTGTACTCTGAGGGGGCTCAGCCTTTGGCTCAGAATTGGCAGCTGTCTTCTCTCCCTCAGTCTTAGATGGCTCCTCCTTGTTCTCTGCCTCGGTATCCGTCTGGTTGGCATCAGGCTTGGAGTCTTTATCTGTTTTCTCATCTGTTCCTTCTTTAATCTCCGCTGCTGCCGGGATCTCCTCCTTGTTCTCTTTCTGTGCCTCTCCTTCTGCCGTTGCCCCTTCAACCTTAGTGTCCTTGTCTTTTGCTTTCTCGTCATTCACATTATATCCCTTCTTCTTCTTGCTCAGCTTGCCTCCCATGTTCCTTATGTCTGTAATGAAAGAGAAAATAACCCAATCAACACACTGAAAAATGGGAATGCCCTGGCTTTTTATGTGGGTCTGGGTAATACTAACGTTTTACTTCTGTGGCAGGGCAAAAGCCCTAAAATGTAAATAGTGTGTGTGTGGAAATGTAAGGTTGGCAGGGATGGGGTTAAATCTGTCCCTGCCACCAATCACAGGTGTAGTCATTCCCCAGTGAGGTAATCGAGTGCTAATTGGGGAGTGGCCACATGTATAAAAAGAGGGTGGGGGGGGGGGGGGGGGGGGTTGTTGGGTGAAGGAGGCAAGTGGTCTGTGTATACTGTGATCCATGAGCCTTTAGTGAAGGCGACTGCCCAGCCTAAAGATAACTGATTTTGTTCCGGGTTTTTGTTTAACCCCCCCCCCCCCCCCCCCCCCATTTTTTTTTTTTTTTTTTTTTTTTTTTTTTTTTTTTTTTTTTAATTCCCACACACCCTATTTACAAGTAGAGCTTTCACCCTGCCACAGCTTCTCAGGGAATGAAAAGTTCAAAACGAACCTTTTTCCTGTTATATCAAGGTTAGGCAGCGTAAATCAAACTATAAAACATCTTTGCATTTCTGAGCTCTTATTTATCTCACATTTAAGCAACAACGTAACTTTCCCATGAAGTAATTTGAATGTGGACAATTATAACACAAACTCCAATACAATAAAAACACAACTTAATATAACTATATCATGTGTTTCTGAAATACTGTCTCTGTATGCATGCAATAACAAGAAACATGTGAGATGCTAGATGTTGGAAAACATGGATCGAGAATTGATTAGCAGTTTGCTACGCACGTGGACTGACAGAGCTATACTGGTGTTCTTTTCTGAAAAGAGACTAATATTGCAGATAGCAGACTGTTTGGTTCAAATTGCATGTACTGCTAACAATTGATAGAGACGTTGCGTCTACAAGCTTTTTGCCCAGCATTGACTGCAAGCTAAAAAGATAACAATGCTGTGGACCAGAAGGGGCCAGGCTCTAAGACTTCAGAGAGATCGAAAGAGATAATGCCACTGGGATCAAAGGGTCTCAAGAAGATAACAAAAGCCAGATGTATGGACCTTTTGGTCACCAGGGAGCTGAAGAATGGGTCGTCAGAGGTCGTCACACTAGACTACACACACAGACACACACACACACACACACACACACAATAAATTAAATATATGGTGACAGAATAATGTGTTGTACCTTTGCTATTGGTTAAGTGTCAGAGAAAGAGGAGGTGGACCATCTATACAGAAGGGTATTTAATGTCATGCAAACATTGTAATGATGAGTATTCTGTTTGTCCTGTACCTGGGACCAGACTCCCTGCATATTTCAATAAACCTAACAACTAATTGAAGAAAATGACTCTTTTTTCTTGAATCTACTTACTCACCATCCATTTTGTTAAGTGCCATCACTAGAGATTGAACGTCTATAGTGTCTTAAAGAATAAGTAGTGGGGGTTCCGAAAAATATACCATTAGATGTCCCAACGTGTTGCTGCAACTGTTTAAATAACGTACCTTATTTTTTCTTTTCATTGTTAACATCCTGACAATTTTTTACACTTAACTTTAAAGTCTGTTTCAAAGCTCTTTTCAAAATGGATGCTCAAACACGAGTGAAATATGATTAAATAATACTGTTTATAATTATGTAGTAATATGTTTTAGTAATAGTTGTCTAGGTAACATAAAGAATGACTGTTCAATCGAGTATTGAGCAGTGAACCCTTTAAAAAGACAGCATGATAATACATTGGGACGGTAGTGATGCCAGTTGTGGTGGTTGGTTAATATTATTCTGTTTCTAAAACCAGTACTAACTGTCATACAATTTAAATTATTTTCTCTCTGAACCCTAGAACATCTGTTATGAATAAAAATAATAACAGAAATTGAAGATGCAGTGCCAGTCATGCATAGCACAATTGCAGTACAGTTTTATTCACAAGGATTTCTCAGTTCCCTAAGCACCAGGGCCCACTAGCTTGTCCTGAAGCCTTAATTAGTAGACAAATCCTGCAGTGGTATCCCCAATGATCAAATATAAATGTACTAAACTGTGGAGCGTTACATGCCCTTTACTACATGTATAGCATGAGACAGGTAACAGTCACTTGAGAGTTGACATTTCAGTATTATGTTTTCAACTGTTTATATTTCACACAAATAATATAAAAAGCAAAAGTACCAGACCGACGCTGGTTATTAACAGATGTCTGATCTCTTGTCTTTTGAAGAGAAAATCATCTGGTACTTTGCACCAAAATGTTGATAATACATTTTATAGGTTTTTTTTTCTCTTTAATTGGGCACCATAGAGTATGCATCCCATTTGTTTGCAAGTGGAAATTGTTTCAGAAAGGGGCAGTTAAATATAGTCTCTAGATATAAGCTCATTGTGAAACCCGTACTGGCAATGTTTTGTCAGCCTTTCGTTTTCAGTCATATTTGCCCATTAATTCATCTTTGACGTTTATAATACACTCCCAGCCTCTTACTGACACTTCAAACAGATTTGACTATAATCTGATACATTTATACAAATATTTTAAGCAGTTCATGCACTCTTTGTTCACATTCTTACTTTTGCGATTATGAGGACCCACTGGTTACAAGTGACCACAGGTAACTTAATTCATTGGGAATAGCATTAATTTACTGGAGGGAGTGGGTGAAAGCTGGACTGAAATAAAACTAAAACAAGGCGAAACATCAAAAAAAAAAAAAAACAACATTATATGAGTTTTCATATTTAATACATTAAATACATTAATACATTTAAATGCTTCCGGACCAAGTCAAAACTGCCCAGATCGGGTACTAAAACAATGTGAAACGACTTGGAAACTACAGCACTCTATTAATCCGTCTGTATATTTGTGTGTACATATGATTTGTAAACAGCAAATACTGTAGTAATTTCCTTTAAAAGAAAATATTTACACAATAAACCACTTGAGGAAATATTTCTAGCATAAGGTATAGGCTACATAAAACCATAAACCACAATGTAGTTTACAAATAACTTTTTTTAGCTTGTATGCGACAAACTCTACAATCTAATAAAATTAAAATAAAATGCACATACATGTCTAGCTAACAATCTCCATAACAATTACCTTAAAATTACACAACATACAGTATATGTAAAAAATGAGTATATCAAAGTGGCCTTTAAAATAAAACATGAAACTAATTATTCTACAGTAGTGATTAAATAGTGCTTGTACTTCTTGTTAAAATGGAGGCATTCTTGCACAGCTCCCCACAGCACTCTGTTTTGGATGGTGTGCGCTGCTCTGAGGAAAACAGTTTTTAGGAAACCTTTTTTGGTGCACCAGGAAATTACATCAGAGGAAAAAAAACTGGTGTTTACTGCAAAGTTTGTTATGTATAGTAAAGAAAACTGAGGTGTTTGGATGCAAGGGAGATCTATAATGATTTTAATCTTCAAAACGCAAGAGACCGGAGATTACATCCAAGAAAAGGGGAAACGTGCAAAAAACAAAGATAAGCACAACCAAAGTAAACTCCCATACCTATCCATATTCACCTACATCATAAGACCTGGGCAATTTAATAAACTTAAATACTTTTCAGTCCAAATTGTTTTCCTGGTTTCCCTAAGGATTATCAGACCTATTTCCCCTCAGAAGTCTGAAATTTGTAATTATGTGTCAATCTTGTGTTATTATTTATACAGTCATTTTCATTTCAGTAGTTTATCAACTAGCATTGCTAATGAAAATATTTTGAAATATACTTAGTAATGCAACTGTTAAAAAGAGGAAGTTACAAAACCATACAGGAAGCAACTGTCCTTAGCTGCAACTTGCATTTGACTTGGTATCATCTTTGTTAAATTATTCACGACTACAAATACTAAGCATTCAGAAAAATGTATGACACTATTATTAGATTAATACTGGTGTGTGTGTGTATATATAACGGACCATAAGTAACAACCTACAAGAATGGGTTTATACCTGAGGTACTTACATCTGAATTTCCTGTGTCTGTTTCTACTTCTGTTTTCACAAATGAAACTGCTGTCAATTTCCTGGCAATCGCATGCTTTCTTGATCATTTTTAGAAAACAGAGACAGATAACTTCCTGACAAGCCACTGTTTAAAGGTCCTGGATTACCCAACAATTGGTGAAGAGAACATACTAAGTAATCTAGTAGCAATGAAAAAATGCAAAATACAACAGTGAAAAACAATCAGACAGCAGGTGGCAAAACCACATGTTAAAAATGTACATCGTTTAAAGTCATTTTCAATAAATTTCAGTGATTACATTGACAGGGCCTCTTGAACCTTAACATGACCATACTAGCTACAATACTTCTCAATGACTTCCTGCCATAAAGAATATAAAAAAATAAAAAAACCACCAAAAAACTCCCTTAATTCTCTAAAGTTCAACATCCTGTTTCCTCCATTCTTTTAACCTATTAGTAAGCAGCATACTGTACTGTTTGTAACAGATTACAGGAACCCGTCGCACATCTAATTGTGTTGGGACCAGAGTAAGGGCAGATATGTAAAAAGTCGGATGAATGAATCCTGTTTTAAATATCATTATACACAGCTGTAACAATTACTATATTCACACAATTATTATTTTGAGATTCAGCTCTTATTAGATAGCTCCCCTAAATCCCTTGTTTAGAAATATTCAGGGTATTAATACTTGTAACAGAGTACATTCAATAGACGTAATCAAGGCACATCAGATGCATTTGAATAGTCTGTGTGGTCCCCCATGAGCCACACATGAGGTCGTTAGGGGATCATCAACGCATTGAATGGTGTTCACAGTGAGACGGGCTGCATCTTGTACAACTGAATTATATTTTTGTGGCTAAATAATTATAGAAACGTGTTATACTCCATCCAGAGACAATTATTATTAAACTTCTCTTAATATTACATATTTTAGAGACATGAATAATATGATTGATGTCTGTTATTAAAAAAACTTTTTTTTATTAAATAGTAATTCCAAACATAACACCATCAATTTCATGGAGGCGTGGAGAATAAAAGTTGAAAATCAGAATGTCATGTTTTGTAGTTTTTAAGCTATTATCATTTTTGTAAAATAAATGCTGCTTAGCTTATTTGCATGCGTGTCGCTGATGTCACTGACGGGCAGAACAGTCAGGCCTGAGGTTTTCTCTCTCCTGTAGCAGTGTCCCCTGACTCGTGTTTTCCCGAAGGTGGTTTTGACAACTTTGATATTGGGATTATAGACACTGTTATAAAAGTATGTCTTTAAAGTGACATACACCCAAATATTTTTTTAAACGCCACACGCTTCGGAGGACAGTGCAGGGGTGGTAGTGGTGAGCCAAGCTTAAATAATAATTGGATATTCTTAATTGAGAGAATTTTTTTTTTTTTTTTTTTTTTAATTGCCGACTACTAAATAATTTTTAAAAAAAAAACACGGTCTTAGCTAAATATCCTTCTAAAATATATGTTCTCAGTTCTATTTTTAACAATTTTGTAGAAGATTGTGGCCTACCCTGCTAAAATTTCTATCAACTGCCGATGGCAAGAGCGAGCTGTTATTGGATCTGCGCATTACCTGGTTTCTACCTGGAAACCAGCTGGTACGGTATGTATAACTCCAGCGCAGATAACTTAAGATTAATTTAACAATGTAGAGAATAAATATTTAGATTTCAATTTACAGCAAAGGGACTTTAAATAGTGTTTTTTTTTTTTTTTTTTTTTTTTTTTTTCCTGAACAATTGGTATTGGTTAATTCACAGTGTATTACAGATTAGCAGGGGTTAAAGCCAGCACTAACTAATAGTCTCCATTGCAGCAAAAGAAAGTTGAACTAAAGGAAATGCTTCTGTTTACAGCTGGTTTACCTTTCCCCTAAAGCTGCTAGCCTTGACCAGGCTCCTGTCAGCAAGTGTCCACCGTACACAATGATTGCACTTCCAGCTTTGAGGGATTTGGCAATTCTCCTGCACAGGATCATGTTGCCAGGTGCGCTCTACACTGCAGGGGCACTTTCTTTTCTTACCACTCACACTAGCAATCATTCAAAAATCATTGAAGTAAAATTTTTTTTTTTTTTGAAAAAAATATGTTTTCAAAACCAGACACAAAAGCATACCGACATACTAACAATATACAACTTTAGAATTAAACAGGCAATTATAGAAAGAGTAGATAATAGCCCTTCATTCATATCACTAGTAACAGAAGTTTGTCACCTCCCATAAATTTGATAGTAGAAATGTTGTGCTGTTGTTCATTAAAGTGTATTGTGACTATAGAGTTTATATCCTTGTTTCTAACTGCATTCGTGTTTTAACACATGTGAATTGGACGTTCCCTGGTAGTCTTGTCAACATAACAAAGATAACAAGGGCATTTCAACAAGTACACAGCATACTTTGATACACATGTAATCCTCTCCCTTTCTTTAAATTGCATATTAGTTTTAGGATGTGTAATTGTATCACTTTTAATCATTGCGTTGCAACACGCAGAGTTATAACATGTAGTAAATTAAGTCAAATGTGTTTCAGTTAATTGTGTCTTTAAAAAGCTTCAATGAAATTATTTGGTATTCATAAAACTCATGTTTAATTAATTCCCCTGTTTGCAAGAGACATTCTGATAGACCAATTTAAAAGTTTCTCCATAATCTACTGGCTATTTTCCAGATCTCTACTAGACATAACTCAAATAGTACATTAAGCCCATCCTACTGATTCAAAAAATGCTATACAAACAAAAACTTATTTCCATCCCTGCATTTGTACAATTACCACAAAACCAAATACTAAGTTTTTCCAGTAATCTAATGGTCAGTCTGAAGGAGATAATTAAACACTTAAAAATAAAATCCAATGATTAAAATCCAATATTAACGCAAGACAATGCAGGTATTTAAAGAACACTTAAAAAAAATTGAATTCAGTATTGTAAGACTAGCATAAAGAGGATTTCAAAAAAGTACTAGACAACCAATTTTATTTACCAACACTGGGTTATTTTGACTCCTGATAAAATCTATCCTGTTGCTTTCTCCATCTGCCATTATTGGCAGACAATGACTATAAAAACCTGTAAAAGAAGATCTTTCAAACATTGCATCCAACTACAGAACAAAATCCTACACCCTGCTACAAAAGGTCCTATTTATATTCATCTCTCCATGTCCACACAGTTTTGCAAGTAGGGGCTCAGCAGGGTCATATGCCAAGATTCTATAAGCCCATCCCATGACAACCTTTTGCAGATCAACAGGAGCTTTTGGACTCACTAAAAACACATTTACCTATCCTCTGTATGGCACAGGCATCTTCTGCTTGGATTCAAACCTCCAACCTCTCTTCTGCATGGAATATGGAAACCACATTATCAAATTATAGGGTACCGTTAGATTTTAGCCAAGGAGTTTCCATAACACTGAAAACATGAAGTTGACATTTGAAATGGTTCGCAGTGGCAGGTTTACAAAATACATAAACTTCCCATACAAGGTTCCATAATTAGTTTGTTGAAACAAATGTATGTTTGTAACATGAAACAGAAATTAAATAGAAATATATTTTTGGTTTAGGAATGTTTTTATAGTTGAGATCAGTCAAAAAAAAAAGAAATTATTTGCATGACAGTGCCACTTAAAATAGGGTAGTACTTGACAGCACTTAATAGTATTTGAACGTTTTTTTAGCCAAAAGATTGTCTACTTGACTTACCTCAGAACGGATGCATTGTCACTGTAAATTTTGATAATTTTACCCTTCTTATAAAAGTTTGTGATATACCATGGAATCATATAGTTTAGTACACAGCATACATATCAAAAAACTAACTTATTTCATATAAAGTAGTCATTCATAACAAAAGTATTCCCACACCTGCTTTAGTATTTTGTGTGTCCTCCTTGTGCTTTTATTACAGCTTTCACACATGTATGATAATTCTTAACCAGTATGTTACATCTTGTTTCTTAAATATTCCTTCAGCTCTGATAGACTGGATACACAACACTTGGCTATAGATTTTTCAAATCAGTACAAAATATTTCTATTGGCTTGCTCTCTGGTGATTTCGAAGGCCATTCCAGAACTTTTATCTTTGTTTTATTCAAGAATTCCAGAGGTGACAAACATATGCTTTGTGTCATTGTTGTGCTGGAAAATAAACTGTCTGTCAATCAGCCTACGAGCAGATGGGATGATTTTACTTTGTAGACTGTTTTGATACATGGCTGCACTCATTTGACCTTCAATCACATGAATGTCTCCAGTCCCTGAACTGCTATATCATCATTGAACCACCTCAATGTTTACCTGTAGGTTTTCTTCATTGAAAGCTTTCCCTTTTTTTCTTCAAACATACTGTGGTCCATTTTTGGGGAAGGTTCTATTTTAGTCTTGTTGAAGAATACTTCCGATTCCTGTTCACAGTTTGTTTTAAGAATTTTGCGACAGGGTAGAGTCACAGCCCAAGTTGTTACCAGCAGGAAAGAGACCCAGTGACACTAAGCGCAGGTTTGTTTACAATACAAACTCAAACAGGAAAAAAATAAACTGGTACGAGGGCCAAAATAAAATATAATGACTGTTTGTTAAATTACTGTGTATTTTGGTCATTGTCATATTAATTAGTGGCCAAAGTTCTTGTATTTAACATGTCTTAACTTATCTTGTATTAAGTGTAGGGGGCAAATACTTTTGTCTGTGACTAACTGAATTTTAATACATGGTCAATTGCATATCAATACATACTTCTTTAGGCCACATAAAATAACATGTTACTACAATAAACACAAAAACTATGACTCAACAAGAATTATAGGCAACATATATGACATGCCAGTTGTTATTATGGGTTAACTGTAGCCACATATTCATTTAAACATCCTCAATAAGCTCACAGCGGTATGTTAGCCTCTGGAATCTAAACTGCTGAGACTGTTTTTCTCAAAGACTGCAAACTGCTAACAGTTCTGTATTGAATGCTAAACAGATTCAGACAACAATTCAGCCAAGCTGATCACTGTTCCAACATCAGATCTGTAAAAATTCCCCCAGGAAATACTTGGCTTGCATGCCAATAGCTATGAAGAAGTATTTCAAGCATTTTAAAATGACATATCTTTGTGTTTAGTTTTCTCTCCCCATACACATATTCCAACCACTTTACAGTAAGTTAAAGAGCGTTACTAAAAAATATGGTAACAATTAGGTAATTAGTTTAGCATTACCGAGTGCGGCAGGGATGAGGTTAAATCCTGTCTGTGCCAAAAATCACAGGTGTGGTCATTCCCTAATGAGATTATTGCTGCTAACTGAGGAATGACCGCCTTTATAAAAAGGGAGGAAAAATGCCAGTGAGTGGGTGGTGTTCGGAGAAGGAAAGTGTTTGACTCTTTATTTTGGCCCTTGTGCCGTATTTGTTCGTTCATTATTGTTTTGTCCTTCTGTGGGATTAATAAACACGAGCTTTAGCATTTAAACTGCAGCTTTGCATCTTCTGAGTCTCCTCCCTGTTGGCAACAGCTACCCTGCCACAGCAGGTAATTAATGTGCTGCATTCCTATGCAGTACATGCCTTGTAAATTTACACTAATTGTTCTCCCTCTGAGTGCTGTGCATGAGCCACACCTTGGCTCTGTATTGGAAAAGAGGACCATTTAAATTTTCTGAACAGGATACACTGAAAAATCAAACATCCTTCTAAAAGAAAGTGACTGTCACTCATGGGAAGATGGCTGCTTCAGTAATATATTAGCAACATACCTCCACAACTTAGTAGAAAACCATACAGTAACCGTATCATGAAAAACCTACAGCTGCCACTGCAATGTAAAAATGTAATTAAATACAATATTATACAATACTAGTTACACTAAGGTGGGAGGCATGGAAAAACCAAAATGTAGGGTTTTTATCATGTTTTTTTCCTGTTTGATAAAATAGCATAAACAAACTTTGTATAATGCCGAAAATTTGTGCTTTGACGAACATAGGATTTTCATGTTCGGATATTCAATCATAATTTAAATATTAATTTGAATATTCGTTAGTTTTCAAAAAGTAATAAAAGCCATTATATTGCTCTGAACGCAAGCAGAGACAGCATAGCAGCAGGGCCAGGGGACGTGGCCCCTGTCTGTGTGCTTTAATTTTAGCAAGACCTTACAACATGTGACACGTTAAAATAGAAAAATATCCCAGGAGTTAAGAATACATTGTGTAGGCCTTACTTTCACCAGTGAATAAACTACAAACCAAAGGATGTTAAACAGCAGTTCAAGTTAAACATTGTTTTCTTTATTAACAAAATAAATAGTATAAAGTTTCATCCCACGCCTTTGCCGTTTCTTCACAGTAAACAGTGGCCATAGACACGTTTTCAAAAAGTAATAACAGGTATGTTGTTTTTAGCTGGTTTATATACATAGTGTTATTGTTTTATTATTTTCAGAAAATATACCTTTACCCATGTTGGTAAACAAGCCCTTATTTATCAAATCAAATGTCCTCTGTTTGCTAAGTACCTACTAGGAACCAAATCAGGAAAACATATATTTCAGGTCAGTGAAAGGGCACAGTGAGAGAGCATTGTTATGTAGGCTACTTTAACATGCAAACTAATTTCCACAAAATAAAGGTTTGGTGAGGTGAGCGCTGTTGGCAGTGTTAATGATATGATAGTAAAAGGATTCTAAAATACCTGCCAATGGGTGTAGCATTGAGGCCTATGAACTGTCATTGCTTAGTCTAAATTAACAAAAGCACAAAGACCATGATTACATTTGTTTTACTTACATTAAAATCAAGTAGTATGTTGTGGCAAAGTGGTAGGTAGTACACAGGTGTAGAGATGATGCAGGGTTTCATACAATGGAGGACAAAGTACTGGTGAAATGATTATTTATTTTTGTAATCCAATGTCACTTGACAACAGTAAATAATAACAAGGATAACTAGCAATACACCCCTGGTGTATTGCACAGTTTATTTAAACACAGGGTTCAGTCCCCAATAATACACACGATACAAACACGACACCAAACACAAACACCATCAAAAGTTCAGAGTGAGTGCAGTGAATTTTGGTGGTGTAAAACACATCTGGTCTTAAACGACAGCTCCCGGATGTGTTAGCCGTCTATAATATACACAGAGTGCAATTAATACGGTGAACAAACAAAACACGAAACACTCACGATACAAATTTACGGTCCTTCACCGGTTCTTTCGCAACCATAACAAAGGAACAGATCAACTTGCTATGTCTTCTTATGTACCATTACTCACGCCCCCTTGGTAAATGATTGCAACCGCTCCTCCAATCCACGGCTGCCACATTGATTCCCTTCCAGGTCGATGACTTGGTGTACCGTAGCTCTGCCCCCTTTCTAGTTGGCCAACTTTAACCTAGCCGTGGGAATGAATTGTCTGGCCATCCAGTTCAGGGCGCTCTGTTCCCTTTATACAGCTCCCTCACAGGTCAGGAGGGAGATTTATCACCAAGAATCATTCTGTCTTTGTCACATATGTGCACTTGCAAATCTGAGTCCAAAAAAAGTTGTATCATATTCTGTAATCCTGGTAAGGCTACACCGGAGTGCCAAACTAAGAGGTATAAGAATCCTTTAAATTGAAACATTATGCCAGCCTTGACATTCTGTCATTTGTTTTTTGAAGACAACCTACATAGATAAGATTGTAAGAAATCGCAAGTAACGATCAAATCGTGCTGGCAGGAATCTAGCATGGGTGAAGATCAAGCACGGCGTCCGGAGTTGCAAAACTATCAGATCACTAATTTAGTTTATCATTGGCTCTCTGCTTGAAGAGCAATGATGTTCTTTATTAATTTTACCTTTCACTAAGGTATTATTTAGGCTACTGGAAATACACATTGTGACATAGTCCACCGCTGGGATAATAAAGGCTGAGTGAAGACAACCAGACCACAGATGAAATTCTGGTTAAACTGAATTACTCATGGAATAATGAGGAAAATGTTTGTATTCATTAGCAAAAAAAACTAGCGCTGCATAAAATCATGGGAAAACAAAAAGTAATTTTGTTTAATGTACAGTATCCATTTTCAAATAGCCATAAGGAGGGCTTTACCATCTGGTAAGGCCCATCTCGTTATGTTAAATGGTGGTCTTACCAGTAAAGCCCTTTTCGTCGGGTTCTATTGCTTATATGAGGCAAAAGCAGACATGTCAAGTCTCACGCATTTGCCCGTTATCTCACTCTCACGAAGAGCTTATTAGTTTAGCAGTGCTTCCAATACATTCAAATTTAACACAGAGCCCAAAATGGACCTTGTGTATTAATTTCTGAACTGTACCATTGCCAGGCAGCCATCAAGGGGAAAAAGACGTGATGGCATAATAACTTTGATTTGCCTCTGTACCAGTTTTGGATCTCATGATCTGCTTTTATTTATTTATAAATTCTTTACTCTATATGTGAGAAAAGTGAAACAGCCCCTGAACTTTAAAATTATAAAAATGCAGTTGGTGTTTCACTTATTTTGCTGTTATTTTTTAAACAAGGGCACAATGTAATTACAATAATTGGAAGAAAGACATACATCCATCAATACTATTTTTTTTTTTTTTTTTTGGTTCAGTAAGATTGAATTTTGATACAGTCTCTGTATTTGGTTTAATGGTACAGCTTAGATTAAAACTGTCCTGGTTTTTGTCATTTCAACACACACCTTCAATACTGACACACACCCTCTGGAAAAAGTCTTGCCGTCTTCTGCAGAGAGCAAGTGAATACTTCAGCATGCCACAGTGAGTGTTATTTGCTATTCTAATAACAAGTCAACTTATATTCTTTGTGTGATATGCTAGTTATGTGGTAGTCACATCATAGTGCTTCTGCATCAGCAGTATACTATATTTGGTCTTGCAGCACTGTATAATTATGCTTAATTACACAGTAGTTGTGTAGCTACTATGTAACTACAGTACATACAATAACAAAATTAGAGTGGTAAACACTTTTTTAGAACTTCAATTACACAATACAATTTTGCATTTGCAGTGTAATTACTATGTAAACTGATGTAAATGACAGTGCTATTACAGATACCTCAATGTAAAGGTAATGAGCTGTGGATTGTGGATCATTTATTTTCGCGGATTCTGCCAAAAACAGTACGCCAAGCAAAAAGCTCAATCAAATCTAACTTCGGCAAATGTTCATATTTTTATACTATTTCAAGTATAAATTAAATACATATATCCCTACCTTGTTATGCGATGATGACTTGCAAGCCTGTAATTCCCATCATCACATTGAAAATAGTCCCAGACCAGTCATACTCATTTCTCACTGCAAGTATATTTTTCCACTGACTGCTGATCAGGGATCAGTTCTGCCCTTGTCACCAAATGTCTTTTTCCCTCTTTTTTCTTTCCTTGTTATCTGCTGTGCTTGTTTCAAATACTTACACATGCTCCTTCCCAGATCCATTTTTCCCCACGTAACTTTGCATCAAGCCTAGATGGCAACAGGTAATCCTAGAAACGGTCAATTCTTAGCAACAGCTTCTTCGTCCTGCTGTAGCAGTGCAATGTTGAACACCATATTAATAACAGTATTAATTTGGCAATTTTCTATTGGCCCTGGTAATGAGGAATCGTACTGCAAACTGTTGTAGACTTTTGTGCTTTGTTGCTTTGTCTGTCAAACGTGTTCTAGAGATCACACCAAGATAAAAAATAAAAAAAATAAATAAATAAAACGCAACAACTCTGTGCACAGAAATAGAACCGCTGTGTTTTTATTAAAATATTTTAAAAACTATTTTGTTGCCTATTTGATATGTGTGTCACACACAGTGCATTT
The DNA here is from genome assembly GCF_017654505.1 of Polyodon spathula. Classification (NCBI taxonomy): domain Eukaryota; kingdom Metazoa; phylum Chordata; class Actinopteri; order Acipenseriformes; family Polyodontidae; genus Polyodon; species Polyodon spathula. The sequence continues at coordinate 13,056,489 of NC_054536.1, read as the reverse complement.
AAATCAACATGGGTTTTATTTCACAGGGAGATTCAGGTCAGTCTCTGTAAATGTTTTCCTCATAGCTCTCAGACAGGGTTGTCCACAGGCTCCAGAACTTCAGGACACTAAGGCAGGCTAGGTTTTTTACCTCACCTCTCTAAACTGCAATGTATTCCACATGTCAAGTTAACATTCATTTCACAGCTAACATTTGATTTTCTTTCAATACTTTTGCCTTTGGCTTTTTTAGCTAGTTTAGAACCATTATTTTATTTAAAGTCTAAATTAGGTCTACAAAGAGTAATTTAACAGACTTTTTAAAAATGATGCAAGCACCAGAAGTTTTCATTAACAATAACTTACAACAAAACAGCCACAGAAATCTACACACCCAGACTAAGTACGAAGCTGCCTTTATCTCTACTGAGGGCTGTCAGAATCAATCATGCAAGTCATTGCGTCTTGATTTGTTACTATATTAAAATTAAAGGATGTTGTTATGAGGTCCTGAAAATGCTGCCAGCTTAATGTTGAGACTGCAAACACTTTTTCATTGTGCAGTTCAATTTTATCTTTTGTCAGAAAGACAAACCGTTGCATCACTACTTGAAATACCTTATACTTTGTATAGCAGCTATAAGCTACTGCGTGAAGGTTACATAGGTCAAAAAGACAAAGATAAAAAGTCTGAAGAATATTTTAAAGGCAATCTTTCAGAATAAAGTTCTGCTATTAAATAAAATAAAATGCTTTCACATTTATTCCAGCCTCAGATCTTATTTTCATAATATTTAATCAGAGAAGATGCATGCTGTCTCTTTTAGAAATTAAGGAACTGAAAGCATAAAAAAAAAAAATAATAATAATAATTGTTGGAGACAAACTCAAAGTAACACAAACATTAACTCTTAAGGGTCATGTGAAAGTTTCCTGCCTTGGAACATTAGGGTTTGTTGTAGATACAAATTTGCTTGGGTCCAGTGTAGAACCGCCTTCAGTTAACATATACACTACCTATGCAGTGTATTGTTCTGTACAGTCGAATGTTTTTCAATAAACTGCCATTTCTAATATGTGAGTGTATGAACAGCAAAATGTTACCATTTATTTTTTGGCTATACAGACTCTGCTGTACGCACTGTGGGGAGCAGTTTAACATTGGAAAGTAATTATCAATTTACATTCAAACATAATAAGTCTACTTTGTTTAAGATTGCCTGATCATCAGAAATAGCAAGAGAAACTGTTTGAAATCTGGATGCGAATAGCATCTATTTGTAACAAATGTAAATATTCTAGATACTGCATTGTATAAATAAGTCCATCCAGGCAGTAAATTCAGTCAGACAGTGCCACGATGAAGGGCCAAGCTGTCACAAAGGGTTTGCCAGAGAACAGTTCCAAAAGAATGACATGGGGCACAAGAGTGAAATTTCTGCCAAACTACCAACAAACTCAAGAAATACAAGATGTGTCAACCCAAGTCAGTCTGTGTGACACTTATTTTAAAGCTTGTAAACTTTTATAAAGAAATTTAAAATAAAAATGGAAAAAAGCCAAAAATGCATGCCAGTGGTTGCTTGTTTTCATAATAAACTATATACATTTCACCACCAAGGATGTTTGCTAATGAACAATTAAACAATATCTATAATCTGACATGGAAAAGCAGTACAGCTTCTGCAGCAGCTCATAAACATAACCTGCTGCATTGGCTGCAATCTCTCTAAAGACCCACTTACGGTACATGCCTGGGTTAGTCAGCTTATATATGACTGCTGTAAACAGTTAAACTTCATCTCTTTGTTCTCTGTATAGTTTTATTAAATATGTTTAACATTAGCGCATTTTTATAGAATAGCTTGTTATTTGTATTTGCAGAAAACAAGGACCAAAAATGTCATGCTAAAATGTTAGAGCAGCTTAATGACAGTGAATGGGCTATCAAAAAGCAATGCTTTTGCAGCTCAGCGGTTGTATCTGGAGATCTGTAGAAGATGGCAGCGGACATGGAAGCTACAAAGAGAAGCACTGAAGCATGTAAGAAAGAAGGCAGGGACAGAGACATTGGCTAGGTCTTAGTTATTATCCAATATAACATACAAACAACAGCTCCTCACACCCCATGCAAAAAAAAAAAAATAAATAAATGCATAGCTGATAACAAATATCAACTGTAAGTATGTTTTTCCTATCTATTTAGAACTACTTAGAACACTTTTTTGTGATAGCCTAAAAACAAAATTGGCATTTCGAATACAACCACCTCTGTTGGAACAATATCATACCAGATTTCTGGAAAGTATCTCCATTAAAAAAAAGCTGTGGCAGTTTACACACAGTTACACACGCAGTATGTGAAACTACAATGAGCCATATCGAAGTGAATGGAACGAAACCACAGGAAAATGAAGGACAAACTCCTCTATAAAGGGCTTTTCAAATTGTAACTTTTGTTTGTCAACATCCACATTATATTCACACATTGACACTTTATTTTATTAAGGTATGGGTCTGAAAGACTACAGTTATCTTAACTCTGTGTTTCACATGCTGAAATGGGTATCCAGGATTTCTCACCAATATTATCATTATCTCTGAATGCCTAATGCAGTGGTACCAGATAAAATTCAAGATAAGGTAAAACAAACAGTCTCTGACAGCAATGGAACTCATGTGGACTGAGTCATTGCAAGTCTCCTTGGTTTGTTATTCAATGCTTCAAATTTCAACGGCTGTGTGAGAGATTAAAAAAACAAACAAAAAAAAAAAAACATTCCAACGCTGCAGTACAATTCAGAATATTGGCCTTGACTACCGTATTCCCAATTAGTAACAGGCTGCTGATAGAAGTAGGCCAGAGACAACTGTAAGAATACATTAATATCAGCTGCTGTGCTCTGTGGCATTGCCACCAGCATAAAGAAAAGAACAAAAATCTACATTATAACAAACAGACATATGTCCGTTGTAAACTTGTAGGAAGTCATTGATGCCCTTTTGTGGCGTATGATTAACTTAAATGGATCTGCAGTGAGTCACATAAACACATCTTCCTCTTGGCATGGAAGGTATGTCAAGGGAGGTGGGATTGCCACCTTGGATTGACATGGATGGAACTGTTATATTCGCTGTAGCGTACCAGGTGAACAGAACATGTTTCTTGGAAAGGAAGCTGGAGAAGAGAGTTTTATAGACTTTATTTTGACATTATACTGTAAATCTAATGGAATGCTGGACACTTCAAGACCTTCAATATTATTTTAAGCTGAAATAGTAGAGATGTGACATTGAACTGCAAATTCAGATGTGATTGATTCAGGGATTCATTAAAACCCCAACAGATGGGCTAAAAAAAATGTTTTCCTTCCACTTTTTAAAGATATGATGAAGCAAGGCGAGAGCAAATATTCTCTGCCATAGCACACTTTGCTTCCCTATTCTATACACATTTTAACCCAACAAAAAACTGCAAACTGTCATTAGATTGTCAAGGCTGTTTAACAAACATGTCGCAGCTGCTATTGCTCATAGATGAAATCATTTAAAGTAAGCCTCTGTGAAATGTCCCAGCCTTCTTCCCATAGAAAACTAAGTCAGGTCAAATATAGTTTGCTAATGAGTTTCCTGGATGCTTTTTCTGAGAAATATGTGACCTTTAACATCAAAATCTTCCATTCTACCAACATGTAATAAAGGAAACACAAGGGCCCCATAATATAAACACTGATAACAATGAACAGTTCACATTAAAGAGATATAATAATATGTAAGGTATTAGTATGATCTCTTACCTACACCAGTGTGTATAATCAACGATCTTCTGTGACCAGTTAAAATACTTCAGGTGTTATATACATTTATATAGTATTTTTTTATACAAAATTACTGCAAAGCACTGTACAGTACATAGCAGAAAGAAAGAACAAGCCAGAATACATTTTTATAGCATGTCACACATTGAACTGCCACAGTCAGACCATTTAAATAACAGTATACACATAATACAAAAGCAGCAATTTTAAAGTTACATTAAAACCCACTAAGGTAAGTACTACACTATACAGGATAATACTCCCTTATCCAAGGTATCCAATCTGTTACTAAAAAACTTAAATAGCTTCAGATAATATTTTTTTTTTACCTTTTTACAATGTTTGCAATCGCTCTAAATTATTAATAGTAGTAGTATATATATATATATATATATATTTTTTTTTTTTTTTTTTTTTTTTTAAAACATATGTGTCAAGGTGCTTTGAGTTTTGGAGCTGCTGTTCAGTTGTAGCTGCTGCTATAGACTCACAGTATGCCATGTAGGCTAGATCATCCAAAGTATGTTTATATCAGTAGACGCCAGAGCAATTGGTGTCAAATTCCATTTTCTTAGTAATTCATGGGTTAACAATAGAAACTGATCCATGAAACTAACATTGTTAAAAGTAGATTATTATGATCTGTGTGATAAAGAATAACACAGGCAAAAATATATATTAATCTGCATACATTTTAACAACATTTAAAACAAATAACTAAAAAAGTATACACAAGCTTATTACACTGAGTATAAGAGCACAAAATCCCACACGTGAAAAAGTTTAACTGCTTAACATTTTTCTATGAATTAAACAAGGAGTGTCAGATAGGACTGCTAAAACCAACCTGATCAAATGGCATAGCAGTCTGAATAGGTGCCTTTTGTTGAAGAGCGCACAAGATAGATCCTAAACTGGAGCCAATATTATCTTTAGAAGCAGGCAAATCCTGATAAAAAAAAATATCAAACCAAACTTCTCAGCATCCCAGAGATCCTCCTACAATGCTGGTGTTCAGGCTTTATGACACAAAGAGAATGAAACAGAGCAAAAAACAGAATGGAGCAAGTGATCAGTTTAAATGAATGTTTCCTCCTGGCTCATCTCTACAGAGGCAGTGAAACCCTTTGTTGCACCTTGGCAACTACCAGTCAGTCTAGCAGATCAATAATTAATAATGAACACTTGATAAACAGAATATTTACAAATGAAAACTGTTCATCAAAGCAACCTAGCCCCCCCCCCAAAAGAAAATGTATAATAAAAATGTATTTGTATTTCTCGTATGTGCTATTTCAAGCATGTGACAGCTGGCCCATCACTTACACGTGGGTGCTCAGCTGGGTCTTTCATAATGGTAAAAGAAGTCTGGTAAAGCACCACTGGTTTGAATCTCCCATTAACTGTAGCAGCATTGTGCTTTGAATGTGCAAGATTTTCATTCACAGGCAGCTTGAGCATTAAACACAAAACCAACAGCTGATTAGCACTCCTTTTCAGTTACAGACATAACACTCGAGAACACAAGATATTGAATATTCAGTAGCATATTCATACATCCATTTTCACAGTAGGTTTAGCAAAGCTTGATCAAAGAATTGCTTACCAAATGATCTTCAATGGTAAATGAATAGTCCATGTCACATTAGTATCATTTTCTATTCTGACATACCTATTGCATCAAAGTGGTATTATACAACGGAACATATAGGGAGCAATCTCACTGGCTAATACGTTACCATACCAGCACAGCTTGGAACTTTTAGAAGCACCCGATTCACTTGACAACCATTTTATTGTGGAGTAGGTAGGGGGTGCCATTTTATAATACACTCCAGGGTGTTCAAATGTGGTCCAAAATAAACTATTATTAATATACAGTCTAACAATGCATATTTTCTCTCTAGTTCATTTTTATATCCAAGCAGAATTAACTTGCCTTTCATGCTCACTGGTAAACTGCCTTGAACGCTAATTTAGATTTGACAATCCCTGGAGGAAGAGTGAAACAGAACAAACTGGTAAGAGAGGTTTAAACACCAATTTGTTTTTAATGTGAGAAAGAGATAACCCATAAGTGAGAAATCCACGAGTGGCATGGACCCCGACCAATATAGGTGCATATAGAACACTTTCAACATTATCTCTAAAACATAAACTTTGACATCACTACAAACTGTAGATGTCCTTTTGAAGATGCCATATCGCAAAAAAGGAATGGTAAGCCAACAGTTAAGACTCTCAGATCTGTAAATAAGCATGCCACGTGAATGCATTCATGCAATATTATTGGGACAGAAACTACTCTTTGCAAATCCCAAAAAGCATTCATATTTTAAGTGCCAAGTGATTGTTTATCATTCTTCGTGTTCCAAGGAAAGGACAGATTCTGAGGTTCCCCACTATGAGGATCAAAAAATAAAAATCCCTGGCTCTAAGTTCAGATATATGAGTCTGTCTTGTGTGCAATATCTGTAGCTTGGCCTACTGCTTAATATACATGGAAAAAAAAGACTCTGACATGAAATTTCAACAATTTGTTTGTGAATTATAAAAGCATGTGTAAGAAATACCCATACATTCCCATAAATTACTTAAAACAAAAGATTCTTCTTAAAACTGTTTGTGGGTGGCTTTGAACGGGTCATTGGTTTATCAAGTCCATGGGTCTCTAACCCTGGTCCTGGAGGGATGCATGGTATTTTGTTTCAACCGAGCTCTCAGTCATCAACTGTTTTTGAAGTTAAATCAGTGTCTCTTGTCAGACTTTTCTGAAGGATAGCCTAATCGTTCGTCAGCAGCAACACACTGCATCATTTTTTTTATTACCTGTAATGATGGAAATGCAAGAAATGTATACATAGTTTGCCATCTTGTTTGGGTCATGCTTGCAAGGGAAAAGAAAAGCTTCTTAGTTTAACACTCTGCAGTTGACATCTAAAGTTGTTTGCAACATGTGCAGGAAGGATTTTACCACCCTGTGGAAGGGTGGTGGGTAGTTCACTGACACACGGGAGACAGAAAGGTGTACTTGAAACACTGCACAGGTGCCCAGTTTAATTAATGCAATTTCTTTTGTTTCTCTGTTCAATGGTTTATTTTAGCCTGCAGAGGGTGCAGTTGTCCTTGGCCTGACTACCAGCGATGATAGACAGAACCACGGGAATACCAATGCTGGTAAACAATCAAAGTGCAGGCGCACTTGCAGGTGCTCAAAAGAATAATCAAAAGAAAAAGGGAAAATAAAACACAGTAATAAAACTACAAAATAAAGGTGCTGCACTCGACAGCGTTACCCCGACCGTCACTATACCGTCAGCGTTACTCCCTCAGCCTGCTTCCTATAGGTATATGGGGTCTGCCCAAGGTTTCCCCGCTAGTAACATTTTGTTTATTTTCTTTTCTTTGTTTCTTTCTTTTCTGACCGTTCTTGGTCCTGGAGCGAGTTTCCGCTAGCTCGTGGTTTTGTCTTTCAGGGGCAGAGCTGAGGGAACTGCAGGACGTTACTTTATAGGGCTAGCAATCCCCCCCCCCCCCCCCACACACACACACACACACACACATAAAGCACATTGTACTGTACTTTATACCCCAGGCTTGATCTAGAACTATTATTTTTCAGCAGTGCCTAATTAGACAACAGAATTCTATTAAAGTATTTGTATCTGGTTTCCATACAACATAGTCAAATTACCTAATACATAATATTGATTGGTACAAACTGTAAAAGATTTGACCACAAAAAATAGCAAATATCTAATCAGTATCAAAGTATGTTTAGGCATAGGTTTAAACCCAGAAGTAAACACAAGGTGTGACAGATATTTGTAATGCTCCATAACTAAATATTGACCAACTGTTCAGGCGGACTATTGATGCAACTTCCAATCTAAAGCCATTCATACAAGCACCTTAAAGTAAAGAACTAGCCAGTACAGTACCTCGTTTACCTTAGTACCACAAGATAAGGGTGCAGTGGGTTGAAAAGTGGAACAGTGTTGTTCAACAAGAACAAGTGCTGATTGTGCATGAAGTCTTGGTGTTAACAGTTTTGCCTAAACGTTTGACGGTTATCAACAATATACAGGCCAAATACAGGTCTGAGACAGACTTAATAAAAAATACTTTTTTTATATACACAGCTAGATGCTACACACACAGTCTCACAAAAATACTTAAATACACAATGGCTTTTCAGGACGGTTAGAAACATTCCCAATATGTTTAAACATTTAAGAAATCAAACAAACACCCCATTTCTCAGAAACAGGTTAACTTTGTGTAAAGCATATCTACAGTACTATTGAGGCATCAGTTGGGTTATGTTCAGACCAATCAGCTAATTATTTGGTCCATTAGAATAAATAAATCAATACTTCATTTTCTCACAATTACACTTTTATAAAAACAGTTACCCTAGTACATTTATATTCCTGAATGGCAGAATGTAAAAATAAAAAACAACATGCATACACAAGATGCATAAGCTTATAAATCATATAAAGGAAAAGTGTACTAGGGAACTACTATTAAACATTAGAAAGGTGTTAACTTTATAACTGCTATGTTTTATGCACCTAAGGATATCTGTACACAAGGCATTTTGACAGATCCATAACAGTGAATGATTGATTTCTTATAAGTAATTATTAAGTATGATATGTGCTACAAAGGAGGCAGAAACCAGAAGGCCGGAGAATCTTTAAGGGGTACTCACTAACTCTCTTGATATTTGAAGGCTATAATTATTGTTCTGCATTATATGTATGAGCTCTGCTTTCAAATGAAAGGCAAATAATATTATTTTACAGGTATCCACATTTAAATGTGGAAAAATAAGCACACATTTACCAGCAATACCCACTAAAACTGTTCTGTCTGTTTACTAAAGGAACATAATTGTTATTTTCCAGGGGCCAAATATTATACAGGATGCAACAGCTATACTAGAATTTGCAGCCGCTGCAATTGTGCAGAGCCACATGATAAATGTACAGGCCTAAATTACCTCTAGTATGTAAACGACTGAAGAAGATCAAATAAGCACTGCATTCATTAAACAAAGATGGTCCCGCTGAATGTGATCAAAAGGCCAAGAGGAGGGTTTCAAACTCAATAATATGAAAAATAATAAGAACATAGGAACGTATTCATATAGACGTTAGAGTTGCACAGATTCTTCAATGATTCAGTTGAAGGTCATTGGTGTTGAGTGGATTAAATTTACCAGTCCAAATGAAACTAGTGAAGAAACAGCTACTTGGATTTGTGTGGATTGCCGTTTTCCTCAGAAACTAAGAAAAGCAGTAATCGTCACAAAACCAAGCAGCTGTTTTTTTTTTTTTTTTTTTTTTTAATTTGTTTCCCTTAGCTCAAACACACATGACCCTCACCTGATTTTTGTAGAGAGTATCATAAGTTTGTGCAGCACTAAGAGGTATGATTACTTTCTTAAGTGTTATGTCAACAGTAATTGCGTGTATAGATATCATACTGATTGCAGCACTTGAAGACTAATGACAGTGAAATTGCATACATGTATTTTTTATTAAATCAATGTTCTAGAGTACATCACAACTCATACAATGATTCCCGTTCTGATGAGGTGCTTCTGTTAAACAATGTGCATGTCTTGTATAGTGCTGTTGCATTTTGTAACATGTGTAGGAGTGCTGTGTTAATTTAGTTTGACAGTTAATTTATTAACGTTAAGCTAACCCTAAGTACCAGCCATTACTTTAGCCTCTACCATTGTGATAGAACAAAACACACCCACCAGCTAATTTCATAGTACATAGCGATTTAAGCTTTTTGACCATCTTGTTTTTATTTAGTTTGAGTAATATTAGATTGTCTGTTACTTTATTATATTTTATTAACAGTTTTGCTTTTACTTATTCATTTCATGCACAATGACAAGTAATACTTATGTATTTATTTATTGACCATGCAAGGTTTGAATTGAATCCCAAGATACAGCTATCAAACCATGAAGCTGCATTCACTCACAGTACACAAAAAGACCCAGAAAGAATATGGCCAATGGTATGATTTAATCAAGTTCAGGCAAGTGTTTCTGAAGATGCAAAATAACCTGCATTAGCCTAAACAACCCAGATGCCTGAATTAATGAAAAAAAGAATCATGTAATTCAGTAACTGATAGCAGAGGTATTATGGGTGATGGTGGAATCTGGGAACAGACTTGCAAACATGCAGGGCACAGCAAGAACCATCTGATATGGATAGTTACAAAAAAGTGAAAAATCAAATTGAACCAAACACATTTTACTCATCAAACCTGGCTTAAAGGATTACAGTTGAGTGGGTTAAATGACCAGGTGATATGCACCACATTCTAATGGAAGACAGGGCTCCTGCAATGACTAATTTCAAGAACATGCACAACATAACTGGGATCTTGGTTCAACCTAGAATTATCATATCTTAAATTTTTAATTTGTAATGAAACCCACTTTTTTTTTTTCGCTTCAGAACTGATCAAAGGGCCCCATGATCACCACAACCATGGCTTTGGTTACTTGAATTCCGGAAAAAAATATTTTCAATTCTGACTGAACTATACAAAAACGTTAGTCAACGTGGCAACCCAGATTGCCAAGAATAGACCTCATGAGTCACAGACATGAAAGGGAAGAGCCAAGACTGCCAACCCTTGATCCACAGAATGATGTGGTGGATGTACAAACTGCACAAAATGGTGGCTGTAGAATGTGCACCAATTCAATTTTACAAATACTGGCTGAATATATTTTATATTTTTATATTACAATATGCATTTTTATTTGAATGCATCATCACACAGATACTTCTGAATGTGATTTTTGGATTTGTCTTATCCTGTATGTGTCTTTAGGTTGATTCAGAGTTTCTTGTGTTCTGTCAGAAGATGAGACACACAATGCATACTGTTTTATTAATGCCCAACCCTACAATTGCAATTCAATATTAATATACATTTATCAAGATTAATATAACATTAAAAATTAATATTAATGTCATTAAATAGAACGCCTCAGTAATGTGCATTGATGTCCTTGTAATACAAATTTTAAGTGACGGTGGAGCAAAGTAATTGTACGTTTGTGTTTCATTTTCCATCCAACAAATGCATTTTTAAATCGGTTTATTTTAAAGTGTATAACGCATGTCTGGCAAACCCCGATTGTTTTGTAGATTAACAAAGTTTAATCTAAAGCAGTCATATACATTAAGAACCGTTTTAAAAATGACACACAGCCTTTCAAGACACAAAACCAACATTATTGGTACGAAAACGCCTTTGACCACGGACTCCTATCGCAGCTACTGATGAAAAAAAAAAAAAAAAAAAAAAAAAAAAATTGTCTGACTTCCACACCCTGCGCTCATTGCGCATGTGCCATCTGAAACAAAGGACTGGAACAGTTACTGAACTGGATTCATTCATTCCAAACGCGTAAGTCATGTCCAGTATACTGACACATGATCCGCAGTGTATATTGATGCACACATGCTACACGCTAATTCATTAGGTTTTTTCTGTTAACGGTAATCAATGCCCCCCCCCCCCCCCCACCCCCCCCCCCACCCCCCCCCCCCCCCCCCCCCCCCCCCCCCCCCCCCCCCCCCCCCCCATTAAAAGGTATAATAAATAAATAAATAAATACATACATAAATAAATACCCCCCCCCCCCCCCCCCCCCCCCCCCCCCAATAAATATAAATAAATAAATAAATACATACAAAAATAAATCCGCCGTGTATATTATGCACACTTGTGTGTGTGTGTGTGTATATATATATATATATATATATATATATATATATATATATATATATATATATATATATATATATATATATATATATATATATATATATATACACACACACACACACACACACACACACACACACACACACACACAAATGCAACAAATTACGACAGTTCATATTTAAAAAATAATAATAATTGCGGCTGTCGAACACAAATCACGAAACTAGACAAAAATACTGTTCAAGATTTAAATTAAGTAAACTTCTTCCGTGAGTAGTAAAATATATTTTACTACTTACACGCCGGTAATATTGATGATCAGGCAGGGCAGTTCTTTGCAGTGAATGCAGCCAGACAAATGTGTCTGTATCCAGCCAAGCACACCCCCCAAAAAACAGACAAAAAGGAGGTGGGGTGTATCATTTCTTATTGTTACAGCCACGGTTTACTTTATTTCATTACATTTAAATTCCATCGCTGCTCATACATAAAAAATAAATAAAATAGCAATACTATTTTGTGTTGGGGGTGTGTGAATGGATTCCCACTTGCAGAATGAAAACGTTTTAGCGTTAAAATTACTTATTTCGTGGTCATCTCTGTAAAATGCAAAAAATAAATAAATAAATGTTAAAATAGCAGTAACTGTCGGTGCTAATTTCCTAATTGTATATTGTCTTGATTTTCATCACTTTTATCCACATCGAATGCATCATATTTAACCAGATACAACTGTAACTGGACTGATCATAATTGGAACGTTCTTTGTGCCACTACTAATATAAAAATAATAATTAATCACCATAAAGAAAGCCACGCTGCTGCTGTTCGTGTCCCTTACCGTGCTTTGCAGTGAGGTTGTAAAGGAATTCCTCCTGAAATGTCGGTGGATTCTTTTTTTTTCGGCAGTGGTGTCTCTCTGCTCAGTAGCTGTGTCTATTCGGGTAGTGCTCTGCGTTGCTGTCTCTGCATTTCCCACTCAGTGTCTCACACACTAGCTGGGGGCAGTTCAAATCCTACACACTAGTGTACGACGAGGCTACGACCAGAAGGGCGCTCTAACCCACTGTGGATCTTTGCATATCAGAGTGAAATTCGGTCAAGCCCCTCAGATAACACTATAAAAGTGTACACGAAATGATTCACTAGTGTAATAAATGATGCAAACTTCGATTAACCGATTGCTTTAATATAATATATGATATGATATTCAAGGGATGGTTAGGACGTTTTGGAAAACCTGTGTGAAAATAACCTGTCTGAAGTATAGATGCCCTAATAAATAAGTGCAAGTAACTATACCTTATTTTCTTATTGCATTTAATTTGTATTTTTATAACGTTTTCCTTTGCTGAACTTTTCAATAACTGCTGGTGATTTGCTGACTAAAAGGGAGTTGGCAATTGCAACATACATTTAGTGATTTTTATTTATTTTTTATTTTTTTTTACTGGATGCAAAACTGGTATTTAAAACCCAACCATAATATATTGAATCAAGAAGTATAGTCTCTTGAACCACCATGAAAACCACTGGCAGTTTCAACCGCCAGCCATTGCTGAAAATTCCAATAAAGGATCCTACATCGAATTAAATTAAATAAATAATAACCACATGAAGATAGCTTTAAAAATAAATAAATAAATAAATAAAAAGTGTAGCCTACTACAACTACTAATGTCGGCGTTATTTATAACTGTAAATCTATTTTAGTTGAAAAAAAAAATCTAGTATTAATTAAAATAGACCTAATAGATACCGAAACACATATATAGCTTCTGATACGTATTGTTATATTTGAAAATAAGTATTTCTAAATATGCGCAATTTATTTTCTTAGATTTTTTCAGTAAAAGAAAATAAAACAACCCATAAGCACATCATATTGCATTTAAGATGTTTAAAAAAAATAAAATAAAAAAAAGTCTGCATATTATTGAATAGACTTCAGGCGCCCTCTGTCCCCTAATTTGTGAACTGCAATATATTATTTACCAATAAATGTATTGTACATATTCCCACACCATTCAATTGTTATTGTATTATGAATGTATTAAAATTGAATAGGTTTGCGTGCGAAGCAATTATACTTGCCTGTGTAAATGTGCTATTGTCCAAATAACGTGAGAAGAATGCTGCAGTAGACAAATACAAAGTTGTTAAATGAAGACCCGGGAATGGAAGTTTTATCATTGCCGACCTGATAGATTTTGTTTCTTGCTATTTCAGTTCTCATTTGAGAATAAAGCATTTCAAAAATAATATCAAAGTAACTGCTATTCACAATACACAACAGTCAGAACAACTATCGGTACCTGTACTCTTCAATACGGGCAAATAACAACACGCTCTGCTGCAAGACCTACTAGCTGTGTTTCAGTGTGCAAGAGACTCTACACAGCTGAGAATGTCACCTCGCTGGCAAGGTGCTGAAAATCACGCAAAGGTCATGAAAACGAAGTGACACTTTAGACGCTCTTCTTCGTTATAACCACCGCGTATGTGCCAAGGCTGTCTTGTTTTCAAAACATGTAAACAAATGTACAGCAGTTATTTCCAACTACATGGCGACCAAGTGTTTGTGTCAAATACACTATAAATGTATAGAACAGGTGATGTATATAAAAGGTAATAACGGTAGGTAATACTCTAACGATCTTTTGTGGCTGCCGCTTTTTCATTCCTTGTGTTTCTTTTTTGTTTTGTTTTTTCCCTGCAATTAACTTTTTTTTTTTTTTTTTTTTTTGCATCGAAGTGTTTGAACAACAGTGGTGACCGTCATTCTTTCAGGTACAGCATTGTCAGGGATGGGCACGATTGAAAACACATGTAATTGACTTACGTATTTTCTTTGCATTTGTGTAATGCGTAATGCAAATGCTAATGTATAAGTCTTCAGTTATTGCAAAACATACATGCCTGAGTATTTTGTAATTTCAAAATACTCAAATTACATTGCTGCTATGCCATCCGGAGCCAAGTTAGTTTGAAGATTTCCGATGCAAACAATTTTTTTCCTGTGAGAATACAACAACTGAGTTTTGTGTAGAAAAATGTGTACTTTTTCTGAAAGGGAGTGTTTTGAACGTACGCTCATTACACTCAGTGTGTTAAAAAAAAATTACACTCAAAACATTGGTCTTTTATGCCATGGACTGTGCAGATCTACCATTAGATGGCACTAAAGTATGAAGCGCTGCGGGTGATTCGGATCAGTGAACCTTTTGGTGAAGCGCTGGTTCACGGCTCAGTGATTCACAAGGCTTCACTTTTCCCATCACTATCAAACAGTAACATTTTATAAATTGCAGAGTATATTTCAAGCTATTTAGCGCTACTGCATTATTAGGTATAGGCATATTGTATTATGTGTATTTATATTATTAAATACCGTTGTTGGACTCCAAACCCTCTGAAGATTTCCCCAACACTCCCCAGCGTTGCCTCGGCAGGTACGAATGATGAACACACTCCTATTTGTAATAATTAAGATAATTACAATAAACGGATTATTAAGCTCAGGTGCTGCCGTCCCGATTGGGTACAAGCTAATTCAGACGGCTTTATATACCTGTAACCAGGCTGAATTTAACATACGAGTAGATCGGTTTCTTTATTATAAACACTAAAAACTGTAGCTTGTGGGTTGGTTGCTGGCTTTGGCACGAAGGATGGGTATTATGGATTTGAAACTCCTTTTAGGGTAATTTTGATGTGATTTTAAAATTAATTGTTTTGTTTGTCTTTGTGTTTCATATATGTTTTCTTCCTTCTATTACCGCGCAAAGGCACGCGGTGTTTTGAGTGCACCCGAGTTTGCGATACAGCATGTGTCGATGAGTAATATTTTGTATTCCTTTCCCGCCTCAGGGTTACACTATGTATGCTGTTACCTTTGGATGAGAAGGCTCAAGCGCCACCAGGTAAGTGGCGTGTATTTAATTGTTGCATGTTCTTTTGTAGGTGACACTTAAGCTTCCCGATTAAGCAGTTCATGTCTGAAGCGTTACACGTTGTCTCTGCCCAAGCACGGTCTTTTTCTAAAAACGCATTGTATCTGTCGTATAACCAACGTTGTGTTCGGCATTAACAGCTTTTGGTTCTCTGAATAGTTCTGTATTAAATAGTCCATTTACGTATTGAACATGAGAATACGTCTCGTCTCTGTGCCCTCAGGAACCTTTGTTAATGAATGTCGGGACCGATACTTTTGGATGAAGACTAAAATAAGCTTAATTGGAGGGAATTTCCGTTTTGATATCATTGGTAAATATGATTTGATCGATAACAATTTGCAGAATGCTTCAATATAAAACTAAGCGTTTTTTTTTTTTTTTTTTTTTTTTGTCGTCTTTAGGTAACGACGG
Organism: Polyodon spathula; assembly: GCF_017654505.1. Classification (NCBI taxonomy): domain Eukaryota; kingdom Metazoa; phylum Chordata; class Actinopteri; order Acipenseriformes; family Polyodontidae; genus Polyodon; species Polyodon spathula. The sequence goes on along the minus strand of NC_054536.1, from coordinate 13,040,546 downwards.
CATCTATTCACTGGACGATGCCTACTCCGCATCCTGTGGATTTACCTACTCCGTTAATATCCCCGGCGACCTGGTATTCAGAGCTTCTTTCCTTGCTTGTCACGTCTCGAGCAAGGTGAGTTTTGTGCGGTCACACTTCACACGGGCAGCTTCGTATGCATGCCACCGTTATTACAAGGCGACACTGTTGCTTGTAAACTAATGGATTTCCTTTTTATTCAGAACGATTCAGAGTTTGGTTTGAGGTTCCGTTTTGTTCGCATCGACCAGTTCAGCAGAGAGACTTCCCGTTCTTTATGACTTGTAGTACGGTCAAGCAGTGGTACCCCCGCGAAGTCGTCTGTGAAGAGAACTACATGGAGGTAAGACCTCTCCAGTCCTGGGTTTGACCTGCAGTCCTACTAGCTATTTCCTTGCCCAAAATAATGCCTCGTCCATTATGCTAATACAGTGGCTTTTGAAATATACTGTTTTGCACCACTGAATGGTACCAGTTCTAAAACATAGAATCCAATTCAACAATTTTCCCCTTTATTTGCTAACATGTTGTAATGGGGACTGGTTTAGGAGAGCATACCAAATGGTAATTAAATTACAAGTCTTTGAATGTACAGAAGACTCTTGTTGAATCTCTTTAGAAACCTATGTCTTTATTTGAATTGCAAATCCAATTTAGTGTGCGTTGCCTGTTTGCTTCCCATATCTGCACAATTGTGCATTGTAAAATGTTTACAGAAGCATTTTTCTTCAGGTAAAAAATTCATTTAATTCTGGATCAACGTACGATGCAGAGGTTCTGTAGCTTTCATGCTTGGTGCTTTCTGCAGGCACTTGTGCTGGTGTTCTGTTTCTTTGCGTGGTTTAGCAGCACATTTTTACTTGTAAACTGCAGAAAGATTGGTATTCAAAGCTCATGAGGAGGAGTAGCAGCTGGTGCTCTCCATGGGCAAAAAAAATCAGACTTCACCCACCCTAATCGGTGGCATTCCACTCTAGCTAACTTGCACACTTGTTGAATTGGTTAACTGAAACTGTACTACACTAACCTTTTGACCTGCTGTGCATTGTCCTTGTTCATCAGCTTAGTGATGTCCAGTAGTGTAGAAGTAAACAATTTCATTTTGCATGCATCCCTCCCTGTCCTGTATTTCTATAACTTGACACCCTGCTTGACTTAATTCACACCCTGAGAGCATTGACTAATAGGGGTGAAGTGCTGCTAATCCTTCTGTCACTATAGTTAGGCACTTTTCCGGAGCCAGTTCTACATTGTACTCTTTCTGAACCTTGTATCAAATTCTCAGCAGACTTCTTGCTGTATGGCTTAATTAACTGGTTGTGACTTCAGATCCCAATACCCCTAAACAGGACACCTCTCTGCTGATCTAGCCATCTACTTCACTAGTAAAGAGTGTGACGGGCTCAAAGATCATCTTTAAACTGTAGGGAGGTCTGAAGCCAAATAGTTGTGTAACACTATCCCCTTGTCCTCCTGTAGATCTCTGTAAGAAGAAATGTGCCAGTTATTGCTCAGGAAGGGATGAATACTGAAGACTGGCAAGCTGCTCTCCCTGCAGTAAGTAAAAGCACTCTGTTTTGGTCTGAAGATGTTTGTGCAGCCTGGCAATCGTATAGGGTGCTTCGAAGCTGCTATCCAGCCCCCAGGAGCATCTTGCTGGCTACTGTGACCAGGAATATTGACCTGTATCTTTCAGCAACCTGTTCTACTGTAACAAATGGTATAGCTCCTCCTGGTAATGATATGATTGCTGTGTGATGCTCGTGCCACAGATCTGTAACTTGGTGAAGGACTTTGCTCCACACAGTACCAGTGCCCCTTTTGCCATGGCAATTTGTATTCTATGCAAGCTTGTGACTTGCTGTTGCACTATGCAAGTGTCAACTGTCTTGCACTTCATAACTTGTGTAACTAAAATTGCTGGACACTTTCCCAGTTAACCTGGCTTCTTGCCTCCTACCCTGGTCCCATAAAACCAGACTAGCCCCTAGCTTTCCTGTGTTCCAGGCCCAGGAAGCTGTAATGTCAGTGTGGCAGGTTGTGTTCCATAAGACCGGACAGCCAGCAAAATCCATGAATTCCTCCCTGGCCCAGTCTTGGGGCTACATGATCAACTCTACCTCCACTAGGATCCTCTTCCGCTTGCCTTATAACATGCCGGAATCAGAAATGCTTACAGTAAGACTGCTACAAAGCTGCTCTTCTGATAGTGGGGCTGATGGGTCATTCTAAAATGCCTACTTCTGTTTTTAGTAGAGGTCCATGTAGGTAAATGTGCTCAGCTTCCATATCGCTCCATTAGTGTCTCCAAAGCATGCTTGTATTGTTCCTGCCATGTATTTTCAGGTTAATGGCATCCAAATGGAAGCAATCCGGGCAACTGTCTTCTACAAGCAAAGGTGGATGCTGCTATTGGTGGACACTTCTGCTGCCTGTACCAAGAGTAAGATCTAAAGCTTGGCTATCTTGCCAGAGGCTATGTAAAACTACTGCCAGTGTGGTCCTTTTTTTAAACTGGACAATTACTACTGCAATTTTGTAACATCTCTGCATACTAGCACTACAGAATCCTCCAAACAATGGCCATGATTGCTGTCTGCTTGCACTTCCTCTAATGGAATTTTTTTTTTAAGCAAGACTTGTCTTTCCCTCTTAGATATTGGCACTTTTTGATGGTACATATTTGGCTTGGGTTGCACCCAGAGTCCTGCCTCCACTGGTCCTGCATATAGAGAAGTTCCAGGACAAGGATATTTCCATGGGTGTGGATGGGAAGCTGCTTGACCTTGCCACTATCCTAAGATGGAATTATGAACTGAAAGTCAACAAGACCGTCATAGAAATCGCCATTCCTTATGGCGCAGAGGGTGGCTACCTGAAGGTAATGGGGGAGTTTACATGGGAGGGGTGGGGGGGGGGGGGGGGGGGGGTGGGGGGGGGTGAGGGTTTGGAAACGCCCCAAACCTTTACCGTGTTCCTTCACTGGCAACCAGGTGGGTTCTGGATGTGTTGCAGGATTGTAGATGCCATGTTGTCTTGCAGGCTCTGTATACCCCTAGATTATGTGCCCTTGGTGTTTCTCTAGTACACCTGCCTCTGATATCCCAGGTACCTGAGACATGCTCCTGTGGCAGTGATGCTTTAGCTGCCCCTGAGGAAATGGTAGTTTATCTACATGTTGGGAGCTGCAACTTGCATAGTGTGTGTATTGGCCAATGAACCTTCCCTTCCAGCCTTGATTCTGAATGCTTTAAATGGAGTCCAACGCCTGCTTTAATCTCATGACCATGCCCTTCTGTCTCCAGAGTCATGTCATAAATAACCAGTACAGCCGGATCTATGCTATTGACCTGTACCTTGAGCACCAGTGGGCAGATGGCCTGTGGGAAGTGACCCAGCACCGTTCCTTCAAGCCAGTCCGCACCCCCTCCATTGCTGAGACCCCCTTTGTTGTGAACAGTGAGTACACTACCTGCTTTCCAGCATGGAATTGAATGGCCTTGCTCTGGTGCCAATGTATAATGCAGCCTAAAGCATGATGTCCCTCTTTAGGCCTGCCTTTTTGTTCTTGCCCCTGGGAGGGGCAGTGAGGGATGTCCTGGACTAGAACGCTAGACCTGGCATTAATCTACTGCAAACCCTCCTCCACCTAGTTAACCTCTAATGCCTGTGTTTGTAGATACCATCCCAGAAGAAAAGGTCTTCACGGTCACCCTTGGTGTCTTCAACCCTGATGTTGAGCTGAAGAACATGACCATCAATGGGGTTCCTCTGACCCTTCCTGAGGCCATAGCACAAGGCATTGTGCTAACAGAGGTCCAGCACCCCAATGGCACAAAATCTTTTGTCATGAAGGTTCCCTTCACCCACCCACTCATCCCACAAAAGGTAGGGATTAAAGCATGCCAATACAATTTGTGGATTGAAAGCTTAAGATCCAAGCTAGCGGTCTATTCTCCAGTACAGTTGCTGACTGGTTCTGCTGCTTATGCCTTTTGTTCTTCTCTGGCAGTATATTGGCAATGGTGTCAGGGAGTTTACCTTGAATATCATCTACACCTTGAACATCATCCCTGAGAATGAGCCTTATTTCCACCCTGCAGCCATTGTGTCAGGTTAAGGATGTCAGTAAGTATTGGGGCTGGGAAGTGTCACTGAATGTTGACTAGACAAAGTCTCCCATCCAAGGGATTGTTGAACTGGTTGTGCCCTACCAGGGAATTGGTATTCTGTGAAGGGGTCTCCATATTTTTCTTCAATTTGAGCTAGTTTGCAAGCTGGTGTAAGACTTCAGAAAGTCTGCAAGTAGGTGTGCTGTCCCCTTATTTTTGGGATTTGCATACACTTACCACACTAGCAGACCTGCACCCCTATTGGCATTTGCTGTTTGAGAGAAATGTTCATTAATGCTCTGCTACCCAGACTGCCAGCACTCTGCTAAAGACTCAAGCCTGAACTGTATGCCTGATGGCATTGAAGGTGTGGTTGGCAGGGGGGCGGGGGCGGGGGGGAGGGGGTAGTTTATTGGCATACACTTCAGGCTCTTCATTCTTTTTGCCTCCCTAGTGCTTCCTGTGATCCAGGGCTCTTGTACTGAAAAAAGCATAGTCTTTGAAGTGACACATGGGAACATGGACCAACTCTGGGCCATGTACATTGAGAAACACCAGCTTACCTCTGAGCTGGCGCCTCAACGGGGCTACATCACCACCAACCAGACCAAGTTTATTCTGGAGGTGCCGCTCTTCAGTATCGGCTGCATCTATGAGGTATACATTTCTGGGGGGCCACGAAGAATGCCTTCTACTTGGCAGAGCATCCCTAGAGGCTGAGAGCTGGGTGCTGCAGGTGACATTCTATAGTCCTGGGTTTGAGACTTCTCCATGTTTTAGGTGTATTGACACTAGCGTTTAGTATTTGAGCAAACCTTAGCTTTGTTAAATCCACAGCATGATTAGGCTGGAAAGCCTGCTCCTCTGGTTGGGCTTCAAGCTGGGATAGCTGTTTAAGGGGTTTTTCATTGTCTCGTCTCCTTTCCAGGATCTCTCTCTGAGGCCTCTTTGTTCGAGTAGAACTGACCCTAATCAATATTAGGACACTCATGGCAGTGCTGTCCTCCGTACAGCGTTGTCAATTTGCAACCAAGCAGCTGCTAGGTAAGAAGCTCCACAGTGGGCTTTATTTTCTGTCTTTGTGCTCTGCACCCCCCTGCCATTCAACACGTGTTGACTGAACAAGCTGTAATGTATACTTTGGCCGTATAATGGATTCCTTCTTTGCCATAGTGTTCTGTTGATCCCATATTGTGTAGAGTTTCAGTACACCAATCCCCAATAGCACTTGCTCAACTTCTAAATGGTCTGCCAAGCCCTGCCCTCTTGAAGTCTGTGCAACTGGCATCAGCTAGGTGATGTCTCCTCCTATTGGTGAAGACTTATATTGTTAAACCTGCACTATAGCATGATCCTTTAAGAACAGACTGGTCTTTGAGACAATCTATGATCTGGCCAGAAGTTCTGCAACAGCTAGAATTTGGGGTTTGACTAATACGGTAGTGTTGGATTTTAAAATAGAATTTGGACAAGGGAGTGCAATGTCGTTTCATATGGTAACAGTATTTGGCAGGCTTAGTTTGACAAGCAAAGAGTTGGTTCTTTAGGGTGCTGCAAGAGTTTAGCCATAGCTGTAGGTGTCATCTAGAGGTCACTTTGATTCATGGTTCACTTTCACCCCATTCTCTCCAGTGTGCATGCCTAATGGTGTGATGACAGTGGTAGCTGTAACCATGGAACCCATACCAGTAGTGGAACCCAGCAAGACCACACTGCTGGACAAGACCTGCAAACCCAAAGTTTGATTCAACCAGGGCTCTCCACCTTCAGTGTCAACACCTGTGGGACCAGGAGCAAGGTGACCTTAGGTTTCCTGCATGGGGCTGTAGACTCTTGCAGTGGCCCTTCATACAGGTCTTGTATTGGTAGACTTGGATACGTACTGCATCTACTACAAAATGCTGTGGACCTGCCAGGTCTGTAACTAGCCTGGCATGTCTGCCCTAGTAAACACTACTGCAAGATGGCTTCCACTTGACCTTCTAAAATTGCATGTTTGAGAAGCAAAGTGGCAACTCCTGTTATGTCTTTTTAGATGTTTGAATACAGATTTTTTTTCAAATGGGGCTACTGTTCATACTTCTAGTATGGGGGGAGGGGGGGGGTGCACTTTGTATTAATACCATTGATGTAATGGCAATGTTTCAGATTGTGGATAACTACCTGATCTATGAGAATGAGGTGGTGTATACCAGAGCGCTGTTCCCAGCCAATGCTCCAGTCATCACCAGGGACTCTGAATACAGGTGAGCATGAAGAGTCCCTCACTTACCAGTACAGCACTGGCACACCTTGAACACCCAAGTGCCTGAAATGGGCATTGCTAGATGCATTGGCACCTTTTGATAATTGCTTTAGACATGGGACGAAGTTGTCCTAGTTAACTAACTGCATACTTCCTATGAAGATTTCCCCTGAAGGAACCATTTCATAAATTGGATGTGTAAAGTAACTTGTTTCAACTGCATTAAAGACCTTGGTAGGCTTGTCAAATACAATTACGTGATTCTGTGGAACTTCTCTCTCTCTCTCTCTCTCTCTCTCTCTCTCTCTCTCTCTCTCTCTCTCTCCTAGGCTGACAATCCGTTGCCGCTACCCCTCAATGACACTATAAAACTGGTAGCTGAAAGCAAGCCTGTCCCTGCCCCCTCCCTTTGAAGAGGTCTTGGATCCCTGCAGTTCCACCCCTACAGCTCTGGGCAGAGGTATGGCTTGTCCAGGCCTGGGGTACTATTGGTAAACTTTATCCTGACTACCATTATGAACCTGCTACTGCAACTCCACTTCTTGATTTCCCAGGCCAGAAGAAAGCCAGAGATGACCTGAAGCTGAAGGCCCGTATAGCAAGAGGTTGGTATCTGGTACACCCCTTCATACCCACTTAACTTAATGGCCAGGTTCTGTTCTGTAGTCTCTCATCCCTAACCCGCCAGGTGTGGTGGCTATACATGTGAACTGCTTTCAAAGCATAGCAGTGATGGGTGGTCTGTCAACCTTGGTCACATCTGGCAGGAAGGACATTCTCCCAGTTCTATCCCAAGTTCCCTGTGGCCAAGTCTGGGCTGGAGCCCTTGTTTCTGGAGGTTGTGCTTCTCCACCACCAGAACCTGGCTGACCACCTTGTCCTGCAGGACTGCTGGGCCACAGAGACCCCCGAACTGGACGCCACCCCTCAATGGGACCTCATCACTGATGGGTAAGGGGGTGGAGACTACAAGAGTAAGCCAGCACATTGTACAGAGCTGGAGTTTCACTGTCATTTATGCCAGCTTTTGGAATGTGCTTGGCAGAGGTCTAAATTTCCCCTACTACTCGTTACTATGCTGTAGACTTGCAGTAACAGTTTCATTGCATCAGAACCTGGATGCCTAAATAGACATGACTTGTAGTCCTGTCAGTGCAACCTGGCAAAAGCCACTTCAGTATTGCAATGGGCTTTGGTTTCATGTACTTCTGATAAGAGTTGGATTTGCCTTGGTCAATGTTCATCTAGAGATGGTAGAAAACCCACCAGAGGGAAACTGCCATGGTGTGAACTGCATGTATAACAAACTTCTACATCTTTGGAGGCTTCATAATGTGCTAGGATGCAGTCCTTTCCTAAAACTACCTCCTGTACTTCACTCCTCAAGCTCCATGCCATGAAACCCAGTGTGATTTGCATCCAATGTTGTCTCCTCCTTTCTGCAGCTGCCTGGCCAGTGGAGACTCCTACAAGATCCAGTTCCACCCAGTGACTGCCAATGCTCTCAAAGAGCCCCCACCACCTCCAGAGGCTTGAGGTCCAGGCTCAGTCTGTTGGAAACCATGCCCTGTGGCAACAAGTTGGTAACATTCAGTGTGATCAACCTGAGCCTTTTTGATCTGTTTTCTCACCCTGGGCTTAATGCACGTTCCTCTACTCTAGATTCGGGGGGGGGGGGGAAGCTGCCTTGTCAAGCTGTAGCTTTTTAAAAACCTTAATCCAGACCCTGAAGTCTCTCCCTATTTTTAATCTGGCATGGAATGACTACAGGCCAGGAATGGGCAGTCCTGATTTGGAAATGGCTTTTATTGGCTGGCTGTGTGTGACTGAGCTAGGGCTAACACTTCCTGACCTGCCCTTCCTGTTTTGCAGATGTAGGTCCATTGTCTAGCTGTGGTTTGTGGTTCTGAGAAGGCAGGTGTCTGCAATAAGACCTGTATCGCTGGAGACAAGAGATTAGGTAGGCAGGGTGTATATGATGCCCATTTGTATATTCCAAATTGCTGCTTTTTTTGGATCTAACTTTCAGGCTATGTCTTCCAGCCCGCAGTGTTGAGCTGGCTGACTCTGTCAAAGGCTATATTTCTGCTGGGCCAGTCCAAATTGTGCCGGAGGGGGAAGTTGCCAGTGTGAAAGCAGCCGGTAAGCAGACCCTAATCCCCTGCCCTGTAAGTAGTTTTCCATGGTGATGGAGAAGGTTGGGATAACTCCTGCAATTTTGGCTCTTGTGTGGCAAGCGTCATGTATTGCACCAAAAGGGAATCTGGAGCCAATATGACAGATGCTGGGGCTGTAGTGGTTTCCTCCCCCCCCCCCCTAGCTTTGCAAGTTTGGCCAAACTGATGCCTGTCCCAGGCATGCTACATAATGTTATCAGGAGCTGTGCTTTCAAACTAAGCCCTCCAGGCTAACTAGCTCTGCCTCCTCTTCTACTCAGTACTTGCATCTCCTTCTTCAGTGCACCTATTGGGTGGCTTCTTCAGGGTCCTAATGCTTGGTTTTGTCTCTGCTTTCAGGTGAGACTCATCTGGCCCCCTATATCCCAGTCTTGGGAGTTGCAGTGGGAGTCCTTCTGCTTGCTGTTGTCATTTTTGCTGCCAAAGCTATGAGGTGTTGGGTTTCTATTTAATAAATCTTGAATGTGGATGTATATGTGTCTCTCCGTGTTTTGTATCGATCAATGATTCGAAGGATCTGACTTGGTACTGGATGGCTAAAATAATGCCTGCGGTCTCTTACTTGGGTAACATTTAATGTCCTTTTCAATAACTTCCTCTACCATGAGATTCTGCTGTGCCTGATGCTGTAACCTTGTCGGCTGTAAACTGAAGAGGGTTTGCAGTAGAACTTTAGTCTGACTCTCAAGCATGTGTTGAGGGTGAAGGGGATCTGTAGCAGTCGCCCAGACCTTTCAATTGAGAGTACACCTTTTTTGACATTTGAAGGTAACGGTAACAAAGTAATGATTTGGTCCAATTTCTACCACAGTTCATAGGCAAAGTTTTTTTTTTTTTTTTTTGGTAGTTATTTCTCTAGTATTCACCCCTGCTCCTCTTAACCATTAATGTATATACTCCTAGGAGGAAGCTTTGCCTTGGTATTTAGTGGAGGGGTAAGTTTTATAACCTGTTTTGAGCTAGAACCAACATTAAAATGGGATTCAATGCCTTAAATACCCTAGAGTGGTGGGGGAGGAAGAAAAGCTAATGTATATTGGGAACCTTGTATTATTACAGCTGTCATGGTTACATGAAGTAATCTTTATAAATTTACAGATTTTGTATACCTACTCATGTTACATTTTTGCACAGAAATGTAAATGTTCCTAAGAATTCAGAAACTATCTTCAAGATCCTTAGTTACTGGATCTCCTAGAAGGTCTGCACCCAAATCTATTGTATGACATTTTTTGCAATATCTCATCCACTTGGTTTTACTTTGTTTTGGTGCTAGGGGTACACCTAAATAATATGTAGTTCAAAATGTACCCACAAGGGGCATATGATTAGATCATTTTTAAATACTTGTTTTAGATTCTGCTAAAACTAAGGATTTCGCTACAGTGAGCACAACCCCTCCAGTAGTTGCATATCATTTTCCTGAGGGTTTGTTTTTATTAAAGTGGTCAGCTGTTGTGATTTTAATGTAATGGGAGATTTTTTTCTTAATGGATTTTTATCTAACAAATTCATTAAACTGAATGCACTAGTAATTAGTGAAGCAGTAAGCTCTCACTTCAGTTTTCATTCTGGCACTTGGAGCAATATTTTGCCATTAAATATGGCATAAATGTTTCAACTGGATTTTCCAATTTTAAGTGCACGTGGAAGGTCATTGCAAGGTTGCTGTTCTGAGAGACTATAGAGTAGATGTTTTCTATTAAACCCATAGCTGTTTCTTTTATTGGTAATACATAAATACTAACTTCAAATACAGTTGACAAATTTAGATTGAAAAGGGTTGTTCTTGCATTTGTTTAATGTATTTTTGTAAATCCACTTGTTCTACTCATTCACAGCCCATCAAGTTTTGATTCAGTGAGATGGTGCTATATTTCAACTTTACAAATGAAACATGCTACAGAATTACTGCTGCTGGTCTTACATTCTATGTGCATGTTACAGTATACATTCAGTGATAAATACTGAACATATGCACTTCAAGCCCTGAGTCACCCTCCATCGGAGGTCTTATTTGACGCAATGGATTCTAGCTAATTCACATGACAGTGTTTTTGTTTGAGACATAATAACAAATTATATAAATCTGTCAGGAAGCCCTGCCCATAAAAAGGGGGCAGGACAAAGCCCTGCTCTAAAATGTGTGTTTTAGAACAGGGTCCTCCCTGCCTCTATGCATATTTTGTATTTAATTTGTATTGTTTATATATAAATGAGTGGGGAAAGTTGGATTTGTTTGGCAAAACACCGTGCAGAAGGTGACCATAATATAAAAGCTCTCCCTCTTCAGGGTGAGTCTTAGGAGAGAACAAGAGAGAGAAAACAAATTGAAAAGAAACAAAGATTAATAAAAGCAACTGCCCAGCCTAACCTTGGTTTTGTTTATTTATTTTGCTCTATGAGCAGTGGCTGTTTTGGTAACATATTTGGTTTATTTTTGTAATAATAAAAATAGTGCTGTAGTGTGCTTTGTACCTGTCAGTGTCTTAAGTTCCTGCTTCTGGCCTGACATCACCAACCTCAGCCATTCTCTCACACCTATTAACTACTCTCTTGTATTTATATATATATATATATATATATATATATGTATGTTCCTTGGGCGAATTTTAAATCAATTAAGAGGTCAACATATTTATCGAATCATGATACATTATATAGGTAAGGTGTAAACCATGTTGAGAGAGGTAGAAAGAAAACCAGGCCAGAGCTGTGCCAGAGATTCCCAGGTCAGCAAGAGAGGATAAGAGAATAGAGTGATTGATAAAATCAAAGGCAGCAAAGAGATTGAGAATTAGGACAGAGAGAGTGGAAGCACAGACAGTTTAACAAGTTGGTGATAGACAGAAGAGCAGTTTCAGTGGAGTGAGCAGAAACCAGATTGGAGAGGGTCGAGCAGAGGGGTTAGACAGGAAAGCGGAGAGCTCAAGGATTTTAGAGAGGAAGGGTAAGAGTTAGACAGGATGGTAATTCTGGAGGGAGGTGGGGCTGAGGGTAGGTTTTTTGAGGATGGGGGTGTTGAAGGGAGGAGGTGAAGAGGAGCAAAGTAGGAGCAGCAGCTTGAAAGAGGTGAGTGGGGACGGGGTGCATATGGTGGGTTTGTAGCCCTAAAGGAGGGGGGTATTAAAGAGTTTGCGGATATCGGAGATTTTAGTGGCGAAGCGGTAAAGTTGTCAGAGGGAGGAAAAGGTAGAGAATAGTTTCTGGGGGTTGTTAGTGGAGGATTAGATAATAGATTGGAAATAGGAGCGTTTAGCAGAGGAGGAGGAGCAGAGTTAGCAGTAGAGGTCTAGGGCAGGAGGGAGTTTGGTTCTCTTCCATTTCTTTTTAACAGAGCGTAGTTTGTTCTTGCTGAGTGGAGCACAGAGGAGAGCCTGGGTTGGGGAGGAGAAGAGGGTGGAGAAGCTGGGAGGAGTTGTCGATAGGAGGGAGGTGAGACACAGTGATGGAGGCAAGGACGGGGGGGGGGGGGGTGGAGTAAGGAGAGAAAGATGAAATAGTGATCAGAGAGGTTGGAGGGGCAGCAGCAGCCCCTGGAGAAGATGAGGTCAAATTGACAGCCAGCTTTGTGGGTAGAAGGGGATGAAGAGAAGTTTAAGGAGAGGAAGGAATCTGGCAGATTGAGTAGGGTTGGAGAGATGGATATTCAAATCACCTAACAGGATAGCTGGGGTAGACAGAGGGGAGGGAGGAGATAGTCAAGTTCATCAAAAGTGAGTGAGATGTCCAGGGGGACTGTACAGTACAATAAACAAGAGTTGAGAGGTTAGTTGGACAGCGTGAAATTCAAAGGTGTTATCAACAGTGAGGAGAGGTCAACGGTCTTAACAGTGAGGATGCTGAAGCTGTATCTTCAGGTGAGTGTGTCCTTGTTATATACAAGGCACACATATTCAAGTGTGTTTTTGTCCTTTCGGATCTCAAAATATGTGTTTGTTAATTGTTGGACACCCTCGCATCCAGATTGTGCAAGATTTAAATTGAAGATCAAACCAGACTTTGCGTACCAATTCAAGCACGGTGTCAGGGGACAAGATACTTAAAATCCAGGCCGGTAATTCATGGGGTGGTGTCTGGCCTTGTCTTTACCTGCTTTGTTAAAACTTTTCATGACTGAAAGGAATACTTTCTTGTTGGTTTTAAACTGTCAGCAGAGATGTTAAAATATCTATTTAGTCCAGCTCAGCGTTATAAAACTGGAGACTGAATACGGGTCCCCAGTTGAACCTCTTGCACTGGCATAAAATTCCCTTGTGGTGTTTATTACTTTTGACTTATTTCCTTAAAATGAGTGTCCATATCTTTTTCTTTAAACCAGTCTTTAAGTACATTAACAGCCAATGCTGTTTTGTGTGTGTGTGTGTGTGTGTGTGTGTGTTTTCAATCTTTGTTTACTTCTATTTCATTTAGCTGTTCTTTTGTGTCTGCTCTTGATAGATGCTGGTGCACCTATTATATTTTAGGTTTTTTTTAGGTGGACTGCTGTCTTCACTCAAAGTTGGTGGTGTACCAGTTCCCTTTCAATTCGAAAATAACCATTAACTTATGGGACATTGCCGTCAGGCAGTAGGGATTGGCTGAGCTTTATAGCAAAGCTGGCGTGTAAGCCCGCCCCCTTGGGAGCTTACTATACGCAGCGCGCAGCGACTCTCTTCCTCTTTTGTCTTCAGCATCGGTAGCGGTAGGTACTAGAGCTCGTACTGATTATACTCACAAAGCTTAGGCTTGAGAAGCTGGTTTCGGCCTCTTCTCCGAGTTTATTTCAGTACATTTATTATTGGTTATTGGATTATATAATTGTGTTATATATTTTATATATTATTACTATATATATATCCTTCACGCTTTGCTTCGGCATCGCGTTTTTGTTTAACCTTGTGGTCTCCGTCTTCTCCTATTATTTATAATATTATTATAAATATTATTATTATATTGTGTGTTTTTGGGTTGTATATATTTCTATTTCAGATTTATATATATATATATATTTTGACGCGCGTCGTTGGCTTTGCCACGCGCATATTGCAGTCGGTCTCGCCTGGCTAGACCGTGTGTGTGTGGAGTCTGCTTTGCAGCCCTCTAGAATCTTCCACTGCTGTGTGTTCCCCACCGCATGGTAGCTGTACGGCTTGCCCTACAGTGCCTTCTACAGTACACCAAGCACTCACTGCAGCGTTCCAGAATAAAAAAAAAAAAAAAAAAAACCTTTTCACCAAAAGAAGATGACCACCAAGCACATACTCCCTTTAGCACCTAGGTATGTATTAACACCAAATAAGACACTGTACCAGCACCAGCGTCTCGGCACTGTGGGTCAGCTGACGCTTAGGTGTCTTGTGCAAGCGTCTCTGTCGCTTGCTGTTCGACGTTCTCGACTCGATGCTTGGCATTCGGTCAATGTTTACGGTGCCGTGCTCACACAAGATGTTGGGCTTTCACCAGTGACCCTCGTGAGGAGTGCGTGGCATGTCTTGAGCCGGAGCACGCCGCATCCGCGCTGGTTGATAGGGCTTTTTGCAGTCTCTGTGCTGTCTTTCAGACACACACCCTTTGACAAAGGGCCAAGAAGTCAGTGGGTGGGCACTCCCCTTCACTGGGATCTTCCCACACTGTCTCAGCCCCGCCGTCGTCCACTGCGACGCCACCAGGGAGACTGCAGCTCTCCAGGAGCCCGGCCTCCCAGATCTCAGCTGGTCAGAGGTCCCCCACCAGATGCGCACAGGCTAGCAGCCCCTCCCCTTCTAGAGCACGCCCTCGTCGGGAGTCTAGGTCGCGCTCCAGGTCGCCTCATCGTAGAGGATGCTTTCATTCCCCTTGTCGAGACAGGCGGCACTCGGACAAGTCTGAGGTGGCGGAATTAACCTCCAAGATGACTCAGTTCATGGAGGTCATGATGGGACAGCAGTCCCTGCTTATGTCTCTGGCTACTGCAGTGCCTCGAGCCCCAGAGCAGCCCACTGGACCCGTCTCCAGCCAACCAGTGGCCCCCCCACAACCTCTATCAGATGTTTCCCTTCCGATACAGCCACAGCAGGACTGGGATACAGATGCCGTCTCCAGAGATGCTTCTGACATCCTGGAAGGGGACAGGGTGTGGTCAGGACCCTGGAGGTCAGTAGAGGCTGTGGCCTAGCGTCCTTTCCACCGGTGAGCGCTGCGTTCACCTTGTTGGTGAAAACGGCCGACACTGTCTGGGCTTACTAAGGACCCAGCATGTCCTAATAAACAGTGCAGGACCACAGAGATACACCTAAAGAAAGGGTATTCTGTGGCCACGGAGGCAGTCAGACTGTCTAACGTAGCCAGTCTACTGACAGTCTACCAGGCGGCACTAATCAGAGACCTTCCGGAGTGCCCTTCTGTGGCCCTCAGAAGCGAGCTAGGCACGGTCAGCCAGCTGCTGGTAAGGTTAGCCCAGCTCAATGCGTGGGCTCAGGGCAGGAGTGTTGCTTCAATGGTGGTGGCCAGAAGACAGCTCTGGCTCTCGCAGGCGAGAGTGCAGGAGCCTGACAAGGCCCCCTTGCTGGACACTCCAATCACTCCCGGACACGTTTGGTCCGGCAGTAGAGGAGATGCTACAACGCTCCGTCAAAGCACGTGAGGCGTCGTAGCAAATGGCCAAGGTGTGACCAAGCAAGCAGTTGCAACCGAAGCGGCACCAGGGACAGCCTTGGCAACGCCACAGCGGCAGGCTTTACCATGGGGTGGTAAGACCCCCCCCCCCCCCCCCCCCCCGTGAGCAGCCAAAGCAGCCCTGAGACACCCAGGCAGCTATTAGCCCACCCCTACACTGTTCCACAGCTCCAGTTCTGGCAACAGTGTACCAACGACATCTGGGTGCACCCTTCAGTTCCGGTTAAAGCCTCCCCCCTTCAGGGGGGTGGTTGTAACTGCAGTGAAGGACTCAGTTCAGTCCTCAGCTCTGAATGCAGAGATGTAGGCACTGCTCAGGAAGCGTGCCAAGTATCTGCGTTTCGCATTCCAGAGCAGGGTGTACGAGTTTTGTGTCCTCCCATTCGGTCTGTCTCTAGCTCCTCGAACCTTTTCAAAATGTATGGACGCCATTTTAGCCCCTTTGTGGGCTCAAGTTGTCCAACTGCTGAACTATCTGGACGACTGGCTCGTCTGCGCGCAGTCAAAGGAGCAGCTGGCACAGCACACAGTGATGGTTACAAACCATCTTCAGCGGCTGGGTCTGAAGGTCAATTCAGAGAAGAGCCACCTCTTGCCAAGCCAACAGACCGAGTTTGTGGGGTTGCATCTGTACTCGGTGTCCATGGAAGCGACCTTGTCCACACAAAGAGTTGCCTCGCTAGAACAGTGTCTGTCCCTGTTCAGGTTGAGAGAAACAATCTTGGGCTTATTACACCAGAGACCGCTACAGGCCTGGTTCAATGCCTTCGCGTTACATCCGCGGAGAGACAAACACTGCAGGTTGACGGTATCCCGAACCTGCTGGGGAGCACTACGCTGGTGGAAAGTTCCGGCAAACATCCGCCAGGGAGTTTGCCTGGGTCCCAACTTCCGGAGGGAAGTGGTTACGACCGACGCTTCCAACCAAGGTTGGGGAGCAGTCTGAAATGGCTCAGGGACCCGCGGAGTGTGGTCAGGACCCTGGAGGTCAGCCGACATCAACGTTCTGGAACTCAGAGCAGTGGACCTCGCCCTCCGGCACTTCTTGCCAGTGCTTCTACGGTTGTGGCATATATCAACCACCAGGGCGGCCTACGGTACCCCCGCCTTCACCGAATGGTAGCACGGCTGTTGCTATGGGCACAGCCGCGCTTGACCTCTCTGCGCACGGTTCACCTACTGGGCAGAGTCAACTACGCAGCGGACCTCCTATCCAGAGGAGGCCCTCTTGCAGGAGAATGGCGTCTCCACCTTCAGGTGGTAGAGCGCATCTAGGAATGGTTCGGCAGAGCGCAGGTAGATCTCTTCACTTTGCGAGAGACCACGCACTGCCCCCTATGGTTCTCGGTGAGGGATCCCGACAGCCCCCTAGGAGTCAACGCACTGGCTCACGATTGGCCGCCAGTCCTCCTATATATATTTCCACCGACTCCGATGCTCCCCGCCCTCTTAGAGAAGGTCAGGGTAGAGCGAGCGACAGTGATTCTGATCGCTTCTTGGTGGCCTCGGAGAGTATGGTTCCCGAGCGTGGTGCAGTTACTGCATGGTTAACCGCGGGAGCTTCCCCTGCGTGCAGACCTATTGTCCCAGGCCGAAGGTCGGCTTTGGCAACCGAACCCCAAGCTCATGCAGCTATGGGCTTGGCCCCTGAGCGGGAGCGCCTGTCAGCCTTAGGGCTTTCGACAGCGGTGATCTCGACCATTCAGAGCGCCAGAGCCCCCTCTACCAGGTCGCAGTACACGTACAAATGGCAGTTGTTCCAAGATTGGTGCCTGGCGGGGGGCCATGACCAAATATCTTGTCCCATGGCAGTAATATTGCAGTTTCTGCAGAAACTGTTAGATGAAGGGAAATCTCCCTCTACACTTAAAGTGTATTTAGCCGCCATATCAGCCTGCCATGTACGCATTGACGGATTATCACCGGGTTGCCATTTTTTGGCATCTCAGTTCCTTAAAGGCGCAAGACGCTTGCAGACCTCCAAGACTGACCAACTTACCGTCATGGAGCCTTGACGTGGTGCTAGAAGCCCTTACCAAGGCACCGTTCGAGCCTCTCCACACTGTGGATATGAAGCTCATGTCTATGAAAACCACATTTTTGCTGTCGGTAGTGTCAGCAAAGCACGTCAGTGAATTACATGCACTGTCAGTGCACCCTTCATGTAACCATTTCTCAGGAGACAGTTCTAAGGTCTCCATGCGTACAAATCCAGCCTTTCTGCCAAAGGTTATATCCTCGTTCCATATGAACCAGCCGGTCGAGTTGATGGCATTCTATCCTCCTCCCTTTTCCTCTCCAGAGGAACAACGGTTACACATGCTCTGCCCTGTGCGGGCATTGAGGTGTTATATTGACCATACAAAGACCGTGAGGCAAACAGAACAACTGTTCATATGCCATGGTTCTAAGATGTTGGGTCAGCCGTTGTCAAAACAACAACTTTCCCACTGGATAGTGGATGCTATTAAATTAGCCTATGAGTCTGCAGGCCTTCCACCGCCAGGGCAGTTGAAGGCGCACCACTAGGGGTATGGCAACGTCCTGGGCCCTCTTAGAAGAGTGCTGGTGTCTGACATTTGTGTGGCAAACAGTTGAGCTACACTGCATACCTTTATGAGGTTTTATAGATTAAACGTGCTGAATTCCTCTGCCATATTATTTGGAGCGTCTGTACTACACTCTATGGCACCTCAGGATGCCAATGTAGTGTCCTGATAGTCCACCTTAAGACAGGTGTCATTGCGAGCATAGACGCTGAGGCGCAGCTCCGCATATGCCTAGATGTATTGCCTACGCAATTGTGTTATGACGTAAGTCTGTCCTACTGCCGAGAATCCTCCCTCGCGACAGCTTGGGTACACTGTTCCCATACGTTAATGGTTATTTTCGAATTGAAAGGAGACGATAGGTTGTGGATGCAACCCCGGTTCCCTGAAAGAGAAAATAACCATTAACCCGCGAGGTCGCTCCGGAAGCCTTCTCGGCCCGAAGAGCAAAAGAGGAAGAGAGTCTCTGCGCACTGCTTATAGTAAGCTTCCAAGGGGGTGGGCTTACATGGCAGCTCGCGTAGAGGCCTATCGGCAGCTTTGCTATAAAGCTCAGCCAATCCCTACTGCCTGACGACAATGTCCCATACGTTAATGGTTATTTTCTCTTTCAGAGAACCGTGGTTGCATCCGCAACCTTTCGTTATGTGGAGTTTCATCACCAAATCTAAAAGAGACAGGTGGAATGTCACTCATTTTTGGGTTCGGTTTTGTAACTAAACACATAAAATGGCAGTTTGTCATGGAATTTAAAATGTAGTGGTTTATTCAGTATGAAGCGTCTCATTAATATTTAAGCTGTGGTATACACTATATATACGCACGGTCATGTGATGCTGTTTAACCAATCGGAGGTTGTTATTTCCAAGTCGTTCGTGTGTATATATATATATATAATTTAAAAAGGAAAACTTTGTGTACCATAAGGTGTTAAAAAGAAAAAGGTTATGTAAGTACACAAATATGAATTGATAGAAAATTGATTTTCTATCAATTCATATTTGTGTACTTACATAACCTTTTATAAATATCAGGACCTTTCAGACTACAAATCCTTCTTCAGCTGGATGGAAAAAGCAGTGCGTAAACAAGATGTTATAAACAAGTTGTCTTTCAAAAGAAAAGTTCAGAATAGATGACTATTCAGAGTAGAATGTTTATTCCAAGAGGTTCCAAAGTACTTAATTTGAAAATGAATTAATGTTATTTTTGCTTCCTGGCTGTATTGGTCCCATAGCAGTGATTTACCCCACAAATTGTGATGTTTTCTGCACTGTGGTCATTTGTGGTAAAAAGACTGGCAACAGGAGGTGTAGTAGCGTTAAGTCATATACTTCGTAGATGTTCCACGAGGCGATTAGCTAAATTGTTTTGTTTCTCCGATGTACAGTTTGTTACACTTCACAACCAATGCAGTATACTATTCCTTTATGAGGAAGTCTTGTGAACAGTCAATGAAGATTTTGCCCCTTTGATTACTGTGTTGCATTGGATGTATTTACAATAACACAGCGCGACCTGTTGCATATATGAAGTATGCTGTGTTGTATTCATTGCAGAAAGACACATTTTACTTGCATGAAATGAAATACATGGTGTAGTGCTTTCTACAATGACAATGTTTTACAGGAAATTCCAAAAGTACAAAATAACCACAGCAGCATTCAGTCAAGAAAATGTATTGCAACACTTGCAGGCATACTTCACATTCCATACCTTCCAGGCAGGACATGTTTTAATCTTAAATGCAATCAAATGTACTGACATGACGTAGTTAAGCAATTATAAAACTATGTGTTTTTTTTGTTTGTTTTTTATTATAAACTAAAGTACTGTACTGAAATACCCAAGATCTCTGTGTGATCTTAAAATGCATGCCAAACTGTAAGTGGATATTTTATGTTTGGTTGAGGACAACAGTTTAAGTACCTATTTAAGGATTTTAAGCTTCCTTATACAGTAGTTATGTTGATCTGGGTAGTATGTTAATCACACACGTTTATGTTAATGAGAATGTCATTGGCATCTGTTTTGAATATCTTGATCGTTCTAATTTTGTATTTGCAGCTAAGACAGGGGAATATATTGTACTGTCTAAACTGTACTAGACTACACACTGATGTTAAAGAATATTCATACTGTGTAGTAATTGCAGTTACCAATGACCAATACCACCCCCACTTTATCCCCTGGCCAGGTTATTGTACAATACTACAATGTTTGTACATTTTTAAGCTTTGATCATTTAAAATCTCTCTGCACCTTTACACAAGTAAACATCTGTATGTTGTTCAGTGTGAAAAGATCCTCTGTTACTTTTGTAAAATTCTACAGAGATATTGACAAACAATTGAACTGAATATAGGGACAATGTAATGGAAAACTGTTTCATTGCAGATCAATGCTTATAGCTACAGTATACTTTACTGATAAATATTTGCATGAATCATGGCTTTGGCCATTGTATTATAGTCCCCTAGCTTATTAAAGATCAAAAACTGCCTGCAGAATTGCCATGTTTATTTTTAAATGCATGATAGCTGTGTTGTCTTTAAAAAAAAGAAAGGGGTTAATGTTTCCATGTCTTGTTTTATAAATTGAGATTTTCTACAGTTCACTTCACCTGCCAAGTTTGATATATTGTGTGTGTTTATATGTCGTAAAATCCAAAATAGATGATGCAAAATAATTCCAGGAATATAAAGCATGCCAACACTGCTTCAAATGAATATGTTTGCAGGACCTATGCATGCAAACACGAAACTCTATGTAAATGGTTAAGATATTAATTCTGACCTGTTTATCCTATTTGTGTTAATACTCTGAAATGTTATTTTTAACAAATATTGATAAATATTATTGAGAATACAAGAAAAGACAACACAATTTATATTTCCCAACAACGAAGGAGAGGGATTAAAATTACATTTATCTTAAAAAAGAAACCCGTAGCTACTACATGGCATGCATGTTGAGTTAGAGATTTTTATTAGGAAACACAAGGTGCATATGACAGCTATAAAACTAGAGTTTGGCATCTCACTGTATGTTCTACAATGCTATACATACGCAAAACTGATATAACTTTAGATGTAGCCTATAAAGCGAAGTTGGGGGGTTTGGTGCCGTAGAAGGCACTCGCATGGGGAATGACTCAGCCTGCACTCTGTCTTCCAAGCTGCTTCCAATGGCTGGCCCATCTGTCAATCTCTCTCTCCTCTGTTTAAGCTGTGCACTGCTTCCTGCTCTTGTCTTTCATTTTGCTTTTGCCCACCTCCTCCGCTGCTTCTTCCTTCACCGTATTGTCCGCACAGGGCTCCATATGGGGGGGAAGCGAGTCTCACTCCCCCAGTCGGGCCTGGCTACACTTCCCAGGTTCCTTGTAGGTCAGAGGGGAACACTGGCCACACCTGTTCTTTCGCAGCTTGTGCGCTTTAGCTTCAGCGAGGCTCTAATCTATAAGTCTTTCTCTTATCCTAACCCTCTTCCCCTTTTCCTTCAGGTCCCGCGAGCATTCAGTGGGTGCTCGGGGCTCACGCCTGATGGAGGTCGATTCTACGGACAGGACCTGTCTTGATCTTTTTCTTTTCCAGGTCCGGGTACCTTTCTGTCCCCCCGGGGTAGCCGGTTCTCCCTACCACCAGGCCAGCTGCCAGGATGGGTCCTCCACCGGGGGGGGGGATTTTCTCTATTCATGTCGTCCCCTACTCTCCACAACCACTCAAGCAGCTAGTGGACCTCCAAGCAATAGGGGACCTGTCCTATCTGTTCGACTTTGTCACTAACTCTCACCAAAGTCCCACAAGCACTCCATCCCCTTCCGCCTTTGCAGGCGCCCCGTGAAAAGTCCTTTAATCCAAATTTATGACCTGAGGTTCAGCAGTATGTAGCAATAAAGTTGAAAGTTACACATATCCAAAATTTCTAAGATACTAAATGGCAGCATTAGCCTATTATTTTCACAATATCCTTTTACCAGCTTGTAAAATAAATTCCTAAGAATAGTGACGTTTCA